>NC_089142.1:19792672-20115672 GCF_009819655.1 Sylvia atricapilla
AATATTGGACTGTTTCAGTGCTGAAAATTTAAATAACTGGTCTTATAATTATTCTACATTTCCAGATCCAAAATATTTTATAAATACATCCTTTCCAGGTCATATAAATCATTGTCACATTCGGTGTGCTCGGTGGTGAGGAAGGAACATCTGTTCATTTGTTCAGTAGTTTTCTTCATCCAATCTGGCTTTTTATCTTTAAAATAGAAAAGCAGTAGTGTCATGAGCACAAATTTCATGCAGTCTGTTCATATATTGTTTCATTTACAGTTAAATTTCCCTGACAAACAATTCACCACCATACAATATACCTCAAAACTCCAGTCATCTCTGTAAAATAATCTGCACAATTACAGTTGCATTGGGCAGAAGCTGGCAATGAAGGAAATTTAGACTGCTTACCAAACAGAAAAATTCAATCAATACAATAGGAGTTCAGCTCTCTCTTTCTAAAAGAAAAATTTTAAAAAAATAAACAGGCAACAACAACAAAGCAACAGCAACAAAGCATACTCCTTCTATAAAGAAGATAGATTAGAGACAGCCTGCCCATGAGCTTTGTTTCCCTTTAGGTAGAGCTTTTTTATAGTCTGTCCACTGCAGCAGGTACTGCCAGTGTGTGAGGCCCAGCTTTGCAAAGTGCTGCCATCCTGGGTTTTCAATGAAATCAGGATGGAGCTCAGGAATCAGTGTGGCATCAAGCTCCCATTAACTCTTAACTTTACTTGCTAGGAGAAGAGCCAAAATACATTTCATTCTTCAGTAGCCAAAGAGAATGGAAGAATATCTGATAGATTGTGCATTCACAGTCAAGGGGTAAAGCTGCAGCAGAACAAATTGCAAACATTTCAGTTCAAAGACAGGACATGACAACAGCACAATGTGGAAATGTAGGTGGAGTCCAGCTGGGCTGATGTATATGGCAGTGTCATGAAGAATCAGCACCATTTGAATTGTACTGACAGGAGTTCAGTGGTGAGAGGCAAAGTGAAGTATTAGTGTAATGATATGTTACCTTTTTACTTAAAAGGTCAAATATAAGAGTCAGATCCTTAATTTGTACACAGTGTAAAGTCAAGCTATAGATTTTTGTCTTCTCAATCTCATTCTTCTGCTGTTGTTCCTGATTATTGAAGGGATTCATGAACAGGTTTTACCTAAGTTTAGGCTCTTTGAAAGTTGTTCATTAGCTGTGTTCATCCCTCACTGGGAATTCCCAAAGCATGGTGAAAATCTCTCTGGTAAGCTTCAAAAGTGTTAAAAATAATCCAGTCAGCCTAAGAGCCATTTTTTCCCCCAAATTATTAAACAATTCCTCATCACTTTTGTTGCTATGTAATTCATGGCAAAATTGCAGACTGACTCTGATTGCAAGGATGGCTCAGGAAGGGTACATGCTTCCAAACTAAAAAGGCAGCTATTGCTTTACCTGGCATTTGGCTTATCTGTGGTTCGCAAAGCATGGCCTGCTGTTCTTTAAAAGGGTGCAGACTTCCTGCAGAGCCTTTGGGAAAAAAGACATCAACCAATTCTGGTATAAAGCTGTACATAGCCTAAGGATTTATGATGACAGAAATCTCAAAAATCTCAGGCTACAAGATTTCCTGGGCAGTTCTGTCATTCAAGTACCAAATTTGAGGTATCCTAAGGATGTTCTTGCTTCTCAGTCTCAGGAAAAAAAAAGTCAGATCTTTTTAATCTCTAGCTTTGTCTATACCACTGAGTAAAATAGTCCAGGGACCATGGGTCCTGTGGCTAACTGGCAGAACACACCTTGCAGTCTGTGCATGGCTTACCCCCTTGCTTGCACCGATGTTTCAGGAACAGTCCATGACATACATTGTGATCCAAGCTGTGCCTGATCATTCCTCTGGGAGCAGGTAGCTCTAGAGATCTTGAGAACTCTGTGGGAAGGGGACCAAATATCTGTAGATGCTGCAGATCATATCACTGGTCAACACCAGACAGAGAAACAATCCCAACTTTAGGGGATGACTTACACAGTCGTTCCTGGGCAAGTGGCCTGGTGGAAGAGCCAGCAGCCCATCACACAGATTTCATTTGCCAGACAACTGAGCTGGCACCAGGCTGCAAGATCCAAAAGATCAGAAAAGCAGTACTACTGCTCCAAAAGCAGTGGCTAGAGACAACTTCTTCTGAAAGGCAAAAGATCCCAACTCCCTTGAGAACATTATCCTGGAGCTGGAAAGATACGTGCTCTATCAATTTAAGGGTTCCAGTGACTGCCTTAGTGTTGTTGGACCCTTGCTCTCACCCATATACTCTTATCACTCACCAACCTGTCCAGACAGCTTCTTCAGTGCTGTGGGGTGGCCACACAATCATCAAATCTAGAGTTCATCTTCTTAGATGAAAATTTCCCACTGTGGTAGTGGAACCCCTGTACTTCTGAGTACCCACCCACATGTGGTGATACTGCATTGTCAGCCCCATCTCGTGCTGGAGCCATTTCAAAGAGGTCATTTATGTCCATTTGGCTAGTGAAGTACTGCCATCATATCTTTTCTGGCATGAAACAAGCATTTGGAGCATGCTCTAATAATGGAATAGCAATCAGTCGTTAGAAGATTCCACTGCCAACATTTCTGTATGCCTAATTTAAGTTGCTGAACCCATACGCAGCCAGTAAAATGAAATGGCCTGATTTTCAGAGATGCTCAGCTCTTCCACATAAGTGCCTTTGCAAGACAGATGATTTACTAGGCTGTGCTGTTAAGCCTGTTAGCTGCTGGCTCTGAAGTTTCAAAGGCTAATCTGAACTGACAGAAATAGGCATTTTGCAGAGGGATCATCATAGAGGAGAAATATTTTATAGGCATACACACTGAGTCTATATATAGAGACTGGGCTACCAGCCAGGGTGTGCAGTCCAATACATTGTTTCTACGAGAAACAATTGATAAAGACATTGATTAAAGATTTGACAAAGAAGCCATGTATTTTTTTTTATATGCAATCCCATTTGTTCACAACAGCAGTGACAAAGATGCAAGGGCTCATGTTTCCATCATGACATTGATTTAGCAGAGAAGCTTGTAGACCTGTGGTCCTCTTTTAGTAGCCCATTCAATAAAACAAACCTCCCTGCAGCTGGAGAGGAAGAACTGCTCCTCTCCCTCCATCAGGACTACATCTGCTTTGGAGTCCCTTATCTGGAATCAAATATGGCAATGAAGTGTCTTTCTCCTTGGCACCAAGCCCTATTTTTGGCTTGCCTGAAAGCCTCAAGTCTCTCTTTTTATTTTTAATATCATGCAACATACACCCTCTTGTCTTTTGTGTTTTTTTTGTTAGTTGCCCTGTTTTTTTCTCAAATAATTAAATATGCCTTGGTATGTTGCCTCAAGTTTGTCTGTTTTTCACTCTTTGCATTTTGTTCTCACGCAGCTTCAAGTAAACTATGTATGTTTTTAGAAAATTATCTTTGCTACATTCTTCTCCTCTGGGAGGAGAAAGATGATTGATGGTGATGCTCACCAACGAGGTCAAAGAGGTGGCTACCTGTGCAGCCAATCTTGGCCTGTCTGTAAATTTGTATATATATGGAGTCAGAAAAATAAAGTAGAAGCTTTCCTGCTTGACCTCCTGCTGCCTGCCTCGTCCTTTCGTGCTCCTAACAGCAGCCACACGTGTGACCCTCCGTCACATTGGTATGTACCCATTTTTCTGGAGAATGATGGTTGCTATTGTTATGTCCCCTCAAATTATATTTACTTGCTGTCTGAGATGAGCAGTGGGTGTTCTAGCTTCGCCTGTGTGTCCATAGAAATCTTAAGAGGGGATCTCACAAAGTCCTTGCTGTGCCTTGGATAAAGACCTCTCACCAGATTCTTCCTTTGTGTGAGATGTCCTCCTGCCCATGGAATTTACATTCTGAATATTCACTGACAGATGCAAAATCAATTTAGGATCCAAAGTCAGTGAGAAAAAAAATTGCAGTGAGGCAAGGAATGGGTAAAAAAATAATTCCAAAATCCCAGATTGGACCCACTCTAAATCAGAGGAAAAGGAAGCAAAAATTACTGTTTGAGTATGGTATTCATTTCTTATCAATGAATAGGTGAACACACTGATGGTCACTTTGTGACAAGGAAAGTTTAGAAAAATTGCAAATGGATAAGTAACTATTCAGTACTGCACTTGCATGCTCTTCAAAATTTTTATTACTCCAGTGAGGAGAGAAAATACAATTTATTTTTCTCATGAGACAGAAAATGAGCAAAAGACAGACAGCAAGGTCTGTTCTTTTAATGCATTAATCTAGTAATCTATATTCCACATTTTTGCAAATCAAATTTATCCTGCATAGTAAATGCAGTTTGGCAAGACTTCACTTGAGTGTATGTGACTTTGTTAATCTCCTTTCAGATGTTCTTGACCACTCCACTTTTTTTGCAAAAGCAGAGATCACAGTAGTTTGGGGTTGTTTTTTTTTTTTAAGTTTGCTAGTCAGGAAGTGAAATAGCCCATAAGTACCTTCTGTGAAACAAAAATGCTGGTTTTGACAAATCTTTAGATCCTGTAATCACTGGAAATCAGTGGACTCACACAGAATCTGTATTGCAGATCTCTCCCAAACCTTACTTTTGGGTATATAATAATTGTAAGCAATCCATATTAATCCTGCATTAATTTGGTCTTTTCTATGGGTTTTTTTTTTCCTCCTTCAAGCCCCTATACAAATTATGGTTTTAATCACTTTTACTTAGGCTACCAGACTTCTATATTTTCTAGTCATGCAAAAGAAAATGTTGCATGCATCCCATCGTGGTATATATCAAATAGCTCTTTCATATAATTTCTTTAGCGGTTTTTATTTTGCAAAACCAAAGTTATTTTTTAAAAACACCTTAATTCTTGCAGAGTTATTAAGACAGACTGATTCAATTAGCTTCCATGCTGAGAGATTCTAGGAAATTTTGATTTTTTGCCTCTTTTCAGAAGCAGGCAAAGATGAGAATTTTTTATTTCAATCAGGGTACAAATTTGACATTCTTCTCATTTCTAGAGCCATCCATACAGGATCTAAACCTGGATTCTTGTCATCATACATGATATAAGTAATTACATGCTTAGTACCTCTAACATATTGTAGACATTGTATATAAACTATATCATCAAGCTATATTAGTACAATAAGTAAAATTACCAAATTGCAGAATTCAAGATCCATGCACTGACTTGTAGCTAAAGGTATCTTCTGACATAACAACTTTGTACTAGGAAATGTATCAATCCTCCTATTTGTTCTTAACAATCTTTCCTATATGAAACTTTTTTTTTAATAATTATTTGTATGTAGAAGTGTTAATGCTATCTGTATGTTTTAACTCCTGGTACACATTCAACTTCTTTCCAAATGTCCTAATCTTGCCTATGTCTGTAGGTTAAAAGGCTTAAATGAACTGACTTCTATTTAGACTATACAGCCAATGGGCCAAAGCAACAAACTGATGCAAGCATGTAAAGGGTCATTCATATTGTAGCATACCTTGGTTATTCTGCCTAAATAATTCAACAGCATTCACACCAGCAGGGAATTTCTTGCCTGTGAAAGACATGATGTTTGCCCTATAAAACAATGGGACTTCACTGCAGCAGAATCTTCCTGTGAGTAAAACTGGATAAAAATCAGGGATAGTTTAGATTTAAAAGATTAAACAAGGATAGGAAGAACAGGAGAAAAGACTAAAACAAACAAAAAAGAAGACCACAGGAACTAGAGGAAGACAGGTACCTGAGGTCATGGTCAAAATAAGTCTCATTTGATGTATTCTGCCAAATAATATTTAAAAGTTGGCAGAATATTTCAAAACTTAAAGAGATTAACATCCTAAAGGTCCGCTATCTATTCCATCATCTTGTCTACTATTCACCTCTTTTCTTTGACATTTTTTATTCTTTGTCTTTCTTTTCCCATCATATTCAGCTTGAAGCATGCTCCATTTTAGCTTCCGTTCATCACGTACAGTAAAGGTGCAAATATGCATTTTATTAGTCCTATTTGTATGAGAAGAGTTCCCTGATTTGAGTGTGATTTCCTCATGGAAACAACTATACTAGTATAAATCCATGCAAAGAATTAACATTGGTGATGTTGGTATATATGGTTTAAATAAGCATGCCATTCTTTACATGGAGAGAATTATTGTGGGGAAACCTATTGATTTAAATGATATTTCTTATGTAAATAAGCTGCTAGGTTGGGCAAACCGCTGTGCAAAAAACACCCTCTTCCTCTTGACTATAAAGAGAACACTGACTGAGCCGTAGGGTCATCATACTCACGAACACAAAACATTACTCTAACAAAGAAGTCATGCAAACCAGGTTTGGGAATATAAAGCATCTTATATAAGCATCAAAATCTTACATGGATACTTAATTCACAGGGTTTCCATCCTGTTTATATTAAGCATCTGGTGTTTTGATTTGTCAGAGAAGATAATTCTATGAAGGATGTAAAATCTTCCTATTATTTGTTCATATAATGTTTGTCCTTCTCATTTTCAAACCCTAGGATCATTATTTATAGATAAAGGAAATCTGGATTATCGCACAAGAATGAGAAAGTTCTTCATTTGTTCATAATTTGTTCTCATCCCGCTGTTAGTTTTGGCAGTTCAGCCATTAGACACAGTCAGACAATAAAAGCCCACAGCATGGTGCCAATCTCGGGTTTTGCTCAGTTTTTGCAATCTAGGCAGCAATATTCTCTTGTTAAGTAGGAGCAAAATTTTGTGTACCATGCAAACATGTTTTTAGGTCAGCTATGTGCATTATCTACTGTTGAAACAAATATAAGCCATATTTAACCAATGACAAAATCTGGCATAGCATCTCAAAATATTTTATGCTCACTCAGGTTCAGAAACGTTTGGATATGAGATAAGAACCAAAACAAAATCCACTTTTAAAAGATAAAGTGTGCAATAACCCATACATATTTTATCCTTGTAGTCATAGTTATGCTCCCAGATCCAAATGAAAATTAACTGTGTTAACTGACACATTGAATAGAAGTTGACATAGTTACCAGTCAGTTTTCACTGAGTTATCACTCAGATATTGGTCAGCCAGTCATGGTGTCTGCACAGAGGTAACCCTGCACTATTGTCCTGTTGATCAATCTGCTATTCCAGTTTCTTTTCTGGCAAAGAATTTATAGGGATGGTGTGTAGTGTGCAAGCCACTTTCTTAATTCCCTTGTTTTCCTTTTTGCAGTCTTTAAATGATCTATCCACCCTGATAGGTACAAGAAGATGGTGGGATGTCTGGTTCATCCCAGTGAACTGAGGGATGCACAACCTTATTTCAAGCACTGGTAACATGAGGCCCTGTATTCAGATGCAGCCCATTATAATCAAAAGATCACAGAATCAGCTGAGTTGGAAGAGACCCACAAGGATCATCAAGTCCAACTCACTGCTCTGCACAGCACCATCCCCAAGAGTGCTGAGAGCAGCGTCCAAATTCTTCTTGAGCTCTGTCTGGCTTGGTGCTGTGACCACTTCTCTGAGGAGCCTGTTCCAGTTCCCAGCCACTCTCTGGGTGGAGAATCATTTTCTAACATCCAGCCTAAACCTCCTCTGACTCAATTTCATTCCCTTCCCTCAGGTCCTGTCACTGGTCACCACAGAGAAGAGATCAGGGTCTGCCCCTCCTCTTCCTCTCATGAGAAGGCTGTAGCTGCAATGAGGTCCCTCCTCAGTCTCCTGTTCTCCAGGCTGAACAGAGCTTTTAGACACTAAAAGTACAACTTCTCTTGACTTTTTACATGTACTTCTAAAATGTTTTAGAAATGCAGAATGCACACAGAGGCTTACAACATGCATTAATGTTGTAAGTTTCACACACAGTGTTTCCCAGAGAAAATAGCTAACATTTTTGTTGAGACTTCTACTGAGCATGGCACTCCACTATGATGAATTTAAATGGCAGGGAAAAATCTAGGATTGGTATTAGGGTAATTTTTTTAATGGCAGGAATAATGAAGCTCTAGAGGGGTTGCCCAAGGACATTGTTGAATATCCATCCCCACAAGTCTTTGAAAAAGAAAAAAACTGCAGTTATAGGTGATCCTGTCTAGGGGTAGCCAGCTGAACTTCATGAATGCTTGAGGCTACCTCCAGCTTTATTTCTGTATGCTACCCTGTTCCATAACTTACTGTGAGATATATCAGCAGGACAAGCCCCTTCAGCATGGTGGAAGCGTGTGTTGCATCTGACAACTTGCTGTGTGTGGAGTCAGGAAATCCACGGCAGCTGTGCTTCAGATAATCCATGGGCATCTCAAGCTGCCATGCAGGAGTTACAAGCCATGTCAGCCAGTATGCATTGCTCCTACTAGTTGAATCATCACCCTGGGAAGCAGGAGGCACAAGCCAGAAGGACAGACAAAATTAGAGTTTAAAGCAGAATAATTGTGTGAGACTCTTCTCTTTCTCAGTATCAAAAGGGGGAAAAAGCTTGCCAGTAGATTTTGTAAGAAAGCCACTGACATGATAGTAGCAAGCACATTCTTATTCTGCACTTTCTGTACAGCTAGAGTCAAAGACAGATCTGGACTTTGGCTTTTTCCATCGGTTTCTTGCAGACTTTCTTCCAATGGAAGAAAGTGGAATTGGAAAATTGAAGAGGAGCAGCAGAGTCAGAGACATCTATTAACACTGAAGAGCAGTGATGGTATTTTTCAGAGGAAGTGTGGGAAATGCTTCATAGGAATAAGCAGAAGGCCTGCAACATCCTGTAAGTTCTTCAAAACAGTGTCCAGAAAGTGCTTATTGCATAACTTTTCTATTACAATTAAATAAAATTAGGATGATCATTAAGGAAGTCCTTAATTTTAGCACCATTAGATAAAATGCAGGTGACAAGTGATCACTGTCAGGTTGAGAATACTTAGACTTCTTTATAAATTAAAACACTATGCATAATTCCTATTGGTGTTGTATTTATATCCTGAACAGATGGATTTCCTAGTCATCCTTGTTGTCACAGCAAGGTTGCCAAGATTTAAGAAAACCCAGAAGAATTAAACACCAGGATAAATGAGTATCACTGGAGGAGTTTTGTAATTTCCCTTCAAGGTATAATATAATAATAAAAAAATTGTCCTGACTGTTGCAAAACGAGATAGATAAGAAGAAACATTGGGAAATTTACATTGCCAAGACAAAGATTTTAAGAAACCCTATAATGGAAGGCCAAAGACTGATATCTTAAAACCAAAGATGTTCTATATGAATATGGCATCTAATGTTTAAATGTTAAAGGCAGTCTGGTTTGAATACAGTATTTGAATTTATGGCACGTAAGATGGGAATTTTCTTTTTCCTTTTCAAGGCAGGATTTCTGATCTCTCCAGTGACTGATCCTAAGATAAAGGACTGAATCGTCAAAGGATGACTAGAGTTACATTTCATGGAAACTGAAGGAATTTTTCAACACTAGCAGAATGCATTTTCAATGACCAAGGCGGCAGTACAGCTTTGGCATGAAAGACCCATTAATCTATGACACAGAATGTGGCTTCTTCTTTGACTCCTTCCTCTAATCACCTTGCTATCAGTACCAGTTTTTAGACTCATAAAATGTATTTTAATAAAATGGAAGAAACACACATCTTTCAGTGTCCTATATTCACTTCCTTGTGAAGTCATCAAGTTCAGCAGCCTCATTAACTTTGCAGTGAGCCTTAGTGAATAAGCTCACTCAGGTTCACTTAGTGAATAAGGTTCACTCAGCCCTCTACAAATGCAGCTGGTTACAGTACTTCAACATTTCAAAAAAAGAATGAAAAAAAGAAGTTGATCAGTAGTTACCACTCAGTGAGACAACCATGAATTACTTTAGTCAGAGTAGATTGTCCACAACCTAAACATTTGTTTTGGTTGCATTCCTATTGAAGCATCTAGAAGTTGTGTTGTTGAGCAGAGTGGGTTTTTTTAATTTAGTCTGAAAACAATACAAGAGTGAAAGGAAAAAACCAAACAAGGAAAAATAATATATTATTTCTCACAGACTAGTTAAATTTCCTAGTTGGCAAAATAAGAAATAAAGCAATGTAGTTTTTTTAACTGAATTGAAGTTAAAATATTCTTTATGAACATACATGTGTACATTGTCACTATGATATTGACCATGAATAGAGGTATATAACGTTCATTAGAAAGAATGCAAATCTAAATAAGTGAGCATAATCTAGTGTCAGATGGTGACATGACAGGGTACAATTACAAGTAAAAACATAAAATAAAATATGGAAGGAGACAGACATGGAAATCTGGCCTAATAGGGTAAAATCCGCTTTGCATCTTGAACATGTTTTCTGCTATAATTTCTGCACAGTGTTCTTGCAATCAATATGGGTACAAATTTCATCAGCATACATCCAGGTATTTTTGCTGAACACTCTCTTTTTTCAGGTAGAGTTTACCCCACAGCTGTCTTTTGCTTTTTCCTTTTCAGTAAGTTCAGTATTTGTACCACAAACAACCCAGTTTCGCTCTCTAAAGAATTTTCCACATTGGATCAAATTTTTATGTCCCTCCAAATAATAAGCAAGCAAATTAAAGTCCTCTTTAACATCCTCTTTCTGTTTTCTCCTATTTCTTCCCCTTATTTAAGTCTGCCTCAAACATTTCATCCCTGTGGCTTGAGGCTGAGCCTGTGCTCCAGGTCTGTGACAGTGTGACAGGGGAGGTGATGCCTTTCTCTGCAGAAACTCTGCACTTGCCATTCTGCTGACTCAGGGGGGATTTCTGTGTGACTAGGTTTCAAGTACTGAAATTCAGTATTAAGCAACAGTATGTATCACTTTACAGGAACATTTTAATAAGAGTTTTAGAAATAGGCTACTAAACCCAAGTTCTAATGAAAGGAGAGACACCAGAGGACAAAACTATAATATATAGAAGTTGTTTTTCCAATTCCTATTTCATTTTATGCTCGGTCATTCATTAATCTGCTGCAATAATGTATTGAACCTCTTCTGTAAATTATGCATGTACTTTATCAATGACAGTGGTTATTGCCTGTTATTTTTCATGTGCATACAAATTAGTAATAGAGAGATAAGAATTGTCTCCTTTATTTTCAGTTTGACTTCTTAAGGCTTGTATAACTGTCAATTTTCCAAAGACTGAGATTTCAGCACTTTCAACAGTAAACATTATTATCAGAAAATGCTCTGAAAATGAGGGGCCAAGTTATCTTTTAACATTACATCACCTTCTGTGGGCAAAAGAGGTTAATCTAGGGCACAAGAAAGAATAATTGTGCAAAATTCACAAAGAAGGAATATGCAGGTGCTCCAGCTTAGATTAAAAAATGCATTTTCTTCATCAAGATGTAAAGGAATAATGTTATTGAAGACAAAGAGCCATTGGACAGGAGGCATCTTGATGTGCATCACTAGAAGTGAGCTGCATGTTATCTGGCTATGTCTATGTGGCAGCCAGGAAGACTTTTTATATCCTGTATGATTTCAAATTACTATTCCTGAACATAGTATTGTATAAACTTCAGTTCCATTTTCAAATCCTGTGGAAGAGAACGCAGTAATGTCCCTGAAACACAGAAATGGGAATATAGGAATCAGGAAGTTCCTCCTGGCTGAGCCCTCGGGGTTTTGTGGAAAGAACAACCACACACATAACAGAGCAAGAGCAGTAGTTCTTGAAGTATCTGAATCACAAGAACTTCTGCTATGACAAAAGTTTTGCTTCTTTCCATCCTCCACCCTCTGCATATTAGCTCACAGGATGCATGGCACAGATTAAAATAAAATCCCATGATAAAATCCCACTGATTTGTTATACATTAAAGTTTGCCAAACACTAACCCACAAACTTGGGATAAAATAAATTTCTTCTGCCAAAGCACTTAATCTAAATGTTGCAACAATCTTTTGAAGAAAATGTTGATTTGAAAGTTGCCTGGAAAAAGGGCATAAATACTTATTTCATGAATTTAAGAGATAACAACATGACAAAGTTATTCCAATAAAAAATTTGCCAGTTGTGCCAACACTTTTTCCCCCAGCATGGTGTCATGGAATCAGTAGGAAAAAATCTTCCTACCTCATGACAGAACACGATGAAGAAATGAGAATAAGAGTAGGCAAGAAAATATGAAATCTTTAATTAAAAAAATGCCTCTTTCAGCATTTTGCTGAAATTATTAAGGCACTTCTGCGAATTGCAGTTGTTTTCTTTGGCTTACAAGCTGAATCTGGGGGTTTTATACTCCGTGATAGAAGTGGCTGTTGAAAACAGCAGAAATGATGATGTCTAAAGAACACAAGTTGTGACAGGCCTTTAATTATTTCACTGAAAACTGAAAGGGGGAGGCAGGAAATATTTTATGAGTAATGTGTTTCTTAACTTTTGGAGGAAAAGAAATAATAGAAATATGGTGGGAAATACCATGATAGTTCACGTCAGAACTGTGAAAGACACATAACATTCTATTTTGGGACAAAAGGGAAAAAGATTAGATAGAAAGAAAAATTCCTGTAAAACCTGAGTCCACAGTTCCAGTACAAGAACCCAATCCAGAATGTATGTTTTTCAAAACTGTCTTGTTGTCAACACCAGTATTTCAGATTCTTTGCTGATAACCAAAGCCTTCATCATACAGATGGAGGCTACTCCTCCCTGATCCTCTACCTGGCTCCAACTCTCAGCATTATGTCCTCTGAGTTAGAGCCATGTCTGGGCACAGGAGACACATTCCTCAGTGCCCGAGTACAGTGCAAAACCCCACCACCTCTCTCAGCATCTACATTTGAGCAAGAGAGACCCTCAACCCTGCAGTCCCTGCTCCAAGAGGCCATCAGCATCCAGCCCTTGGTGTTGCAGCAGCCCCAGGTGCGTCCAGTGCCCAGGCTCTCCCTAGAAGTAGAGTGGCAGCACCACTGGGCCCAGCCTTTCTGCTGGCTTTGTGCTGACCATGGAGCTTTGAGCCCTGCCTTGAGCTGCTGCCCTGGAGAAACTCCTCTCTCTACAGCGACCTCGTGGCAGCCGAGGTGTCAAACACAGCAAGCCCAGAGGGGCATTGGGGACTGGGCTTTTCCCATTCTCCTACAGATCTTGTTGGACACTCATAAGTAAGGGATAAGGAAGTTTTCCTGTGTGCAGCAATGTGTGTGCATTAATGGCTATAGCAATGGTGTAGGGTTGTGATCACATTCAGGTAGTCCCTTTTTTCTTTCATCTTTCAAAGGAAATTTGTGTTTTCATTAATCCCCTGAAGTGCTAAGAGCAACGTGACTGGGAAGTCTGTAGTGTGATCAGGAAGAATTGAAATCAAATGTAGTAGAGAATGAGAAGAGGGATGTAGAAATTACAGACTGAGTGGACAGAGTCAGTTTCTGAATAATGACTGCTCTTTGGTCAGCCTTTTTCTTGTGGTCAGAAACCACTTGATCCAAGTGAGCAGCTCTACTACCTGTAAACAAAGGATTTTGTCTTCAGGCAAATGTCTCTGCTAGAAGCTGGGACAGCTCAGTCACATTAAGCAAACTGGCTGATAGCAGCAGCAGCCCTTTGGAGAGCATGTGGCAGAAAATCTGAAGACAGCATTTCAGCGGCTTGGCTCTATGAGACCTGTCTCCATGGAGAGGAGACCAGTCACTCGCTAAGATTAGAGCCACCTCTGACTAATATTCCCTGCACACCCTTTAATGAACCCACGCGGGTGTCAAAATCCACATGCTGAGTTGACTCATCCCTCTTCAAAAGTAAGGATGCCATGAACTGGGTGCAAGTGCTGATAGAGCTTGTGGAGGGCAGTTATCACCCAGAAACTACTGGGATGTTCAGCCATGTACCAAGCCACAGCCAGAACACCTGCCTGAGTAAGGCACGGTTTGCTGTTTTGCAGCTCCTGGAACACTTTGCCCTGGTGCTAGCTGGCACCAGAATCTCTCAGAAATGCAGTGCCAGAAGTCCTCATCAAGACTAAGCACAACAGCAGGAGACGTGCTGCTCTGTGTACCCTCCAAGCTGTTAGCTAAACCTGCAGAGTTTAATTGCCATTTCTATGGAGCCTTGCAGAGTGGGGGGCTACCCACCTTGTGCAGAAAACATCAGATCTTACCCAAAACACTGCTTTTACTACTTTACTCTTTCTACTTTAACTTAATGACCACTCTCCCTTACTTGACTGCCCTTTTATTGATTAAAAAGAAAACATATTTTTTAAGTGACAAGAGAATGTTTTTTCTCCCATTTATTGTAGTGTCAACCTGAAAAACTACTGACATCAATAATGCTGAACATCATGAGAGAGGAAAATCATACCCCACAGATGCACAGAGGATTTAAAGGGCTTACTGGGTCAGGAAAGGTATAACATACTTTTCATTGTCACCAGCAATTGTACCATTCCACTAGCAATGAAAGCTTCCCTTTCAAGAGCATTTCCCAAAGTGTCTTTAAGTCAGTGTACTCTATGCTGAGCCCTCTTCTGGTGAGGGTTAGTTAGCAAATACTTTAGATTAAGCAAATAAGACAGGAAGAATTTTGTTTTCTCATCTCCAATGTTGAGGAAGCCTGTTTAATAAAAGTCCAGCTTTTGAGGTACTGAGTCACCTGTGGACAATCACATTCTGAAACTTGCTTATTTGAACAAAACCCTGATGATGGATTTCATATGCTTACGGAAAGCCTGTTCACTGGAACATTGCTTAAACTACTGTTTATACACTGAAGTATTCCATGAGAAGAAAGGGATTTTTCTGGTTCACAGAGTGCATTTAAACTCTGTCTGGACTGTAGAGTCTATAATAAAAGTGCTGAGAAACACTGAAAAACTCAAGAGATTCCAGAATGAGTGAGACACTGAAATGCACTTAGACCTTTAAGAGCTGATATTAGTTACATGCACTGGGAACAGCTGTCACATAAATAATTCCAAATCTTTGGTCTTTACTTCCATATTTTGTTCCTTTCTAGTTATTCTTTTTTCTCATTGTTCAAATTCACCACCAGAAAATCAAACAAACACTTTTAATAAAATATTTCTCGGCCTCTTGTTCCACATCTCAACTGCAATGTCACCACTGAATTTCACTTCACTAAAACAATTTGTATCACGTAATAAATCCACTATTTACTGGAAGCTAATATGTATTATCTAATATAGTGGTCTATATTAGATATGTTATAATGATATAGCATAACTATATAGTACATTGTACATGTTATATAATTATAACTATATTACGTAATACATTATGTAATCACTACACTGTATCATATACAAATCTATGCACTACACACCATTACAAAACATAATAACAGAATTATACCTAATGTGATATTTCAAGACATATTTAATGTGTGCATAGGGATAATTAATAATACACTTTTTGTAACCTCACTTATTTTGAACAATCTGTTCATTAGTTCATATCAATCTCAAAGAAATGTTTACTTTTCATAGCATTCACTTTAAAAAAGAACAAAAATTAAAGGAACACATCTATCAGTCATCCACTATCAAGGGACTTTGGTTATTTTATTAGATATTATTCATATTACAAGATCATTTCCACAACATCATATTCCAGTTTTATTTGTATCCCTGTCTGGAAAGCTGGAATTCTCTTGCGGGTGGTGGTATTAAAGCTACTAGTTGCATCACATCTCTACAGATACACAAACCAAAAATATCTATAGCATGGAGAAGATACTCTGGATCTTCCCTGGAGTTTGAAATACATACCTATCTTGACATGTATTTTGGACAATATTTTTAAGGTTGGTCATAATCAATGATTTTTTACAGCACAGAGCTGTAAACCAAATCTGCAGCCATTTCTAGCAAGCCAGTTAACAGGAATCATTATGTAAAAGAGAATATTCCAGCAGAATTTCTGTTTTATTTATGCTGAGCTCTACCCAAAGATGCCTTTGGTTTCTGCTCAGTTAAAAACAGAATTGAGCTACTCATGCACAGAGAAAATAAAATAAAATAAAATAAAATAAAATAAAATAAAATAAAATAAAATAAAATAAAATGCTAAGAAGACATACTTTATCTTTCAGGACAATATTTGTCCTGAAATATATGAAAACACTTGGAATACCAGATCATTGCACCTAAATTATTTCAGTGGTTCTAGCTCTGTTAGGCAAGGTGCAGTGCAGCCTCACCTTGAATACTGTGTGCAGTTTTAGTCACTGCAATATAAGGAAGCTATTAAACTCTCAGGGAGTGTCCAAAGGAGGGCCACAAGGGTGGTGAAAAGCCTTGAGGGGAAGCTGTATGAGGAGCAGCTGAGGTCACTTGGTCTGTTCAGCCTGGAGGAGACTGAGGGGAGACCTCACTGCAGTTACAGCTTCTTGTGACGGGAAGAGGAGGGGCAGACCCTGTTCTCTTCTCTGTGGTGACCAGTGACAGGACCTGAGGGAATGGCCTGAAACTGTGTCAGAGGAGGTTTATTTTGGATATTAGAAAAAGCTTCTTCACTCAGAGGGTGTTTGGGCACTGAACAGGCTCCCCAGGGCAGTGGTCACAGCACCAGCCTGACAGAGCTCAAGAAGAGATTGGAAAATTCTCCCAGGCCATGGTGTGACTTTTGGGGATGGTCCTGTGCAGGGCCAGGAGCCAGAATTGACATCCTTGTGGGTCCCTTCCAAGTAAACGGTTTCTGTGATTCTGTGCTTCACACTTCAGGATGTGATACATGACCTCATCACCCGCCCTTGAGAGCTCTAGTTCAGCTACCCCTCTCCGCACATACCTACATATACTGCCTCCTGCTCACATAGACAGTGCTTAAGAGTGGTTCTGTTGAGTCATGAAAAGTATTTATGCTTAGACAACCAAATTCTTCTTTAACTGGCCTAAGACAAGCCATCCTTTGCCTCTGCATTAATTAGATCTCCTTTGACTATGGTGGAAATGAGATATTCTATATATTAATACATACCTGCGAGTATACATCTCTTGTGTAAATGATTCTGACTTCTGATCCCAGTGGATATCTTTAAATGCAAAGCTTTGAAACATCATTAACGCAACTTATTCTGCTGAGGCCATGGACAAAAGCAAAATTCAGCTTTAATTACTTCATTTTTTGTAATGCGTTTTGAAGTATTTTAAAGGCAGAATACTTCTTGCTGTTATTGTTAGGAAACTAGCTGTAAAACTAAGAAAAGAAATGGAGAACCAGGCCAAAAGTAAAGAGTTTGTAAGGCAGCCATGTAAGGCAGCCATGCTAAGAAAATAAACCACAATATATTGTGGATAAAGAACATCTGGCAGAAAATGGTCAGATTTCCCATTCTTCCCAGTAAAAGTTGTAGTAGGTCACCTGTGAGCATCTGAGCTCCTCCCTTGATGGGTGCTTTTGTTCCTTGTCCTTGCTGCAGCTGTTGAAGGTACAATTCAGAAAGTCAAAACATGAATGACCTGTGATCTCCTGCAGCTCTCCCTTCAAAGTGCCACCTGGGACAGCACAGTCAGACTGAGCCTTAACAACTCTCTGTCAGTTCTTTCCTGATGAAGCCAGGTGAAAGACCAAGCCTCAGCTTGTCAGTGAAACCCAAAATAAAGGATTTGTCTCTGTTTGGGCAGGAGCTGCAGGTGCTGTGGGTTGCCCAAGAGGGCCTTTAGCCCTGGTGCCATTTCTGACTCCAGTGAAGCCCATCCTTACCCACCATATACTCCTAGGGAAGCAGAGCCCAGACATGTGAGGTCAGATCTGACCAGCCTGGCAGAAAGCTTCCCATGGCAGGACTATTCTCTTCTGGGCATTTTCATCTCCTTTCCTTATGTAAGTTGATCAAAGGAACCATGATTCACTTAAGATCTGTTCCACTGTAAATAAAGCCAAAACCTTAACCACAAACACTTTACATGTGCTTGTTAGCAGTATGTAAATTATATGCCAGTCCCTCCTGGCTGTTTGCAACTAGCCAAGATTCATTTTTTACCATTCCACATTGTCTAACACCATCCTGCTGATCTATAGGTAAAAAATGCATGGTAAGCAACAACTGAATATTATAAAAGGCTCCCAATTTTGCTGTTTAATGCATTATCTAACTCACATATCTTTGCATTACCACAGTGCTTCTGGACATTAAAGTGTTGGAATGTGACTTGCATGGTCCTTAAGATTTTCTGGTAGGTTTACAAGGTATCAAATGAACAGCTCAAATTTTTTCAAGATGTATGCCTGACAAGTGGAAAACTGGGTGTGTGGTTGTGGAACTGTTGATAGCCAGTGCAGGCATGCTCTCATTTCACATACCAGTTCTTTATGTACTGCTGCCTTACTCAAGTAAATGTTTCTCCATTGTCATTTGAGGGATTGTTTTAAAATCAAGTTTCCACACACATAATGTGCAAAGAAAACTTTTATCACTTCAGGATTCCATATATGGGACGGATTTGTAAGCAGACCTTGAGTTTCAGCCTCGGAAATCAAGGTGTGAAGCAGAAAACTGAGGCTTCAGCTCCACGGCACACAGCCACTGTCATCCACTGCTGCCATCTCTGCACAACGTGCAGGAGCAAAAGGGCGGCATGTGTCAGATGTGCACAGAAAAGTTGCACTAAGTCTTATAAAACCTCTGTGAATGAACAGATAAACTAGGTTCCCGTGAGTTGTACATAATTTTGGAAGCAGTTATTAAACAAAGGAAAACACCGTGGTCCAAAGTAAAAGATTCGTTGCACTGAAATTTGAAATGTTTGGAGAAAAAGCTCAAAAGAGGCTTTGAGCAATACAGTTTCTACCCTCATTTTTCTTTAGATTTTGCAATTACAAATTAATTAGAAATAAGCAGCATCAAAATTAGTCAATATACTAATTTATTAAAAAGAGACATTTAGGTAAAGTATTTACCATATCAGTAAGAACACCAGGGACTTGTCATATTGTGCCTTAAGCAAATACAAGATAGAACAACAATTTTTATAAGTGTGCCAGTCTGACAGACTGACATAAGAGCTTACTCCACATGTAATTGGAGATCCTAAAATCATAAATTGAAAATTTCCATTTCCCAAGGGATTTCAGAATATCATATAACTTCACGACAGACCTCCTTGTGACAAATAATAAGAATATAGAGATTGGAATTGGGCACTTTGGAGGATCAGTCTGACAAGTACATAACTTATTGCTTCCCCACAGAAAATTATTACCAAAGTAGACTAAAAAAAATCATGTTTTGAAAGAAAATCTTGAGTTTTTTTCAATGACAGGCTTAAATGATGGATTTGGGAAGAAGATGATAGTGTACACATTAGGAACTGAAGAACTTCTTCCTCTTTTAGTTACTAGAGGTACCCATGAGGGACAAGCATTAAAATTTGCAAACTTTTAAACTCCAACCTAAAATCCTGGAGGATTTGTGTAAAGAAGTCTTGGCTTTTTGGATTGTGTTCTTCCAGAAATTCTAGACCTCTAGAAAAATTCCAGACAGCTGGATGTGAACAGGAGTCAGGTATGAAAAAGGACTGATGAATAAAGAGAATATGGAGACTACTGCTTCAGATTAACATAAATAATTGTCATAGTGGCTTTTAATCAACAACTTAAAGCATATTGTTGAAGTTTTTCAGATGAATTTGAGCACTTCTAAAATTCATTCATCTCCTTTTCCCATTCTGTCTAGTATATCATAATCTTCAGACATGAAACAAGTTTTTTAAAAAATTATTTTAAAAAGCCTTATAAACACAAATTTTTCTCTTGACAATGATGATGACAACATGCCAATTTAAGCAGCAGTTAATTAATTCACTCTGTTGAAGGGGAAAATGCTATGTGTCAGGTTTATTTATGTCATGTTGTCATGGTATCTCTACCCCCAAAAAACAAGTTCTGGGAGAGTGCTCTCATCCCTAATATCCCATCAGCCCAAACCTGCTTGGCTGTCATAACTTCCAGACTCTGTCAATAACTGGTAATAAGGTGCTTTCATAATTCTCCTTTCTATGTTTATATAAAACATATTTCTGATGTATATGATATAAAGGATTGTGCACTAATGTTTATATCACTCAACATTCTGCAATGAACACTTTATTCTCAACAGCTAAGTCATCTGTTTATTGACAAGTATCAATCTACTCACTAGATGTGGCCTCAAATGAATATTTTGTTTACTGTCTGGCCAAATGCTAACTCTGCCCTGAGGACACCAGCATTTCTAAATATTTGGAATGTGGTTTTAAATGGTTGACTTTCTTACTAGAAGAAAACCAGGTGAATGCATTTGATTTTGGATAGAGTTCCTACAGAAAAGTGTCAAACAGTACAAGTGTGATCTCAGATAACACTCTGATCCTTCAAAGGTATTTGTGATGTTTTCAAATGCCTGGGTCCCAGCTGTCAGACCTGCATGACCATCAATAGCTCTTTGGACAGTGGTCTAGAGACCACCTTACCTTACTAAGCAAAGCATCAGTAGCTAGAAACACCTGGCGATCCTTATGTACAGTTGCTGCAAATACACCACTTGTCATGTACATTTTAGAATGACAATCAGTTCATTTTGCTTTTACTTATGGTTTGCCCATTCTGCCCATTAAAAGCAGTGTCCAGGTTGGAGATTGTATTCACACACTGGGGCAGCCCCAAGCAGGGTGACTGGCTCCCCTCTGCATTGTGCAGAATGCCAGGACAAGCTCAGGATGCTCTGGACAAGGCAGAGAACTTTTGGAACCAACAAATGGGAAGGACTGTCAAATGGGAAAGACCTTTCCCACAGGCCATTTGCTGACCAGTGCAATCTTTGCATTGATAAAAATTTTAACATTATCCATATTGATCTCCTTTAAATTTACAGGCATTAAATCCTTATTTAGGCTGCTTATCCCCAGCTATTCAGTCATAAGAAGCATGATACTGTCCTCAGGTGGGTAGCTAAAAATTGTGGTATTTTCAGCACAGTACCTCGTTTCTTGCCTTTATTATATTTCCTATCTCAATTTTGACAATATACTTGGGACATATAGTTAAAATTTTCTCCCTGCAAGAACTTTCTTTTTTTGTAATGTAATCATGTGGTTAGAAGTCTTGAGTTGGTATATTTACGGATAAACCATTAAAACAGAAATAATGAGGAGGATTTTTTCTTTGTTTTGAAATCTTTTAGCAGATTCTAAGGGATAGATCTTCTCCCTATTCCAAATCTTATGATTCTGCATGAATGACTACCAAAAACTCAAGTGTTTGAGTTTGTTCACCATTGTTCAGTGGTGCCATGAAAAATTGTGGACTTTTAACCCATCTTTCAGGGAGTCCTTACATACAGTTTAAACCTAAGGAATATTAACACAATTATGTTCCCAACTCCAAATTACTTTTTTTTTCTTTATGCTAATTTTCTCTTTCTGTATTATCAATAAAAAAGATATTTTTCCTTTACTCTTCCATGGAGTGTTTATTTTCTTTTCTTTCTTGTCACTTTCCTTAATTGAAATTAAAGAAGCCATAGCCTGCAAGAGCATGATTTGTTCCTTGAGCATGAAAACATAATGTCCTTCTAGGTTATCTCAGTGGGGTGCACTGTGACTGCAATGCACCAAAAACACTCCGAAAATAAAAGCAAATAAACAAACCGGGTTTACGTTAAACAAAACAATGGAAAATTCCTATCAATTTAAGAGAGCAAAGTTGCAGAAATGTTTTCTATTCTTTCCCAAACTCTCCACTTTCTTTCTGCTCAGTAAGAAAAACACCATGCTGCATTTTTCTGACTGGTGATCATGTTATCATAACGATTCTTTTTTTCCTATCACCATAAAAGGTTATAAACAAGTAACTTAGAAAAACTGATAATATTACAGCTGTTCATTGCAGTTCCTGTCACATCAAGATGTGTAACTATCACTTACCAAATAATTCAACTTCATATTATAGTAGAAACAGCACTAGCCTGAAATCATCGCAAAATTTTTCAGGGCAAAAGGGTCATTTTTATCTGCCACAACTAAAATCAGGGTGATCACTGACTGTGACCAATAAAATTGTCATTTCAACTTCAGCTGTAAGTCTTTGGTAACAAGTATCACACAAATCATCACAATATCAGACATCACAGCCATAAATCAAGGACCTTCTTGTATAATTCAGAACAAAAATTATGACCCTTGACTCTAAGTTCCCTGTTCTAAGGACAGCTATTACTCAGTGATGACAAATGTCAAGTTGGCTTCCTGTATGTTTTGCATCACACCCTCTAAAACACATAACTACACACCCGTGATAGCAAACCTGTCTGCAAAAGGAAGTACCTGAGGTAGGAAATTACCTCCAGAATTTGAGTTCCTACCACCTCACTTGTGATTATTCCTGCATGTTGAAAAGGAATGAAGCCAAAACACCACTTCCATTTCATTAAACCAGGAAAATTTCCCCAAGCTAAATTCAGATAACAAGAACAATTCAGAACTTCCAAGCCATTCCTTTAGGGGCTTGCTGAGTAAGCAAAACCTTTTCTCTTTTTTTTTTTTTTTTTTTTTTTTTTTTTTTTTTTTTTTTTAATAGAGGAAGTCTGTTACCTGAAGTGACCTTTATGGAAATTCTCTACTTTTATGAAAAAAAATACGTGTGAATATTCCCAAAAACCTCAGATTTGGAACATATTTGGCAGACAAGATGAGGTCAAATCCTATTGCATCACTGAAGGAATTGCAATGCTAATGGTATACATAAAGGAATTCAGCATAAGGGCAGGAATATTCCATGCAATTGCTCACATCAGCACCTAGAACATTCTTCTAGCTATCTGTTCTTGTGCAGCTAATCAAATGCCTTAGAAAGCTTTAGTGCGTGTGGATGTATAAAGGGAAGGTTTCTTATCTCTCCAGTTAGCAATTAGCTCTCTTTTTCCTACAGTCTCCTGCCTTAGTAAATTTAACCCTCACAAAATTGAATTTAAAAAAAGGAAAAATATACAGAAATGCTTGCTGAAATGCCACAAGTTAATCTGTGATCACATGAGGATTTATTACCTTGATCTTCACTCTGACACCTGGTATGGCTGTGGCTAACACTTGAGCTACAGTGCAAAATGCAAAAGGAATGCAGTCTCCAACACTCCCAAGATGCCATAACAACAAAAATGCAGTGCACAAACATGTTCTTGTGTAAGTTCTTTATCAAAACAAATACTCATAAATGCAGTGTGGAAGGCACTTTTTTAACAGGTAAGGACTGCAGAGCACAAGCCACCAAAGCTAAGCACTAGGAAAGCAATCACCAAGTCCTTCTGCAAATCTTGCTGTGATTGTATGAAATTTTTCTGGCAGTTACATCACCTCTGGGTGATGTTTTGATGCTTGTCTTACTGGAAAAATCTCCATTTCTATAGACAGAAAAGTAATTTTTAGTTAATCCAAACATAAATATAAACCTGCTCAAAATGAAATCATTCCCCAGGTTTGCCAGTCTACTTCCCCAGATAGTGATTGAAATGTTCTTGAGAGGCAGAAGGCTGATGGATAAGGGTGAAGTGCACCAAATACTTCATTAGGATAACTGAACAGGTTTAATGAGCCCCCTATTCTGATTCAAAGTGTTGAAGAATACCTTCAGTGAAGGTAGCTCAATGTGCAGGCTGCAGATTGAGCTCTGGGTGGCGGGATCCAGAAGAAAGAGACTGGCACTGATCTTTTGCACAAGAAAGGGCATGACCAGACTCTCAGAGGCACAGTAGGAGCCAAAGACCTCCAGACTTTCACATACTTAGACTGTGAGGATATAAAAGCCCAGGGTTTCTTTTGCTCACGTTCCCTCCTTAGAGGCACCCAGTTTGAGCTTTTATCCTGTTATTTAACTATTGCACCAAGATAAAATTATTTCAAGGATCCAGACTCTGGAAAAACCATGGCTGAGCCCAGTAAGGAAATCTGGTCTGTCTGTCTGAGAGTGGAGTGTACAGGGAATCAAACAGGACCCATCAGTCACTGGAGCCACCTCCACCCAGGTGTCTCTGTCTCAGCTCAGGTGCTGTGAGCGTGACTGCCAGAGTGGCTCCTGGATGGTTAGATAGGAAAGCTTTCTTAACACAATCTAAAGTTCAGTGCCATTTTCTCTTGCATGGTAGCTTAGAGCCTGTGTCAAAAATTTAAATATGAATTAGTATGCCTGAAAAATAAGAAGTGAACAAAATGAGCCTAGAGACAGAACCATACAGCAAGCCTCATACCACATGGAGAACTTCTCTTCCAGTCCAAAACAGTGTAATAGATTCTGGAATGTGATGGGATGGCCTGTGATACTCCCCAAATGCTGTTTGGGAAAGCATAAGATATGTCACCATGGGATTGTGTCCAGCCCTTTCAGAATTTGCTAATACATAGTTTATGTATCTACCTTCAAGAAGCCACATTTTTAGCTTATCCATCTGCTGATAGTGTTTATACAGACTCCCAGTTTAAGTTCAGGGCTTTGCTGTTTTAAGTGGTTTTATGCTGAGAAGCCTATCTATCCATCAGTACCTCCAGCCCATGATACCAAACACTCTTACCCAGCAAAATCCAACATTCCAACATCAATTTCTCATTCAGAATGACCTATGCCACCTCAGAACAGTGCCCAGGAGTTGCCAAGTGCTATTTGACATGGGTCAAGGCTTGCCAAAAAAATTTTAAGTATTTAAGAATAGAGAGGAAGGACTATTACCCAGAGGTATACTTTAATATGGCTTAATTTGTGAATACAGATGTAGTAAGAGAGACTCCTTTTATCCTTATGTATCCTTGGCCAGTCCAAGCTACAAGCAAACACTACGCAAGGCAGGCTTTCCTTCATTCCTTCCATTGTCCCTACCATCAATTTCTGCAGAACAACTCAATTCAAGAACTAATTACATTAAAACTAAACAAACATTATCTTTTTTCTGTACATGGAGAATTCTCTACCCAGAACTTTTTATTATCAACAGCAAAATTACAAAATTTGCATTTAAAGCTAAATATTTGCTTCTACATTAAGAAAATAGATAGTGTACATAACAGCTTTCACAATAAAATATTTTTTATACACCAACATATAAAAAGAACAATTTTAAGACCTGGAGGCTGCAAATCAAACTCTAATGGAATCTGTGGGAGGATTGCTATGTAATTCAGTAAATGCAGGCACTGGCTCACAGTTCCAGCAATGTTAAATTTCCAGTAACAATTAGATAAGTGGGAATTCCTCCAGAATTGTAGAAATGTATCTAAGAGCCAAATTCAGTCCAAAGTATTTTTTAAAATACTTTCATAATCACACAAAAATAGTGCCATGACAAAGATCAAGATACAGGAATTCCTACTGTGATTATTGACATTTGTTTAAAATAATATATACTCTAAGATCAGTATACATTGTTTCTGGTTTTGACATATCCAATTCAGTCTTGAGTTTCTTAATCATTTTATGATTAAAAATACATAGGTTTTGGGTCAAGTCTCTTGTATACATCATATTGTATCAGCCAAGGGGAAAAACTAAACATATAAAACAGAGATTCCTCTTGATACATTTAAAAATTATGTGTAATAAATATTATGAACTGAGAATGGGTCCTGAAAGAGTAATTGGATCATCTGACACACAGAGTAAAACAGGTGAGAATTCACAAAATTAAGGGAGAAATATGTATTGCATCATGGAAGTATTGCAAAGGTCACTCCTTTAATTTATTGTAAAGCAGATTATAATATAATACAGACTCTTCTTTCAAAAACTGTAATCACTAAGGGGGTAGCAGTCAGTATTTCACTGTCAAAATAAGAGGATCTATTGAGTAAAATTTTGAAGCAGATTTTCCCAACTCTCTTCAAGTGATAGAATATACTTCCTACATATGCAAACTACATAAAGCTGAAGAATTTTATTACAGAACAGAGCAATAATCCTAAACTAATTTGGAAAATGGGAGAAGTAGTGTCAAAATATAAGTACAAGTGCAGAATATTATTTTTCAGCGGTAATAGTAATCTACCAGAATACAAGTATGGGGATAACTGAGTACATATTCTTTCAAAAAAAGGTTTATCAGGGAAGCTAATATTCAGATGAAAAATCAGAACTGCCATGCTAGGGGAGGAAAGCCATAGTGGCACATTTGAAAAGAAATATGCCTCTAAAGACATGAGGAAGTAGCTTGGTAAGACTTCAGTTGAACAACTGTACCTAATTGGGATGGCAGCATTTCAGTAAAAGCAAAACAAAAGCATACAGTATAAAAGCTACCCACTACCGTTTCTCCACTGGATGTCTTTTCGAGTGTGATATTTAACTATTTTCATTAACTTAATTTCAGTAATGTTTGCATGGAAGATGAAGAGGATATGAAGAACTCTCACTACACCAGTAATATCGTCTGGCCCCTGTTTCTCATGAGTGAGATAAATTGTATGAATATATAAACACTCCTCCCTATCTTGAATAACTCTCCAGACTTTACTGAGTAGCCAGTGTACTGCCTTCAATAGGATAAAGTGGGAGCCAAAAATGAAGCAAACCTGAAAATTGCTTTTATTAGCCCAGAACACCAAATCCTCAAAACCTCATTAGAAAAGCCAGTATTGACTAAGTTGCAAGCTGTTTTCCTCAGCTGACTTCCCAGCTCACTTTAATTTCCTTTTCATTATTATTTATTTTAAAAATAGTAATAAATACATAGTAACAATTCCTTCAAATCCTATTTCTGACATGAGACAGATTTATCACTCTGTTTTCCAAATGAACAGCTTTCTAATGTTTTTTTTCTTTGTTCAGGGCTCTGAAGCACTCTAGATCCCCGGGGCAATGATAAGAAACTCCATATTTTCCCTGTTTGTAGAGCAGACCTTTGGCAGCCTGCAGAGAGAGGCTGCTATAATAAGGAGCATGTGTCAGACCCCGAGCATCTCTCCTCTGCCCTGACTCAAACCAAGTGCCTCTGTTCTCTGTGCTGCAGTGAACCCATTTGTACCAGGGACAGAACCATACTGTGCTCTTATACAGGCACAGTAGTTGTGGCTCCAAACCGCCAGAAATGTCATAAAGTTCACTCAACAACAGCCAAGGACTTCAATAAAGGGCAGCTTATGTACTGAAAAGGAACATCCATTCACTTTCTGTTTGAAATGTAAATACAGAGAAGTGTTAAGTTCTCTTCAGGTGAAGAGGAGGATTATTTCCCTTGGCTGCTGTCTGCCTCTTGGGAGTTTATGGATGCTTAGCATTTTTCAGGTTTTTGTCTAGTAATGTAATGAAAACTGTAAATACAGTTCAGACACACATTTTCATTGCTTTGCAGCTGAATATTACATACAGGGGAATTGGTGACCTCTGTAATGGCAGACTATAGCAGAATGAAATACTTTTTTACGTGTGATCATTTTCCCTTTCTCTATTCCTTGGTATTTAAGTCAGCATAGTAAAGAAACATTTTCCCTGCACTGTAGCACTTCTGCAAGCAGAACCAGAATCACAGAATCAATTAGGTTGGAAAAGATCTTTAAGATTATTGAGCCCAACCTATGACCTAACACCACCTTGTTGACTAGATCACTGCACAGAGAGCCTCATCTGGTCTTACCTTAAACACCTCCAGGGGTGGTGACTCCACCACCTCTCTGGGCAGCCAGTTCCATCCTTCTGTGAAGAGCCTCTTTCTGATGCCCAGACTAAACCTCCCCAGGTGCAGCTTAAGACGGCACTCTTTAGCATTCTGATTTCATCTAGGCTAGTATAATTTTATTCACAGAAGCTGGTATGGGGCTGTGTTTTGGATTCGTGCTGAAAACAGTGTTGACAATACTGGGATGTTTTCACTGTTGCTGAGCAGTGTCAAGGTATTTCTGCTCCTGATCCCAGACGACCAGAGGAGGGGGGTGGGATTGCACAAGGAATTGGGAGGGGACACATCTAGGATAGCTGATCTCAACTGAGCCAAGGGACACCACACACCATATGGTGTATACACAGCTCAACATACACGAAGCTGGAAGAACGAGGAGGAAGAGGTGGATCATTTGGAATGATGACGTTTGTCTTCCCAAGTCACTGTTTGGTGTGATAGAGCCCTGCTTTCCTGGGGATCACTGAACACCTGCCTGCCCGTGGGAAGTGGTGAACTAATTCCTTGTTTTCCTCTGCTTGTGGGTGCAGTTTTTGCTTTACCTACTGAACTATCTTTATCTCAACCCAGGAGTTATCTCAGTTCTATCTTTCTGACTCTCTACCATCCCTCTGATGGGGGTCTGAGCAAGCAGCTGTGTGAGGCTTGGTTGCCAGCTGGGGTTAAGACATGACACAGAGATACGACATTAATTATTTCCTCTCTTTAAATTTTTACAGGTAATCATCTGCAGACAAACATAACAATAACAAAAGCAAATTCTGCCTTAAAATTCTTCAAATCACTCTAAACTTTATGCCAAGTATGAAGGCTAAAACTCTGGGATATTTCTGGAGCAAGTAGCTTTTCTTTTCACAAGATGCTAACATATTTGGCAGTGCAAGAACCTGAATATTTCTGTTGATATTGGCCAGACCCTCACCACTGTCATATGTTGTACAAAGCAGCAATATGTAAACTGTTCTCACTGAAGTCAGAGGAAGCTATCAGTAAAAACCCTTGTTATAAAATAGCCCTAGCCAAGTGTAAGACTGTTCACAGCAAGTTGATAATCCATCAAGCTTGCAAAGCCCATGGAACTGCCATCATTTGCATGTCCTTCAGAATTACCAACATGAAGGGCAGAGTTTCAAAGTAATAAGCTGGGAGGATCACTATATGTTTCCCATTTTGTGGATTAAAAAAAAAAAAGAAGAAAAAAAAATGGCAGCTGGATGGATAAGATGGCAAGCTGAAGTCTTGCCCACATATAGATGAGATCCCTGTTCAGTGCAGTCTCCAGGCGCAGACAGAATGGAGAAATATTAAGGTGTTTTGCAGTACCCTGAACCCACCTGTGGCCACACTTAGACTTCCACTGCATATATAAATCAAATACAGCCACATATTGGACTGTACAAACAAAAGTACACTCAGCAGATCAAGGGAAGTGGTTATTCTCCTGTTCTCAGCACTTATGTGGCTGCATCTGGAACACTGTGGTTTCACTTTTAGCTCCAGCACAACAGCAACAAGAACAAATCAGACCAAGCCCAGCAGCTGATTACTGCAGTGTTTAAAGATCTGGAGCAGGTGATGCCAAAAAAGATGTTGAAGGAACTGCATTTGCTTAGCTTTAAGAAGAGAAGACTGCAGGGGCACCCAGGAAGAGTCTATCATTTCTGAAAGGGAGTTAATAGAGAAGATGGAGCAAGACTGTTCTCAGAGTGGAACAAAGGACAAGAGAGGAAACAAGTTGCAAAAAGGGAAATTCCTATCAAACATGAGGAAAAAAATCCACACTGAAGGTTTATCAAACAGACTGCCAGATAAATTGTGTAACCTCCATCCTTGGAGACTCAAAATTCAACTAAACACAGTCTTGAACAAACCCCACCTGCCTTCAGAGATAGCTCTGCTTTGAGCAGAAGTCTGAACTAAATAACCTTCAAACATCCCTTCCACACTGTTTTTCCATGATTCTTTGATTTAAAGTATTTTCCAGGAAAATAGGCACAGGTCTAACTGTACTTTGTTTATTTGCTTGCAAAGCAACTCCAGTAGTACAGGATGAATGTCAATGCACACACAGCAAAACTTCAGAGATATGACTCTTCATGTGACCCAAGAAAAAAGACCTAGGCCTATCAAGGCCTAATACATTTGGTGATAATCATAACCTATAAACTTGGTCATAATTATAACCAATGTTAACTGATCTACTATGAAAAAATTCTGATGTAAAAGCAGAAGCCCTTAAAGTTAACTAGTTAACTAACCCTTAAGTTAACTAGTACAAGACAGAAGAAAAAATAGACCACACAGCTTTGCAGAACACTCAGGTTTTACAGGCAGAGAAATTTAGAGGCAGACAGGAGCAAGAGATAGACCATTCCCTAAGGGAAGGTGAGCTGGGGGCTGAGGGTGACTGCTAATCCAGCAGCGCCCTCACCACCCTGGGCACAGCCCCTCAGCATCTGTGCTGCAGATCTGGTAACACACAAGAGCAGCCCCTGGCATAGTGAGGTCATGAATCAGGTCCTCAGTCCATCCAGGGACCACCAGGAAATTAAGGACCGAGATGGTGAAGAAATTCCTTAATTAGGCAGTTAAGGGCAGGACTGGAGAAAAAGCTGTAGCAAAGGTCCAGGATCCATCCTGGAGGCAGGACCAGAAACATGGATTGGCACAGGCCCCTTCACAGGACAACTGGGGCCAGAACTGAATGCCCAGCCCTGAGATGAAATGAAGGGCCCAGCACAGTAGTCTGGGTGGAGGCGCCGGGTAATTCTGGTCAGGGCCATTAAAGTCTATTAGCACTCTCAGAACCCTGACAAATTCAGGGTTAAAAGGTATATCTTGTCTAAAGATGTAAGTATCAAACTATGTTAAGAAAAAAAAAAAAAGCTTGGTGATTCTGAAGACAATTTCCCACAATGCAGCAAAAGGTGAAATAAATTTTATCAACAGAAAGATAATAACTAAGTGTGATCCCATCAAATAAACTTTCTTATTGCTCCTGTTGCTAAATTAAGACATTGCATCCAATTCTGACAAAGTTCCTAAATTCCTCCCTATCATGCCACTACTTTTAGAGTGGTATCTCACAGCTTAGACATATTCACTATATTATTAGAAACTGATTGACATCTTGACTTTTTTTCTCCATTCCAGCTTGTGCATTGTGGTCACACTTCAAGAGAAATTGAAAATGCTATCTGGGCCAGATTCATTTCAGTGACATACCTGTAAAGTGAATTTGACCAGCTGTCACAGATTCCTCAACTTGTTTTAGAATAACTTCAACAATGTTAAATAAACTTCACCAGAAATTGGAAATGCTCCATCAATCATTTAATACCAAGATTAAATGCTGAGCACCAGCTCTGGCAATGACTGGAATGTGATTCGTAGTGTATCTCCTACACATATCTAAGCAGCACCATTCTTAGAGGTAGGAAGTTCCTCCTGCCCTTCATGCTGTTTATAGATTTTCATAATAATCTTGTACCTGAACATGATCTTACAACATGCAAAGCATCTTCATATTTTATTGACATCCCTGAAAAATTTATGCATACCATGAATTTTCATGAAACTCTAAGCCCCTTACTTTAGTTCCTTATCTTGGTTCCTATATATTATGAAATCAGTGATAGTTGTGTCCTCCTCAGATTCCCAGAGAAATGGAGATTTGTTAGTTTGAGTCTGTGCACAACTCTTGCTGTGAAAATAAAGCAATGCTTTTCACAGTGAGTTAAAGTTATCACCAGGAAGGGTGAGCATATGGGCAATGAGCTAAGAATTGCTGACAATTTAGGAATAGATTTGTATAATTTTCTTTTAGCAAAGCTCAAAAACTGAAAAAAGTAAATTTTTTTTTTTTAAATTAGTGTGTTGTTCCCTAGCTATTTAGAGCTCCTCTCTCATGATTACTGTTGTTGTTAGTGCCCCACAGAGCTGTATGGCATATAACCACTTTTCATCTTCAGGGAAGATACAGTATTGATCAGGGGAGCTGAGAGGTTTGTATTCACAGTGCGTGTCAGTGATCCTGATGAGCTTCTTCAGGTCCCACTGGGTCAAGCCCCCTCCTGTCACAACTGCACAAGACCATTCATCATCTGTCTGAGGTATTTTGCTTCCATGTCAAGCAGGAGTGTGTTGATAACTTTCCAACTCTGCTATGGATCTCAGCAGTCAGCTAAAACTGTGCCAGAAGTCCTCTCTCCACTGGGAACACTGCTGCTGCTGCTTTTCCTTCTGGGCTTTCAATCCATAAACAAGAAAGTCATTCACTAAAAGAAAGTTTGCAGCAATGCAATTAAAAGTTAGCTTTTAATTTTTAAGTTTCTTATCAACTTAAATCAGCATCTCTTGTACAAAGTAATTTCTCAGTCATGCTTCCTCCAGGCCACTGTTTTTTCTCAGTGCAGCTTGTTATCATTCTGTGGTATGGGTGTGCTGGAATCCTGATACCTACATTTATTTGGAAGACGCTTGGAGCTTCCTAAGCAAATGGCCAGCAGCCAGTGTATGACTCATCCGGCACTCTAAGCTCCTTGAATTCAACAAGTTCCCCCTCAAAGGGATACTTGCCCTTCTTCCTGGGGATAGCTGCCTTTCCTCTGTCCAGCCATTTTCCCCTGCGGCCAAAGGTTGGAGCTATTTTCCCTTTTCTTTCTCTACAGAAGAAATGTTTCCTCAATACCCACATCACCCAGCCTTCTGAGTTTCTCTCCCGGCTCCTTAGCAATGACTATATCAAATTTAAGGGTTTGCCAGCACTATAAAAGCTCTGCTTGCCCCACTGGAGAATCTGGTGCTTTCAGCACCAGGGAGTGTCTGGAAAGAACAAGTTTACAAAAATCAAGCAAGTGCATTGTTATCCCAACCAGTCTCAGAGTCACAGCAACTACAAAAGACCTTTATTTCTTGTGTTTCAGCACTGTACAACAAAGCATGAACATCTATACCTGGTAGACATAGCTCTAATCTATTTTCAAAGCTCTTCAAAGACAGAGATGCCATGACCTCCCCTAGGCAGCTTTTCCATCTTTTTACTACTTGAACTGCTAGAAAACTTCCTTGGTGTCTAACCTGAATTTTCTGATGTAATTTAAGCCCTTGCATCCCTTGGCATACATATGTCATAGACAAAGACAACAAATTAATTCCTTGATCTTCACTGAAGACCTTTACTTATTTGAAGTTTGACACTTCTTTCCCTCTCTTTTTCTCCTGATAATCCTTTCTTATCTCTTCTAAATAACCCTTGTTTTTTCAGCCTTTGCTTGTAGGTCATGTTATCCAGTCCTCTGGTCTTTTTTGTGGATGCCTGCCTGACAATTTCTTCTTTTCTTCTCCCATGAACTGGAAGCCTCTGCTTCTGCAGAACCTTCATGAATGCTGTGTGAAGACTAAGGATAACTTTCTTACATCTTGCAAGTTATATTTCTCTTCATTTTGGCATCTACATCTAAATGAGGTGTATTAAGCATGTGGGTATCATCTGTGTGTAAAAGAAGTATCAGAATAATCAGTTGCTTCTGTTGGTTTCTTTTATTAGATCTTCCTTAGCCTCAGGTTTTTCTAGCATTCCATCACTTGAATTATGAAATAAAAGCCCTGGACAAGTTCCAGTAAAGGTGAGACAAACTGTAACACTCAATAGTGATGTGACTGTCAGAGGCTATTTTAAAGCCAATACTGAGGTAATTCAGAGAGGTCTGTGTTAAAAAAAACACCATCTATAACTGAATTTTTGGTTAAAAAGCATATGGAACTGGAGTTTAAAAGGTGGCTGCTCTCTTCAGGCTATGTGAGAACTATTTGTAGGGAATTTTGATGGAAAAGTACTAATCATAGAATCACAGATTGGGTTGGGTTGGAAGGGACATTAATGATCCTTTAGTTTCAATGCCTCTACCATAAGCATCAACCTTCCACTTAACCATATGGTTTAAAGCCCCATCCAGCCTGGCCTCGAACATCCCTGACCTTCCACAATTCAGGCACCCACAGCTTCCCTGGGCAATCTGTTCCAGTGCCTCACCACCCTCACAGTAAACAATTTCTTTCTAAAATCAAATCTAAACCTAGGGTCTCGGTTTGAAGCCATTCCCCTTTTCCTCTTCCTACAGACCCTTGTAAAATGTCACTCTCCAGCTTTCTTTGTAGCCTGCTCTTTAAGTATTGGAAGACTGCTCTAAAGGTCTCCCTGGAGCCTTCCCTTCTCCATACAGAGCAGCCCTGAATCCTCAGACTGTCTTTATAGGAGAGGCACTCCTGCCCTCTGATCATCTTTGTGGATTTGCTCCAGCAGTTCCCTGTCCTTCTGTTGGGTTCACCAGAGCTGGATGGAACACTCCAGATAAGGTTTGAGGAAAACAGAGTAGAGGGGCAGAATCACCTCCCTCAACCTGCTGGCCACAATCATTACAACTCCAAGTGAAACCTGGTGGAATACACACCTGGCTTAGGCCCTTCATTCCAGTCCATAACAAAGGGAGTTACCTGAACACATCATTTCCATATGACTAGAAACATAAACCCTTGCTATCTGGTAGACCGAAAGAAATATTTTTAGTGGGACTAAATAACTGAAAGTAATGATAGAAATTTTGGCAGCAATCAAATACAATTTGCAAAGTGAATGCTACAAAAAGGCATGCCCTCTATTACTTTTTGCCAATTTTTTAATTAAAAGAGTGAGTCATACTTCATGTAAACATGCTTCCCAATTTTACTGACTCCTTGGAATTAGGGACCAGAGAAAGAAACATGATACATGGAAAGTTCACAGACTTTGACACTCTAATTTAAGGCCCATGGGTTAGACCTGTTAAAGGAGGCTGGAATCTAAACATTTGGTAGCAAGTTCTGAAAATGAGAATCCGCATTTTAAATTTGTAACCTCTATGCAGAGAGGAAAACATTAATAAAGAGTATTTAAAATTAAATACACTTTCCTATAGCTCAGCAGTAGGACTCCATCAGGGTTGATCTTTACAAAAGCATCTTTTTTTCTGGAGATGGATCCTTGATTTGGGGCCACAAAGATGTAGTAGCAGAGAGCAAAATCACTGTCTGCTAAGCACTAGAGTAATTATTTTCCAAATACTATATAGGAATCACTCTTTTCATTTCTAACAAGGTCAAAGCAGGAATGGTACAGAAAGCAGAAACCTGAATTAATTTCTTCTCTGAGAGAGTGCTGAAGGAAGGGGACTGCACTACCTACTATTTGCTGTTGAAATGGAACCATTATTTAGCAAAGAGGACTCTGAGGAAATTGCAGAATTAAAATCCAAGACACTGGAAGCACAGCTCACTCTTATTTATACACATGACTAGGCAGAGACATTAGCAGGAAGATATACAATGCGTACCATACATAATATTTCCTGCAATGTTTACAGCCTACTTACTGACTGAGTACTAAGGTCTAAAAAGCACCTCAGAGTCCAATTTTTATGAGAGCAGGCAGAGTTCATTCAGTAATGTTCCTACATGCAGTAGACAACCAGCTCTGGCATGAAAGACTGAAACACAGGGCCCACACTAACTTATTCCCAGTGTCTTAATCATTGGATAAAGAATGCGTCCTTGATTATATGGCTAAGAAAGCAATTTCCAACTCTGGGAACAAAGAAATTATCCATAGTAAAAAAATTCAAAAATTTATATTTTTCATTAGTTTTTATCAGATGCGTTAATTTAATGAGGGTTGAGTCTATGTTTCTCAAGACAAGCCATCCTAAAAGTTAATTCAAGAGATTTCCATGTTATATTAACAGCTCATCAAGGGTGGAGGACATCTCTTTCATGTGCTGGAGTCATGATGCATATAGCTACATGATGGCTTTCCAGCCTTCCATAGTCCTTGCAGCTAATTGTCATATGCATATGTTATTAATGAAAGCATTCAGCATACCTTGAAGAAATTTTGACAAACCTTGAACAGAATTTTGGAACTTCCATCTAGGCCCAAAGCTGAGCATTGGGGAAAGTCTTATGTTCTGCTATGCAGGAAAAAGGAACTACTCTGTGAATGTCATGAGTGAAAGGTGTCTTCGAAAGAAACCTCTGAATGCCCTCCACAGATGGCATCTCTCTTACTGATCTACTGACACGGCTTTTTCCTGGAATACTGAAATTTGATGATCATTTGATAATATTGTATCTGTCACTCAGTGTTAAAATATCAATACTGAGTATACTTTTTTTGTAGAAGGATAAGCAAATATTCAGTTTCTCTTAAGTTATTTAAACAGGAATGCATTATATGATATATATCTGTCTGCCCCAACATGCTTTAAGGAAAAATCTTATGTCAGCTAAAAATAACATTTTAATTACAATATTGTTTTCCATTTAAATTTCTTGTTATAAATTATTATTTTTTAAAGACTTTGTGATTAAGAACTAAATTATAAACTAAAGAGCAACAACCAGAAATATCAGTTACAACTTCAGTAACTGTCTAAAATACAGAAATTGTGAGAGAAGAGTATGGGTTAGAGGAATAAAAACTTGTTTACAAATTTTTTACAAATTACAGGAAAGAATACTCATTGTGAAGGAACTGGATTGAGACTCAAGAATTAAGAATTTTGAACTTGTTTCTCTTACTATCTTGATGTGGCTTTAAAGCAAGTCACTTTATGTTTTCTAGTGACATTTTACTGATGAAACACAAATATAGTATTTCCTTACATTATAGGCATATTAATAAGGATATGCACGTTAATAAAAAACTATGATTTATTACTCAAATTCTCCAATTAATTAAAAGAGAATTTGCATTCCTTTTCTTCTTTCAACTAACATTTAATAGCTCAGTTGTCAGCAACACAATACTTGTAAAGTGAGATAACAACTAGGAACCAGAGACTTAGAAGAACAGCCTAAATTCCAGGTTCTGTCCATGCATTCACACATTCAATACTTCACAGCAGCTTGGCCAAGAAAAAGCGACTGATACAATCAAAGGGAGAACTGATTTAGTGAAGTTCTCCCCTGCCTCTGAGGAAAGCATTAACTCTTCTCAACACTGAATTTACAGGAAGCACTGCCCTGACATGGAATTTATTTGCCTGAGTTAACTTGACAACTGGCAGGCAGTTGAGGGATGTTTTGCTTCCTTCAGTGCCTGAGCTGCTGCATATGAGTCAAGTGGAACCATGCTCTACTTGTCAAAGGCTGTAACAGAACAAGTTGCAGCCCAGGTAGATGACATATACAGCCACCAAGAATCTGAAAAAGGTGACTCCATTGCTACATCACTAAGGGACACTTATCATCTGGCACAACTCAGTGACAGCCTTTGGAAACAGAAAATACAGAGCATAAAGGTAAAGAGGAAAGATGTTGTGAAGATGCCTTTATCCTCTGCTAGGTCTGAACTACTGTAATGAATGCAGCTCTTTACATTCATCAGAGCATCCAAAAGATGATGAAACTAATGATTTCGTACTTTCATAGCCTTCAATAGACATGATAACATGAAGCTGTGTACGCTGTAAAATTGAGCCTTTTGTTCCAGAAATAGTTTCTTCCCCTCTCCTCTGCTCTAACCTGGCTCCCACCAGGTAGAAAGTCCTGCATTGTGTATTACTTCACAGAATGACAGAATTGTTATGGTTGGATGGGGCCTCTGGAGATCATCCAGTCCAATGCCCTTGCCAAGCAGGGTCACCTAGAGCAGGTTACACAGGAATGTGTCCAGGTGGGTTTGGAACATCTTCAGAGAGGAAGACTCCATGACCTTCCTGGGCAGCCAGTTCCAGTATTCTGCCACCCTCACGTTGAGGTGAAACTTCTTGTGTTTTACTTTATGGCCATTGCTCTTCAATCTGCCTCTGGACATCACTGAAAAGGGTCTGGCACCATCCCCTTGACACTCAGCTCCAAGGTATTTATATGGATGAATGCATCCCTTTTCTCTTTTCCCTCTTACTATAAAATAATTTGAAAAAAAATTAGGAGGTATTGACCAGAAAAATCAGTTTTTCAGCTCCTGATTTTTTGTACAGGCACATTCAAGAGGAATCATTCTCTTGGATTTATGATTTTAGAATTTAAAATTTCAGAAATTAAATGAGTGATATTTAGTGGTTTGATAGGTAGTGGTGTAAAGTTTTATTGATAACCTGCTTCACAACTAGATAAAATCTTCATATGGTATGAATTTACTTCTTATTTTCATCTACCACTTTTACATAAAAAAACCACTGAGCAAATGTGCAAAATATGGAAATTGTCACTAATAATATAACACTTGAACTATCCTGTGTCAAGACATCTCAGAACCAGGTAAAAAAAATGCAGGTCTTAACCATCTCACAAATAAATTAACAGAATCAAAAATTTATGGTAATTTGAAATTTCATTAAAAGTCAAGGATAATCTTCTGAGTTTATACAAGAAAATGGAACGAAACTGTGCGAATAGACATTGAAAATTTAAGACTGGTAATTGATATATGCCATAGTCAGTGTAATTTCAGTTATCCTACTTTTTCTATGTTTGCTTTTAAAAAAGGTACAAGCTGATGTACTTTCACTGTGATTTCTATAAACTCACCAGAGACTTGGCTCCTGAATCATCACTTATTCTAAGAAATACTGCTGATTTTTGCTTTCCTTCCTATTTATTTGCAGTGATAAGAAGGCTTTAGCAAACAGGTGGGTCTTGCAATCTGCTCCAGGGGAAATCTCACCATGTTGTGTGTAATCTCTTTTGGCTTCTCTGTTTGAATCAAATCACAGGTAGATTTAGAAAAATGCACTGAAAATACTCCCCTACCTGCTGACAGTTACAGTAAGCAATAGTTCAGCACTGCCAACAGTACAAAGTAAACAACATGTCCCCATGTTTTTGTGACATATCTGAGGCAACAATAGGAGTTCAGGTTCTTTTAAAGGTCATCTAAGATTTTTCTTAAATGCAAGAGTTCAGATGCATGACAATCAAACCATAGACTGAACACTGGAGGAATCCTGTTTATCAGAGTTGTATACAATAAAAGTCCTACAATGATCAAATTATTTTAGTGCTTGAACTCTCATAGAAAAGAGTGCTAGTCATAGTAAATATTGCCTAGAATAAGAAAAACAGTACCAACACAGTGACATATCTGTTTCCACATCATGTGGAAAACATTAAGCCCTCTTGTATGTCTGTTTTAGTGCAATTACATACCACATATAGTTCTTTCCAACATGTCTAAGGATCAAATTAAGGCAAAATACTGAAAAAGACTCTTATCTGTAGCAGTCCTATTTCCTGACGGAAAGAGAAAGTCTCTAGTGAATAACTGGAATAAAAAAACCTGATCTCAAGGTTAAGACAATTGAATCTTTTGTTTATCCTTTTTGCTTCCAGCCTTCCAACAATAGTTTTCTGGTTTTGGTCGGGTTTTTTCTGTGTGATGCCAGCCTCCCTCTTAGCTAAGTATTTTGCAGATTAACAGTATGTTATTGTTTTCTCTCTTTCTTAAGCGCTGGAGGCTTGACAAAAATGCTAAGTGCCCCTTTGTCCCATCCCAAGCCAACCAGTTTGGAAGATCTGCCTCAAAGGCATGAGAACTTTATACCTTTTCAGAAAAATATCAGGCTGTCTGTGTGTTCTCCCCTGAGAAAACAACTGTATTTTTCTTTCACTTCATTCTTAGTAAAAATTCAGGAGGCTGCCATTTAACACTTAGGCTGAGACTATATTAATAAATCAGACACTGCAGAGACAGTTCTGTAGCATGAGAAGTCAAGTGTCACAACAGAGTTTACAGGCACACCACTAAATTATCTTACATCTCAAAACAGAAGGGGCAGAGCCTGGCTGTCTCCCTGGTTTGTGCTTACCAAACTATGCCAGTACCCAGGCTAACAATTAGTACAGCCAGTCAAGAGTTCTGACTCTGTCTAGCCTTATGGTGTAAACAGCCTGCAGGTTTCAGCTTGGATGGGTACAAGTGGTAACACTATGAATAACTGAGATGAGCAAGTACTGATGGTCCTTCCCTAATCTACTTCTTCTCTGAGGTCTTTTTCAAGTGGCATTTCCATACTCTTTCCATGAAGTTGTCATAGGAGTTTTATAACTTCTAATTGAAGCGCCCTATGATAAGGTCATTCATTATTTCAGTTTCATTATGTGTTTGTTTCTTTATGAAGGAAACACATACATGAATTCATTTAAGTAAAGTAGGTTTAGTAAAGGTTGAAGTCTACCTTCCTATGACAATGTTACCTAAAGTGCTGTGCATTTACATTGACTCTGCATTTATAGTTCAATACTAATATAATTAGAATGATTTATTCCATGAAATGACATTTGTATAAGTCATTTGTATTGTATAAGTATTTGTATAAGTACCTGATTAAATCTCTTTCTGAAACTTTTGCTGTTTAGACATGGTAATAGCATCAAAGCAGATTTAACACTGCTTAAGCATTGTAATTTCTGTGTTGTTGTTATTGTTGCTGTCAATACACAAACTGTACAAACCTACCAAGATACAAACACCACACACCTAAACAGCGCTTTTCACTGTGAAGGATGCCTAAACATTTTACAAACTATTCATCATTTTTCATTATGGATATAAGGGTTTTCTGGAATTGCCTCTGGCATTTGATTAATGGTAAGAGTTCAACTTGGTCTGAGACAGGAAATAATATAATATGACTCAAAAAGGGCAACAGTTTACATATCCAAGATAAAATTATCTGAATTAGACTTGTAATGGTTTTGGCTGGGGTAGATTTCATTTTCTTCAAAATGGCTGGTAGGGATCTATCCTGTAGATTTGTGCAGAAAACAATGTTGATAACACAGGGATGTTTTTGTTGCTACTGAGCAGCACATGCACAGCACGTGCACCTTTCCTGCTTTCCATGGTGCCACACTGGTGAGGGGGCTGTTGGTGTGTGGGAAGCTGGGAGGAGACACAGCAGGGCCAGGTGACCAAAGTGACCAAAGGGATATCTCAGACCACATGGTGACATGCTCAGTACATAAAGAGCTGGGGGAAGAAGGACAAAGAGGGAAAGGTTTGGAGTGATCATATTTGCCTTCCCAAGTCAAGATTACATGCAGCTTTCCAGAGGATGGCTGAACACCTGCCTGCCCATGGGAAGTAAGTGCTCAATAAATTTCTTGTTTTGCTTTCTATGCATGTGTGGCCTTTTTTTTAACCTATTAATCTGCCTTTTTCTCAACCCATGAGTTTTCTAGCTTTTCCTCCTCCAAATCTCTCCCCCAGCCCACTGGTGGGGGAGTCAGTGAGTAGGTGTGTGTTGCGCAGTTGCTGATTGAGGTTACACCACAAGGAGGCTCCAAGGCAGTGTCATGAAACAGTATTTCTGCACTTTCAGAAAAAGGTATAGATTATCTCATACATTTTTCTCTGACATTGCTCCTTACTGGTACAATAGCCTTCCCCTCATTTTGGGGTTCTCATTCATTGTGAATTTCTATGCTACAAAATCACTTCTGGATTGGATAATTGTCACACCTAAAAACTGAACAAATGGCTGCTGGAGGCTCTTGTCTGATCCTTCTGCATGGCAGCAGGAACAGACTTGCACAATCACCAGTGCTATCTACAGTGCTCTAGTTTCTTCACAGTGTACTGGTTAGATGTAAACAACTTGGTTACTGGAAGCTTTTAACAAGTCTCAAGTGCCTTGTAGCAGCTACAAAACAGTTACTGAAAAAAAGAACTAATATTACTTTAGAGAAACCTTTTTTAATTAGAATTTAAACTTTTTCTAATTTAGAATTTAAACTTTTTAATGACAATTCCTAAAGGGTATAACATTCTTGATGCTTAAATGCCCATATGCTTATGCTTATGGACAAATTTCATAATGCATAAGGGATTCATAACTGAGAAAGGACACATGAAAGTTATTCCAGAGAAAAAGTAGCTTTAAAGTAGAGTACTTATGCTAGATCAAGCCATGCAATGGTGGCCCACTGAAGTTTAAGTAACTTAAGCAAGGACAATCAGTGAAATAACAGCTAAATGAAGAAGGAAATATGATGTTTTATATATAATAAATGCAAACAGTGATAGATTCGAAGTGGCTAGTTATGCAGGTGGCTAAATACTATTAACTGATTAAAGTAAAACAGTTTTACATCTCTCTGTTGTGAAAATAGACCTTGAATGCAGCATTTAATTTTACTTATAAATCTGGTACTGTATTTATGAACTAAAAAATCATTATTAATTAAAAGCTACTTTCTGAGGACGTCAAGTCAATGATACTTGAATGTAAAGATGCACAGATTTTTTTGCTAAGCATCTGCACGAGCTCATGTCTGCAAGTCAAGCAAAAACCCATTAAAGCTCGTTTTTGTTTCAAGATGAGAGAACATGGTGGGATGTTTGAGACATCAGACACCACAACAATTAACAGCATCATTGCAGAGCTCACTGATGATTTCTTTTAGATCCATTTTATGCTTAATGCTTGCTTGTGAGTGAGGCTGTGTGCAACTTCGTATTGTTTCTCTCCTCAATTTAAATGCATTTATACTCAAGTAAGAAATTCTCCCCCATCACCTATAAAGCTTCAGGCCTTGCACCTTTACAGCAATAATTCTCTTCATGACTCAGGGAATACGAAATCTCAGAGCCTTTTTGTGCTAGGCCAGAGACTTAGATTTCTCCATGCCCTCTGAGCTGTCTGCTTCGACAGCTATGGAGATACGGATTATTTGGGGTTTTCCATCATGTCCCATACCTATTGGAAAACTGCCTTCTAGACTAGAATTGCAAAAATATTATTATGCTCAGAGGGAGATAGACAACCAAGTAATTCAGTAATCAGGTAAGTAACTTTGACTGCATAGGGAACCTCCCTCATGATGTTTCTGTCCTGCTTCCACCTCATTCTCCATTGTGGCACCATTAAGTGGAGTTATCCCTGATTTTCTCCAGTAAGCAACCTAAAGAAATGTGGATTTTGGTTCCAAATTCACCTGGTTTAGGAATTGTCAACCAAGTGATTAGAAAGCAACTGAAGCAAAAGGAATTTCACAGGTTGAGAGAGGTGATCCTCAGCCTCTGCTTGATGCTAGTGAGGTCACATCTGGAGTACAGTGTTCAGTTCTGGTCTACACAGTTCAAGAAAGACAAGGGGCCACTGAAGAGGAGACCACAAAGATGATTAAGAGTCTGGAGTATCTCTGTCATGAGGAGAGACTGCAGAAGCTGCCCCTGTTTTTCAGTCTGGAGAAGACTGAGAGGGGATCTCAACAATACACACGAATATCTCAAAGGCAGGTGCCAGACTTTTCAGTGGTTCCCAGCAACAGGATGAGGAGCAATGGCCATGAAGTAAAACACAAAAAGTTTCACCTCAACATGAGGAAGAACTTCTTTACACTGAGGGTGTCAGAGCCCTGAAATGGCTGCTCGGGGAGGTTGTGGAATCTTCCTCTCTGGAGACATTCAAAATTCACCTGGACGTGTTCCTGTGTATCCTGGTCTAGGCAGCCCTGCCTTGGCAGGGGGGTTGGACTGGATGATCTCCAAAGGTCCCTTCTAACTCTAACTATTCTGTGAGTCTGTGATTCCAAATCCTTAGATCCCAAAATATATTCTTGGGAAGGCAGTTATATCCTGCAAGGTTTGGAAACTGGAATATTCTCTGCAAGCTGCAGCACAACAACTCTGTATTCAGACAATTTATTCACAAGCTAGGGACAATAAAATTGCTCATATCTGAAAGAGGACAGAAGATAATCAAGTACTATCATTCAGAATCAAATGAAGATATGTCCTGAAATACAGAGGCTCACATTTGGATTTTTTTTCTCTCTGTGCACTGCTGCCACCAAGGAGCTCCCAGTATCTTATAAATATCTCTTAAGGAAGAAAAATAAAGGTATTATCAGGAAGTGTATATGTTTGCAGAGTCATTTTTACAGGCTTTGGAAATGACATTTTGAAAAACAATAATAATAATAATAATAATAATAATAATAATAATAATAATAATATTTTTTAGTCCTGGGAAGGTAAGGTTGCTGGATTTAGACTGTGAAAGGTTTGAATATTTATAAATGCTTGTAAGAGTGAGGAATGATTATTGCTGCACATTGATAAAGAAGTCCCTTCTTCCTCAACAGGACTAATAGCATCTGCAGTGCTGAGAGTCATAAAGCATTACTGTTGGCTTTTAAGATGATTCATAGGCCAATTTTAACAGAAAGAGGTATCTTAGCATAGCATTGGGAGTCAGCAGTTCCTCCCTTCTGATCTGGGCTCTGATACAAGATTTTCTTTATAGCCTTGAGCTGTTCACTTAATCTTTCTGCCTCATACTCCACATCTGTGAAATATGTAGTTACCATATTCACCTAACAGTAAAGAAAGGTCATTGTTTCTCTTCTCCAAAAATATTTTCCTTAGGCCATACCTCACCTCAAAGTCACATGGGGACTGAAAGTTATCCTGTGGACCTTGAACCTTTGACACTGGGTTAAAGGTTTGTCTGTGCTTGATGACACACAATCACTGTCCACAGAATTTCTCTCCAAGAAAAAATACTGGAAAACTCAGAAGCTGAATCCTGGATACACAAGCTATCTGACCATAGCACAGGCCTGAATACAGATAATGCGGGTGCTCAGTGAGCTTCTGCTTGAAAATGGAAGGAAGAGTCCACTTAAAATACAGAATAGATGGAGCTCTTGCAGTTGTGAAGATAAATTTGTTGCCTGTGTTCCAAATATCCAAATATCTACCGCATGATTTTGTACAAAAAAAAAAAAAAAAAAAAAAAAAAGTAGGCAAATCTCACTTCGAGCCACAAAGGGATCTCTTTATATTCTTTTATTGAGGAATGAAATGTGAAGAGTGAAGCCATGAGTACTACTGTGGCTTCAGTCCTTCAGAAAACTCTGCAGGATGCTAACTCAGACAATATCCAGTTTGCTTTGCATCCATAACCTAGAAACATATTGTACAAAAGAAATAAGTTTTTCTTTTCTTTCAAAATAGTAGCAATATTTAAATGATAGCTCCACAGCCCAGAAGAGTATTCTACCAAAAACTGACATTTTCTTTCAAAATGGTAGCAGTATTAAAAGGATATATTCATGAATAGTCTAGGAACTTTTCTCTCTGTTTTTTAACCCTTTAATAGTCCATTCTATTCCTTGAAAGTCTAGAGTTCTCATTTACTGTAGATGTTGTATTATGCTATCACAGAATATTAGCTCTAGACTCCTCTTGTGGAATGTTAAACAAGACCACTGGGAAACTGTCAATGAAAAAGATATATTAGGAAAAATTGTCTAAACCAACAAACAGTGAGGAGTGGGGATGTTTCCCTGAGCAGCTGGAAAGTCCTATACAGGACTATCCATGCTATCTCCCAAACGTGGTATCTCAAGTACCTCACAAAAGGAAAAGGAATTTCCAGAAAGTCATATCTTTCTCTTCCTATGCACTAACTAATACCAACCAAACCAAAAGATTTAGACCACTATAAAAGCAGAAGTGCAGCTGGGATCTCTCCTCCCAGATTAACACCACAGTTTAATCTTGCTGCAGTGTTTCAGTATTAGGTTTTTTCCTAATTAAACGAGTCATGCAGCATGTCACCACTACTCAGTAGAAAAGCTGCAAACGAGAACTTGATTCTTATGTTCTATAAATGTGTTTCATGGTAAAAGAAAACTGCTCTCAAATTCTGTGCACACAACAATCTGTTGAGGAAGTTGAGGAGCAAAGGAGGGGGCCTGTGACTATCAGACTTTCTGTAACCATCCAGCCAGTAAAATCAACATAAAAATTTGTTTGGATTGATAAACTTTTAATAAATACTCTTTCAAGGAAGGGCAGATTCTAACTCAGAGTAAATACAAGCTTTTCTAGTAGATTTAAATTAGTTTCTCTAGGTTTTATATCTTGATAGAAGAAACATGTGGTACTTTAATATGCTTCATTTTTGTTCTAATTTAATTCAAATCTATTAAAAAATAATTTCTGGGATTCTCCTTCATTCAATTCCTTGAGTAAAGTTTACTTACACTGGTTGACAAGTCAGTATTTCTAATGTATACTGTTGCCATCTAGTGTCAAAACCCAACAGTGTATTTATTATTTCCCATTTTTTTTAGGAGAATAAGCACATATTTGTATGTCTCTACTAATCTTTAAATTAGTTTGATTTTCTTCATTTCTCCTTATCAACCACTTGTGATAAACGCCACCCAACTCAAACCATGTCTACTGCATATCTTTTCCAAGGTCAGCTAACAGGGATCTGTGCTTTAATTTCAATTCTGTTGGGCCACCTAGGCATGACACAGTACTTGGGAACTATGTTGGGAACTGAAATACTTCCCTCAAAGCTGCAAGGAATATGGGATGTCCTGCAGGAGGATGAAAGGTGATCCCAGACGGAATGAATCTCATCCAACTAGATATATTTACAATATAGACATTTACCTTTAGAGTTCCCTCTGCAATCATTGGAAAGACACTGGTACTAAAGCAGAAGACTAGAACAGATCAAATTACGGATGTGCTTTAAAATTCCCTACTTCTCTGTGCTCCCCAACTGTATAGCTAGCATCAGGTAGCAAACTCAGGCGAACACATCTAAAGTAGAGATGGCTACTTTATCTCACTCTCATAAAGTCTGGAAAGAATTTACTAACGGTCCAAAGTTGGACTTGAGCCTGTCTTTTAAATAGCCCTGTTTGAATATTCCTCACAAGTAGTAATGAGATTTTCAAGTTATGTGCTTGCTGTCACTGTTGGCAGCTAGTATCCTTTAAATCTTTTCAATCATTTCAAGAGAGGTCAACAGAACACTGGAGAAAGAAGGACAATTTGATTACATAATTGATTGAAGATACAGCAAAATTGCCAAGACAATCTCTTTAGATCTGGAAACCCAAAGCACAGTCCAACCCAGTAATTCATCATCATAGCAAGTAACTGAAGAATGGGGATCCAGTTGTGGTATTTTCCTGTAATATTTAAAAAGACAACAACATGTTTTTTTGTTTTAGTTTTGTTTTAAGGCAATAGTTTTAATAGAATTGAACCTACATTAAAAGAGAAATTTTGGCTTGTCCTGCTGGAGTCTTGCCACTGATTTCATTGACATCAGGACTGCATTTTCATCATTGCTGCTGCCTACTCTCTCAAGTAGCTAAGACCTATGGAGCACAGTAACTTGTGAAGGGGCATATGAGGTGAAAGCTTAAGTCAAAAAAGAGTCTTGGAAAGAGTAAGATTCAAGAAATGTGCAACTTTTTCCTCTCTTTTCTGTCAAGTGTTCCTGTCTGGCTATTAAATGTACACTCCCAGAACTCATAATTCCTGTGACTCTCCCCACATGTGTTTAAATTTCTGTTAATGCAGTTAGCTTTGCTTCCATATGGCACAGCAGTGGCACTTGGTTGCTGTGATTAACTCCAAGCATTGGCTGGGAAGGTAAATGAAAAGGCATGCTTTCTGCTGAAGCAATTTGCCAGTGAAGTACTGCAAGCCATATGTCTCTCTACCTTCTTCCAAATATTTGTGCTGATGTTGCTAGAAGGCGATGTCATCCAAGGAAAAGGAGATGCATGATAGATCATGCTGTGATAGATTAGAAAGCATACAGCACTTGCCTAATGCATTTTTAGCCTCTAAATTCAGTGCTTTACAACCGTTGATGCTGCTTCCACTAGAATTCATCAGATTATCCCTCCCACCAGCAGGACTGCTGCTCTGTGAGGTCAATTAATTTCTTGGTAGTGTTGGAAGCCATGAAGGATTTGCTCTCTATCTCCTGATGGACATTACGCTCAAGGCATGTACATGCTACATAACATCGTAAAAAATAATCATAAATAAATCAGGATGGTGAAATGCTGCGACCTTCTCAAAGCGTCTCCTTCCGAAGGCGCTCAGAGCAGGAACAGCCATTTCGGGGCATGCCCACACACACCACAGATAGCTCAGTGGAGGAAAGACAGGAAGGGCCTCTTGTATGATATGTTCCAGCAGAGGTTTATTCCAGCATGCTGAAGGGATCAGGGACAGAAGAGCAGGCCATGTGCTGTTCACAGGCTTAAGTAAGGGGTCAGTGGCCATTGACCTGAGGGCACAGGGGCAGTACAAAGGCAGGACAAGGGGCAGCAAACCCATAGGGGGGATGAGGGATGAACAATTGGAGTGGGCAGGGTCAAATAGGCAATGGGGAAGCAATCTAAGGTAAACTGGCAGTAGTTCTCAAAGGCACCATGAGGGAAGTCCTCTCTTTCAGTCTAGGCAGGGAAGACTCTATGGGTGATCTTTTCAGGGCAAAGGCTGGAAATTTCCCCGAGGGGATTTTAGGGTTCCCACAGTTAGCACTACATTAAATTAAATGCATGTCATCAAGTAAGGGTAAATAATTGCAAATTTGTTTTAATTCAGTATTTTTTCTGATATTAAAACAAAATTAATTCCCCAGACTGCCGCAGACTTATCTGAAAAACAACAGCATCTTAGGGCTAGTCTTCACTCTGACAAATTCCAGCCGAAGTTACTGAGCCCAGTCCACCTTACGTACATAACCTTTGCAGCACCACTTTATTACTGCCATGGCACTGATGCTCCCTAAACCAGGCAGCTTTCATAAAAAGCTTGGAAGTGGCTACCAAAGGAATAGGCATTCAGAGTGGTAGTTACATCCTGATGAAACTTCATCTGTCACTATAGTAACTCAACCTAGTCCAGCCTTTTTTCCGTGATCCTCTTACCTCTGCTATGCCAATAATATTTTGTACAGATCCCAATTCTGCAGCTGAAAGATCTAACATCAAAGTTATAAATCACTCTCATTTTTTATTTAATTAAATGAATAAAATGAACTATGCTATAAATTAGAGACACAAAAATAGTACATGCCATGAATTTACGTTTTAGAACTGGCAGCAAATTCAATCAGGAAATGATCTCCTCAATATAAATGAGCACAGGAAAGCGATTAACTGTTTTTAATTTAGCAATAACAAATTGTAGTATCTTTCAGACAGGTAAATCAGAATTATGTCCCAACTTTAATAATCTACAGGCAGCTGATCTGTCCTCCCAAAGTTGAAGAATTAATGTAAGGGTAGAGGTTAACAGCAGCAATTATAAGTACAGTCATAAATATGTTCTTTTAAGCATATTCATTCGAATGAAACAGACACCACAGAACAGAATTCTACAGGGTGCAATCTTGCTGCCATTACCTAGACAAAACTCCTTTCAGCATCAGCACTTCTCACAACTGGTGACATCACAGAACTGGATATTTATAAAAATCATAGAATACGAAGGAAGTGACTGGGCTGTCCTCAAACAAATTAGCTGCACCTTTAAACAGATTGGCTACACCTTCACTGTATTTTACAGAGTGATCTAAATTCCAGTTTATCTCACAGAACTACTGCTAGCGATGAGGAGTGACTGCTAATGTCCCCCATTTCACGGCAGTGTGGATGCAGTCATCAGGTACCAAGTTGTTTTCTCTGATCTAGAAGCCATAAAGTAGCTGAAGGAGATGGTCCCTAGCCTACAGCTCTCTCTGTGGGAGCACAAGTCCTCTGGTTTTTGCCAAGGAGCAGCGTGAGACTTCTGCTCTCTAAGACCTACAGAGTCAAAGTAGAGAGAAAGAAGCAAAAGAAATGGAAGGGAAAAAGGAGAGACACAATGAAATGTGGTTCCTGTTCTGTTCTCAGGGGTTTTAAGAGTCATACTGTGAGAAATAAAATACAAGTTTCTAAATTCAGTTTATACAAGTTTCTAAATTCAGTTAAGTATTGTTATTGTAAAGTGCCTTCTCTCTGTTGAATACTGGTTATCTCATTATCTCGTACCTATTGAAAGGTCTTCTTTGTTAAATACAGTTTACACCAAACTTACTGTTATTGTAATTGCAAACCCTGTCCTGACTGCTTTCCCTGTAAAATGCAACTTACCTCAGAAGCCCTTTCTTTATTACTGTATTATTCCCCGCAGAGCATCCCCCCTGCCCTGCTCTCCCCACATAGCAACCGAGGACACGCCCCAGCATGCAAATAAAGACTCCCAAGGACCTTAGCTCTCAGAACAAGTGAAATAGATATAAAACCCCTAAAAACGACGAGCCAGCACAAAACAAAGGATTAAAAATAACCACTCTGGGTCGGGAAAATCATAGAGAACCTCACACCCATCAGAACTGGGTTCCACTTCATCACCATAACCTAACAGCACTCGACCAGACAGAGACCACTAGCCTAAGAGCTCAACCCCACTGACTCACCCTGCAGCAAGATTGATTATTTCTTTTCCTTTTTATTTCAGCAGCGTTTTGTGAAACCCCACAAACACACCCCCTAGAGGTGATCTTAAAAAAGCATTGAAGAGGTGATCTTCTTGCTCATTGTTTTCAACCTTTATGATACGGACAGGCAATCTTAGCTGCAGTAAATGTTACACTCCTTTAACCAGGGTCCTTGCAGAAGAAAAACATCCAAGTGACTCTTGACTCTAGCTCATGGGATAACTGCACACCTAGTTATGTAATGTCAGCCTAGATAGCATTTCTAATGCTATCAGCAAGAGTATTCACATTGTTAGTTTTGGTTTTCGCTAGCATACATTTCCAACTTGAAAGGCACATTGATCACTTCCTGCTGTTTCTCTAGCCTAATATATGTGTTAATGAGGCAGTTTTATCTTACTAGGTTGCAAAAGTGATTTAATTCTTTGCATATTGCTTGTGTTCGAATAATATATTAATTAAATTTATGTGTCTTCAAGGCCTATGAGCTTCTGAAAATACCTGTTTAGTTTAATGGCAATCCTCCTTTTTCTGTAAAATGCACCATGAAAAAAAATTCCTATCTGTAAGGCCTGCAACTGTTTTGTAGAAGTTCCTATCTACATCCACAGATTTTATTTTTAAGATATTGATAAAATCATAATAAAAATTTCCAACCGGCATATGAAGAAATGTACACTCAGAAATAATAGTTCTAAACCCCTCTGAGAACTGGTTAGATGAACTGCCATGGAGTTCTCTGTGTAATAGAATGGTCTCAAAAACTATGCAGAAATCTGTGAGTGAATAAAATGCTGCTTTTATTTCTTCCTTCTCAGGGAATAAACAAAACACCATGAAAACAAACCTGAAATTTGATCAGCTTTTCTCATGACTGTTTTTTGCACTGAACTGGCATGAAATTTACCTATAAAGTTTAGAATTGTAGTTGTATAATATGCAGTTGCTTTTCTTCTGTATAAACAAGCCTGATTCATTTCCTGTGAAATAAAGGCCAAAATCCTCCTTGACTCCCTCGGGACTTGGGTGGCTCTCCAGGTTATCATACAAAATAATGCTCATATTAATAAACTAGCCAGAGATCAAATGCAGGCATTTCAACTCATAAAGCTTGCTGGACAAACTCACCAGCCCCCTCCCTACTCCCCACCCCCCTGCAATGGGAAATGTGAATTTAGGGATTATAATTACATGGTGAGCAAGGCTATGAATAATAATCATAAAAGGATATTATGCTTCTATTTTACAAAATATATTACTTCCTAAGGCTTCCTGTTTAGTGCTTCCAAAGGGAACTCTTTACTACGACAGATCTCAGTGGATTAAAAATCATGAGGACTACTAATGATGAGGTGTAAGATTATTGACCATGTACTAATCTCTGATAGATTTTGAGTAGTTAAATTAGTTGTAAATATACAATATATGAAGAATACATTATACAGTAACCTTTATAACAGTCAATCATCAGGTTTTTGTTTTGTTCATTAGCATCACCTATATTTACATTTTTCTAAGAAAAGATAAAATTATTCTGAGTCCATCACTCCAATACCTTACCAACTAAAGGTTTTGACAGCTTGCTTGCTATTTCATCTGTGGGTCAGGTTGATAGCCCATTGATGCTGCTCTCATTCAGCAGTACTGTAAATTCCTCTATTGAAAAGAAAGAGCATTATGTTATTTATAACCAAAATTTATTTCTCAAAAAAGCCTAATATGGAGGCTTACATGTACACTAAGACTAGATAAAAACGGAGGTGGTGCCTTTTAAATATGACAGTAACTCTCTTTGGCCAAAGCCATGGACAGCCTGAGCTCAAGCTCAATGTCCAAGGGCTTTGAAGAGAAAACCATCCTAATTCAGAACCTCCTGAGAAAGGGCAGTGAAAATAAGAGGTTTCAAAGTCCCTACAGAACACCTGCAAAGGATGAAAACATAGAGTGCATGCAGCCATCTGTCTGTTGCTATTGATGGCAGACATAACACACCTCAGAGAAAGTAACCATTAAAGCCCCGTCTAATCCGCAAATGTCTACAAAGGCTTGATGCCCCAAAGCTGCTAAAGCATCACTTCTTGCCACAAAGTTGCACCATGAGGTAATAAGCGTGGTACTAACTACATTTGTCATAAAAGATGAGCATGAGAGTAAAACCTGCATCCCACAGAAGTAAACACACATGCCAACAGAATTTACAATGCTCCGGAGTTCATCATGTGATTACCCCAAGCCCCTTATTCTACTACCTGCATCTACAGAAGTAATTGGGGTTTTATTTTAGAAATTTCTGTGGAGTCTGCTATGCCAGTGGAAAGACACTTTGACTTTAAGGGACTTTATTCACCATTTTTATTGTACAAGACTTTTGGTTTTCCTGTTTTTCCTATGCATTTGCAGTTCGCTTCAAAGGCAAACCTGAAACAGGAATTTTTTTGTAAGCCAGAACCTCAGTTCTTTGACACCACTGAGCTAAAGTGCAGTAGCTGAGTGTAACTCGAATTACTAAAGTTGAGATTCTGCATCCCATGTAATGATTTCAAGCCCATCTGGAGGTGAAACACCATGCAGCCGCTCACTCAAGCCTACTTCCCTTCACTCCCACCCTAGCTGAAACCAGGACAAGATTAAAATGTGCTTGTTACCTTCTATTAAAATTTTGATAAATCAGACAGCCAATTCTGTTCTCCCACTTCCATATACCACAATATAAATCGACTAACACAATTATTATTTATAGGTGTTTCATTCAGTATAAGCAAAATGTAATTAAACTTCAGGATTTTTTTTTTTAATTTCAACATGCTTTCTTTTTTATTTCCTCACTAGTCAGCTTTATCACAATAACATTGCTGTTCTATCAGATACAACTTCTGCTGCTGAGATAAAGACAGTTACTGATAGCACTGGTAATTTTGTTTGGGTTTATGCTATTCCATTAAACCATGTGTATCATAGGCATAACTAAATGGGAGCAAAGCATCCTATGGACAGATGTTTTAATTATGAGTAGATATACAAAAGAAGGTCTGTAGGGAATTTCATTCTGTTTCAGACCGCTTTTCCAATGTAGTTTTAAATTCTTAGCATATCTTTCCACATTCTTAGAGATCCAGCCAATTTCCTACCAACTACCAATTTAACATTAATACGCTTAATTCTGTATTCCAGCTCACTACAGAGGTCATATTAATATTGGATTTTTCCACCAGAAGTTAAATTTTAAAATTATAATTCATAGGGTTTATTTTTCTTTTTTTTTTTTAAGAATAGACACAGAATTTGCTCTTTTGCAGTTCTGTCACACTTCTCCAGTCCTCTACATATTTTCTAAATAAATGCTCATATCTTTAAGATTGCTTACTGGCTATCTAACTCAATTTATCAGGTCCAGCAAAACTAATCAACATCTAATGTCTCTAAACATTCTAGCTATCCATCTCTTTCAAGCCTTATTTTTCTCTGTCTTTGTCTTTGAAAACTCATCCTTTTCAGCTAGCAGTTTTGTTAGCCATCTCCTTCAGCTGAGCATTTTAGCAAACACCATTGCATATAATTTTGTAGAATAGCAGACTAATAGTTAGTTCTTCTCTTACCCTTCTAGGTACATCTACTAGCTTGCATTCAGTTCCCTGCTGTCAGATTCAACTATATCATAGTATACTGATTAAGCTTCCCTTCCTATACTAATCAAACTTCTCTGTAAAATTGGATTTCTTTGTTCCAGTCCTTCCTATGAAAAACGCTGACAGAAACAAGAGAGAAAAAGAACCTCTCCTTCAACAGTTAGATATCTTCTCATTTACACATTAATTGTATATCTATCTTAATTATTACAACACTATCTTCAGTTTTGATCCATTTTTTTCCATGAGTTCTATGTCCCCAGCTTTTGCTGCAGAAATCACTTTCTCGTAGGAACATATTTGAAATCACTAATCCAAACTAATTTACAAGTTCTATGGATGATGCATACAAATACAGTGAAAACACATGGTAACTTACCAATAAAGAAAGTATGTTTCTAAAAATTTGTTGGCTTTTTCTGATTAAAGGTTTCATGAAGGTTAGAAACCTCTCACCATCCTTCATTACCATAAAAGAAATGAACCTTATTTTGATGAGCATTGAAGTTTCTTATCAATCTCTATACCTTGGACTGCCATGAAATTCCACCCCACAGTGCAAATTCCTAAACTAATTAACTTTCTTAGTTATCTTTCTCTAAAATAGGCAAAGCATATATTTCATGATAAACAGATATTTCTCTTCCAAACCTTATTTTTTGACCTCACATTTCCCCCAACACAAATGAGTTAGTTGCAGTATCCAACCTGCCATTGATTGAATGGTGTAATTTCTGTTCATGTCCCAGGGCTTTCAATTGAAGATTTGTCTCAAGATATGGTACATGCTCTTTTTCAGATTGTTTCTCTGGAGTATCTAAAATCATGGTTTTTACTGCCTCACTGAAAGTTCTTCTGTTGCTCCCTAATGTTATTTCCCAGCAAAGTGTTACCAATTTTTTCCACAGAGTAATTATTAGTTTTCAAAATTCTTTTCCCTCTGCTATATAACGTTTATTCCAACCAAAGTAAATCTGTTTTTACATTCAACAGTGAATTATTATAAAATACATCTTCCATATAAAAATTCTGCAAACAACATTGATTTTCAAATCTGCTGAAGAAATTATTTTTCTGGGTGTAATCATTAATAACCTACTGTATATCTGTGAATCCTTTTTCCCCCACAAAGCTGTTATAAGATGTTTCTGTTCATCAGTTGTTTCCATTCCCCATGCTCTTTGGAGAGCAATTTGTCTGATGATATCACCTCCCTGCGGACTGGGGAGTCGAGAGGGGTGCTGGGGTGACAAGGCAGGGCCTTGTCAGTCAGAGTCTCTCTGCAGAAGGCAAGTAGATGGTGGCCAGGTTCGACCAAGAGTCCAGATCAGAGGGTAAGGCAGGTTCAGGCAGCTCCAGGGTCAAGCTGGGAAGCCAATCTGCGGGTCTAGGTAGGAGCCCAGCTCAGCAGGCTGCACAGACAGGCCAGTCTGGGTTCCCTGGCACTGTCAGCAGCCTCTCTGACGTGCCCAGAAGAAAGGAGCTGCTCTGGGCTGCACCACTGCTGAGCTGGACCTGGTCCTCAGCAGCCAAACCTGTGGGAAGGGAGATGTTGTCTTATGCATCTATAGTTTCCCTAATACACTTAATTATTTATCCTCCCACACTGAGGAGAGTAATAAACCTATTGAATGAAGAGTGGTAGCAATACCTCTTGTTTCGGCGGTATCCAAATAAGTAGTTAAAAAAATATCCCAGGCACAAAAGAAATTTCTGAAAAACTGTGTAATACACTGAAAAACACACACTAAGTAGTATCTGTGATAATGAGGCTTTTCTCCAAGTTGTGATTTTTTTTTTTTTCAGGATGGTAGTTTTTTCTTGAAAGATGAAACTATATAGGCAACTGACTCCTTGGAAGAAGGCTAACTGCTTGGATTATATGTTCTTTTTCATTTTTGTTTTACTTATGAGTTTTGTCTTCGTTATTGTCATGAGTTTTCTTCTGCTTTCTAATGATTTTATTCCTCCTGCATCACTTTTCTGTTTCTTTTTTTTTAGCATTAAATGTTGCTAAGTAACTGAATCAGGCTGCAGTATTATTTGGCAGAACTATTCTATTTTTTTAAATATGTATAGAGATTACTCAGCAAAATGAAAACTACTCTCCCAAAGGAAAGAAGGCCATTTGCATCTACCACAACCTTAATTTTCAGATGATTTTTTTTAGAAAAAATTGGAAGTGATTCCTATAAACATATTATATATAGACATGAACACATATAAACATTCCTACAATGCATATTTCCAGACTAAGCAGTTCAGGAAATCTGAATCTTAATGAAAAGATGCTTTACCTGCTCCATGAGGTTATTCTAAGCCACACCAAATAACATTCATTTTGCTTTTAATAATGTGTCTCAGATCTTACAAGCAATTGCAATTTTAAAGTAAAATAGCTTGGCTTTCTTTCTGTGTAAGCTCATTTTAAAAATTCACCTTTGCTGTGGATTATTAAAAAGAAATCATAATTTAAGTAATTTAATAGCAAAAAATGGAAAAGGTGGAATTCACCATTTTATTGAGGTGTCCTAATTTCATGTTAATGTGGCAATGATCTAGTATCTCATCTACATGGACCTGCAATCAGCAGTAAGGGTAGCTATCCCAATTGCAAAACCCATCTGGGTTTAATGAAATTTTCACTTTAAAATCTCTCTGAAACAATCAAAAGCACCAAGAGCCACATTTCAGATCTGTTTGTTCAATTCCACTGTGAAGGTTTAAACTGCTTTAGTATTAAAACATAATAGAAGGCTATGACACCATAATAAGAAAATTACCATAGAACTTTATAAAGAATGTCTGAAATGGAATAGTGTTAATCAATATTAAATTATTCAAGAACTGCTCGAGCTGCTCCATGTTGATCAGAATAGTCTTAAAGGCTTCCACATTCCATTGAGTTATTTTACATCTTTAAACCCCCCTAAACTGAACAACATGCTTTCTTTTGTATACTTTTGACACAGACATGCACGACACACAAAAAAAATTAAAATTAATTTCTCGGTGTTCGATGAAATTTTTATAGGTCAGAGCATGGATCCTCAAGCTAGCAAACAATACTTAACATGGGAAATATCTCTAAATTTCTTTATTTGAAAATTTATCATACTTTGTTACAAAAAAGGCAGATGGAAAGGAATCATAAACATTAAACAGTAGAATTACTTCACAAGCACTATACAGAAAAATGATTTTGGTTTTGAAGCATGGAGTGAGAAAATTACACTTGCAAGAGAGGATGGCTCAGTAGTAACTCTGTGCAATAACCACTTTGCATCTGCTTGCTGAAAAATCACAAGATTTTTAGACACTTGGAATGAAACCACATATACATAAAGTCTTGTAATAAGTGGCTCTTTACTAAAAAATAAATTAAAAATCACGTTCTCCCAGCTCCCTCTATTGTATAATTAATATAAATATGCTGAAGTCAGCAGGTGAAGTATTCTAATAGCTGGGCATGAGTAGTAAGAAATATGTAGGAAAGAGAGTTGTCACAGAAACCCAACTTACTTATGCACCTCAGCTGTTAATAACTTTATTACATTTGAAGCACAAGTCAAGAGTGTGGCTGCCTAAGCTGGGAAGATACACTTGTCCTTGTCCTTCTAGGACCTGTACCAGAAAAAAGGAAAAAAGCTAGAAGCATAGGGCCTCCTCTGTTTCTTTCTTCCCTATTGTATCCTCGCTAAAGTGTGAGGTATTCATGCAGGGTAACATCCCCCAGCTGGGCTGGATACCAGCAGGTGCCTTTTTACAAGGGCTTGTACTGATAGGAAAAGGGGGAACGGCTTCAAACTGAGAGAGAGCAGGTTTGGATTAGATATTGGGAAGCCATTCTTCCCTGTGAGGCTGGAGGGACACTGTCACAGGCTGCCCAGAGGGGCTGTGGATCCTCCATTCCTGGAAGTGTTCAAGGCCAGGCTGGATGGAGCTTTAAGCAGCCTGGTCTAGTGGAAGGTGTCCCTGCCCATGGCAGGGGGATTGGAAGTAGATGACCTTCAAAGGTCCTTTCCAACTCAAATCATTCTATGATATTAGGAAGTGTGATACTCACTCTGCTGCTCTCACACTCCCCCTCTTCAGCAGGACAGGGGAAAAAAAACGAAAAATCTCATGGGTCCAGAAAAGAGCAGGGAGATTATCCACCAATTACCATCATAGATAAAGCAGAATCAAGCTGGGGAAGATTAAATTAATTTGCTGCAAATTAAAAATTGGGTATTTTTAGAATAGCACTGTGAGAAACAGAAACAACAACAAAAAAAAGCATCTTTTTGTCTCCCTTTTTTCCCCAGACTTGACTCCACTCTTTGTTCTTGACTTTTCTGCCACCTCCTCTCCTCCACAATTGTCACAGGGAGATAGGAAACTTGGGCTGGGATCCATTCATAAGGCTTTCATTCTGTGCCACTCCTTCCTTCTCATGCTGCTCCCCTGCTCCAGCACAGAATTCCTCTCACTGGACAGAGTCCTCCACAAACTGCTCCAATGTGAGTCCTTCCCAAAACGCTGCACTTTTTCAAGAAGTAATTTCCTGCTTACAGTCCTTCAGGGTTATAATGCTGCTTACTCCTCAGGTAAACACGAGAGAGCTACAGCATATTTTCTGAACTGCATCACTTTTGAATTAGATGTTTCCCTAATGAAGCTCTGCTAGTAAAATCCAGCCTGCCCTAAAGGAACAACCCTACCAGAGCAATAACATAACTGAGTACTCATTGTATGTCCACACACCACAGGGTACCTCAAAGACAGAAAATATAGAAGGCTCCTAGAGACAAAAAAATTTTTGCCACATTATGAAGGAATTTTGTTGATCTAGATGCCAAAGAGAAAAAAACCAAAAAAAAACCAAAAAAAAAAAAACCAAAACAAAAAACCCCAAAAAAACCAAAAAAAAAACCAAAAAAAAAAAAAAAAAAACCAAAAAACCAAAAAAACAAAAAAACCATAACAACACAACAAAAACAACAACAAAAAAACCCAAGCCCTTCATGGGCTGGACAAGGAGATTGATGTGTTCCTGGCAGAGTACTGGTGTAGAATTTTTAATATTGACTCACATCATTTTCCACTGCAGGACTGGGAAACTTCAATCAGGCAATGGCAAAGAGCAGCCTACAGCCTCTGGCTGTGCGAAGGCAGCACCTTTGCCTCGGCTGTATTTGTGTCAGGATAATGGGGTCTTGAAAAAGATTTGGGTATTCACTTTTTTTTTTTTTTTTTTTTTTTTTTTTTTTTTTTTTTTTGTCTTCAAGAAAAGAAAGGTATATTATCTCTAGTTTAATTATTAAAAGTAACACCTTGAGAACACAATGAATCCCGGATGAAAAATAACTACACATGTAAGTTTTTCAAGACCAAAGACAGAAAAGGAGCCCTTCCAGTCTGAGTCTTTGCTGAATTCTGTCCTGTTATGACACTGAAATTGTTTTACAAGCTCATAAACTCCATTTTCTTATGGGAAAGACTAGCAAAAAGATTAAGGATTGCTTCCAGGTAGGGATAAGTTGCAGTAATTGTAGTATTGTCAATCCCAAGCATTCAAATAATCAAAAAAAATAAAGCCTTTTTCTACAGCAAAAAAATTTAAGATGTTTGAAAATACTACTATAATTTTACTATTAATGCCTCGAGTCTTTTTTTTTTTCTAGTTTTCTCCACATTCAAACAGGTGAAAATAACTGATTTTAAGTGAAATGTTCATACAATCATATATAAATGATTTAAAGCTGTAAGAAACAAGGCGCTCCGTAAACTTGGTTTCCCGGGCACAGCGGCACAGCGAGAGTCACACCGGGGCACACCGGGGCACACCGGGCGGGTCACACGGAGGGAGTGTCACACCAGGGCACACGGGTACACCGTGGGGCACACCGGGAGGCCACACCACGGTGCTCCGGGCACACCGGGGACACGGGGTCACAGCGGGACACACGGCGGGGGCCAGCACCGGGGCAGGGGGAGTCATGCCGGGGAGTGGCACTGGTCATAGCGGAGAGGGGGTCACTCCTCACATGGAGGGCGCACACCGGGTGGGTCACACGGGTCACACGGGTCACACTGCTCACACCGGGGGCGGGTCACACCGGGGAAGGGTCACACCGGGGGGTAGTCCCCAGGGGCTCACACCGGGAGGGGTCACACCGGGAGGGGGGTCACACCGGGGGAGGGTCACACCGGGGGAGGGTCACACCGGGGGAGGTCACACCGGGAGGGCTCACACCGGGGGAGGTCACACCGGGAGAGGTCACACCGGGGAGGGTCCCCAGGGGCTCACACCGGGAGGGGTCACACCGGGAGGGGTCACACCGGGGGGTAGTCCCCAGGGGCTCACACCGGGAGGGGTCACACCGGGAGGGGTCACACCGGGGAGGGTCCCCAGGGGCTCACACCGGGAGGGGTCACACTGGGGGGGGAGGTCACACCGGGGAGGGGGGGGTCACTCACGCCCCGCCCCGCGCGCGCCACTCGCCCCGCCCCCACCGACCAAAACATTGGCACGTGCGCCCCGCGGGCGCCTGTCACGTGACGCTGCCGGCGCGCGCCGGGCGGAGACGGCCCCGCCCCGCTGCTCCAATGGCGGCTCGCGCTGCCGGGTAGCAACAAGCGCCTCTGGCAGAGGCCAATCAGCGCGCTGGGGGCGTGGCCAGCGCGGCCCATGGTACTTCCGGCAACAGCCCCGGGCCCGGGCCGAGCGCCGGGCGGGGAGCGGCGGGAGTGGCGGGAGCGGCGCTGTGAGGTGAGCGCGGCCCGGCCGGCAGCGGGGTCAGGAGGACAGCTGTGGGGCCGTGTGGGTGAGCCCCGTCGGCCCGGCGAGTTGGGGCTGAGCGTGGGCAGCCGTGGCTTGAGGGAGTTGGGCTTGGCTCTTAAGGGCATGTGGAGCTGAAGGAGTGCGGGACAAGGTGTTGGAATTCAGGGTGGGCAGAGGGGTCTGGGGAAGGGCCTGGGGCGAGGCAGCACCAAGGGGTCTAGAGGGAGGCGTGTGGAGCCTGTCTGAACGAGTGTGGTGTTGGGATCTCATTCGGCTGTGTGAGGATGGGACCAGCATGGTTTCGCTAGGGGCAGATCCTGCCTCACAGATCTGGTGGCCTTCTACGGTGAGATTTCAAGGTTGGTGGACGAGGTCATATGGGGTCACCCCGTGACTGATGTAATTTGCCTGCACTTATACAAAGCATTTGACACTGTCCCACACAAATTCCTTGTCTCTAAATCGGAGATACATGGATTTGACAGATGGACTGCTGGGTAGATAAGGAACTTGGCTGGATGGTCATCCTCAAGGAGCTGCAGTCAACAGTTCTGTGTCTAAGTGGAGATGAGTGACAAGGGGTGTTTTTGAGGTGTCAGGATTGGGACTGCGTCTGTTTAACATCTTTGCTGGGGACATGGACTGTGGGATTGAGTGTATCCTCTGCAAGTTTTTGGATGGCACCAAATTGTATTGTGCAGTCAACAAGCTGGAGAGAAGGGATGCCATCCAGAGAGAGTGACAGGAGAGAAATGAGTGTGTGCAAACGTCATGAAATTCAACAAGGCCAAGGTCCTGTAGGTGGGGTGTGGCAGTCCCAAGTACAAGTACAGGATGGGTGGAGAATGGATTGAAAACAGCTTTGAGGAGAAGGATTCAGGGCTCTTGGTTGACAAGGAGCTCATCATGAGTCAGCAATGTGCACTTGTAGCCCAGAAAGCCAAAGGTGTTCTGGGCTGCACCAAAAGCAGTGTGGCCAGTGAGTCAAGGCAGGTGATTCTGCCCCTCTACTTTGCTCTCCTCGTGTACCACCTGCAGTGTTGCATCCAGCTCTGGGATCCCCACCATAGGAAGGCTGTGAATGTGTTGGAGACAGTCCGGGGAGGGCTGGAGTACCTATCCTATGAACATAGGCTGAGAGAATTGGGATTGTTTAGCAAGGTGAAGAGAAGGCTTTGGGGAGACCATTAGAGCAGTCTTCCAGTGCTTTAAAGGGGGACTGCAAGAGAGCTGGAGAAGGACTTTTTACAAGAGCATGTAGTGACAGAACAAGGCAGAATGGCATCAAACTGAAAGAAGGTAGGTTTAGGTTAGGTCTTAGTAAAATGTTCTTTACTGTGAGAGTGATGAGGCACTGGCCCAGGTTGCCCAGAGGAGTGGTGAGTATCCCATCCTTTTTAGCATTCAAGGCCAGGTTGGATGGGGCTCTCAGCAACCTGGTTTGGTGGAAGATATCACCCGGATTGGAACTGGGGGATCTTTAAGGTCCCTTCCAACCCAAACCATTCTGTGATAAAGACACCCGCATGAAGGGAATACTGAACAACTTGTTGTGGTTCATATTATTCCTAGGAAGCAGTAAAAGGATTAGAAAAGCAGACAGGCATGAAAAACTTGGTTGTGACTAGGGGAAGGGATGTTGTAAATGTTGGAAATGGTTCTTGTTAGGAGTGGAGGAAAGCTGAGTTATTAACAGGAGGGGGACTTTAGTCAATTCTGAGGCCTAGGCAATGCACTTAGTTTTGCATGCTATGCATATTTTTAGATAAAGAAAAACTGACTCACTTAACCTGCATTTCTTCTGGCTTTTTATCCTGCTCTAACAAATATATAGGGCAAATGCTAGTCAAGAGTGCAAACGTTTAAATGAATTCATAGTGATGTTTACTGATGGGCCTAATAGGTTTTCAAGTTGAAAAAACATTAGAAAATGCAATGTTAGGGCCAAAGCTCTTACTGTTATATATTAACATACGTTTCGAATTTGATAGTGCTATCTTCTGTCTATAGCTTGCATGTGAAATCTCTTGTAAAACTAAGGAGCAATATCTTTATGTGATGAATGGGAAGAAGAGAGCAAAAGCTGGCGAGGTTACAGTCTTCAAAGTGTAGAAAACTGCCTTGTTTAAATTCTTAATGTGTCAGAAGTGAATTTCACTTTTGAAAAATGGTAGCAGAACACTGTTTCAGTCATATACCTGTGATGACCTGCATCTATTTGTAGGAATTTCTGGAGGTGTGTCACAATGGACTTTGTTTTGTTCTGGTATCTGCTTTATAGGCTGGCATGGGAGGTGAACCCTCAACAGCAACCTAAAAAGATTTTTGGGAATGTTAACATTCCTTTACCGAAACATCACTACACATTGTGTCATAAACTCAGTATTTGTAATGGTTAGAAAAAACAGAAAGAGTAACATTGATTTTATAAGCTGTCAATCTCTTTAAATACATTTATTAGTCACATATAAAAATCAGTGATCTGTCATGGCAGAGCAGATTACACATGGTACACCTGATATAATTTTGCTTTTTTGGTATCATTGTGTTCTTGGACTACCAGGGTTTTTTCCCTTGTTCTCCAAAGAACAAGGAAATCTACCTTGATCTAATAAATGCTGAAAGGCAAGAAAAACATGATTAGACAATAAAAAATCTACTTAAACCACTGAATCTGTTTCTTAAAAGGATGCTCTACAGAGAATTCTCAGGATTTTTTTTAAGGCTAAAGAGAAAACTGAAATAATGACAGGAAGTTTTGAAACTTTTTCATAAATAATAGACAAAGAATCTCTTCTTGCTGCTTCTAGAGAAACCATGCCATTTTTGGGCCAAGACTGGAGATCCCCTGGATGGAGATGGGTTAAAACAGAAGATGGATGGAAAAGATGTGAACCCTTTAGTCCTGCACTTGAGGATGGGAATAATCAGCTGAATGATCTCAGCCACACCGTGTAAGTTAAAAAAAAAAAAAAAAAGGATTCTGTATGAGTTAATAGCAGGTGGGAAGGCAAAATTGACTTAATTTCCATTCAGATTGCAACTGTTTGTGGTAGCTGATGTCATCTATATACAAATGCAGTCATGTGTTTTGTTAGTTAGGCAGACAGAAGACCCCTGTAAGAGATTGTCACTGCTTTGTGAGCTGCTTATTTGAGCAGCCAGTTCCCTTCTTAGGCTATATGTCTTTTAAAGTAATAAAACAATAAATACTTCTAAAAAATCAAAAGAAGATAAAAAAAGAAAACCTGCCCCCTAATCCCTATGGAGTACTATTTAAAGGTGAAAGTGACACTTGTAAATTGCAAGTGCAACAGGCATGTTGAACTGTTACCTGAAAGTGAGTGAAGGCTTTCTGCTGAGTGGGTGTTGGATTAGTCTGTGGCAGCCATCAAATGCCTTTGCTCCAAATATAGAATCAGTGGTAGCTTAATGCAGATCCTCTAACACAATATATGACTGTATGTGCTCTTGTAGGACAGGTGAGAAAGAGATTAGATCAATAAAGTAACAGTTGTGGTAAATGCCCACAGACTGATGTGATATAAATCGCTTTGTCAAAACAAATTTCTCCACAAAGAAGTAATTCTCAGGGACAGCATTCTTGGTCATAAATTCCAGCATAATGTGCTCATACTGAGGAAAGGGAACATTCAGTGTTTTGTTGTTAGTCCAGTAAATGATAAGTCATCTGGTTTAGAGAGGGAATTTACTGGGAAGCTCAGACTTGCTGTAGTCACACACCTGTGTTTTCTAAATTTGTGACACAATCCTCAAGGGAGTTATCAAGCAGTGAAACATTATTATTGAGCTTAACCTACTGTTTTCTTCATGCATTTTTCCCTTTTGTGTTCATCTGTCACTGATCTCATTTGGCGTCTTTATCTACACAGTCTGGCCACTGTGGATACAAAACTTTGTCTGGAAGAATGTTCAGTAAGCCTCCAACATATAAGTTGCCTTAAATGCTTTTGAAAAAAAAATCTTCTCTCTTTCATATCTTTAATAATATACATGGAAAAATAGGGAAATCTAATAAGTATTTGGCAACTGTGCAAATTGCTTCAAAAGTAAGTATCATGGAGGTTGCTTAATTAATACTGTTTGATAAGTATGAAAGGAATAACCAGTCTTTGTGAATACCATTAAAACTTCTGCTCATAATTGTGTTTGTGTATAAATGTGTATATGTATCTTTTCCCCAAAGAGCAAGGTAAGGTAATTTCTTCTTTGAGCAAAAGTACCAGATTTATTGGTTGGTTTTTTTTTTTTTTCTTTTTCCTTGGTCTTGGAAGACTCTAGAATTGAACTCTTCTGGAGCCAAAAACTGTGGCTTTAATTTTTGATTCTTAATTTTGCTTCTGTCTATTCAATTAAAAATGTATGTTGTTCAAACTCAGACTAGAGAATTCAAGTTGGTATGTCTTGGCATAGTAGCACTCCTTTGGAGTAATTTCACTGCTCTTTTAATTTTGGATCTATGATTGTAACTTAAACTTTTTATATGCCAGTAAAGTTCTGTCTCCAAACTGCAATTAATAACTATTTGCACAACATTATGGGAAACTTCAGGGTGGAAATGACCTCTGGGTGTCATCTGATTGAAACACATACTCCATGCAAGGCCAGCTGAGGTTGGGTTCTGCAGGGCCAGCAGATACCCAGGCTTGGAGTTCTTCTGTGTCATGGGCAGGGCTTCATTCTGAGGTACAGCAGTGTAAGATGTATTGCTGGCTGGGTCTCTGTATCATCTTAGGCGATTTGGAAATAATTAGTGTGTATATTGAAGATAACTCAGCTTAGGAGATTTGTTGACATGTTGTAGCAGTAAAAAAAGAATGAGACTTGATAAAGTGCTTCCTTCTAGAAGAAACATGTAGTAAACAGTACAAAAATACCTATTTGTCTCTCTTTAACCTGCCCTGTGAATAGGGAAGGTGGTATATATGAGTCTGGCAGTTCTAGCAGGGTTTTGTTCATTTACATCCGTTGTAAGGAATAATCTTTTTCACTAAAATATTCTGTAGGAATCTTTTCTGAAGTTAATACTTTATTTCTTCATAAAGAAAAGCTGCTATAACTGCTCTCTTAAATACAATACTAAATTCAAGCTATCTAGTTGAATGAAACCCTTTCTAGTTTTGATTCTATTCTCTTCTGTGAGAGAAAGTGTAGATAGAGTTTCTTGCCAAACTTTGTCCTTTACCCATTGCAGATACTTTCTCTTCAGAAATTACAAAGATCTAACTAATCACAAACAGATTCAGAAATAAACCTTAAAGACACATAAGTTACTTCAATTGAAGAATGTGTTCTTATTAAAATAGAACTTCTAACTTTGCTTGATTAGTCATCCAATGCCTTGGTGAATCTAGCTGCTGAATTAGTAAAATTGGTGGACCTAATGGTAACCATGCTTGAAAAAATATAATCACTTGTGCAGGAACAGTTTTAATTATTTGGCATAATGCTTGAATAGTTGCACGTTAGATCTTTTTATGGAAACTAAGATAGGGAAAAAATGAGACCATCACTTCTGTAGGTCTTAGTTTATTTGCATAAGAATGCCTTGTGTTCGAGGTAGCTGGAAATGTGTCTTGAGCTGTGTGCATTTAAGCTCTGTGGTGTGAATACTGGCCATGATTGCCTGCAAATATCAAGCAAAGATAGATTCTTCCAGTTCTGTGGCCCTGTGTCCTTGAAGTTTGGTGGTGGAGAGAAGCTTGATGGGGGTGGAACTGCCTTACAGAATTGTATGCAAATGCCTTTCAATAGCCTGCAATTTAGGAGTAAAGCTGCCTTATGCATTCCTTTTGAGGTAAAAGAAAGAGAATTAATAAGATTTTCATGATGGTGATGTTAACTTTTTTGTCTGTTAGGTTAATATGAAATATTTGGGCTGGCAGGGTAGTCATTTTGGTCTGAGGTGTCTGTTGTCTAATTCTATGAGACACAGTGTTCACAAGAGTGATTTTGGCACTGGGTAGAAGTCCTTTGATTTGAATCTATTATATAGCGATAACATTACAATAGACTTGTCAAATCTCAGAACCATTTGGTGCGTGCACTTAGATCAGGATTTTCTATGGTCAAGCTGTGAGAGTCACTTCTAAAATACTCAGTGTGTCCCAGTATATAACTGCATGACTTGTAGGCCATGTGAAAAGAAGCAAGGAGATAAGGGAAAATAGCTGGAGCTCAGATAGCCCTGTCATATTTTCCATCACTTTAAGTGTCATACCCAAGAGGTTATTTAAATATTGCTATGAAATTACTTTTTTGGAAAAACTGAAATTGTTACATGATTTATCTAAGATATTATGATTCTAAGGACACCAGGTACTTTGCTTTTAAAAGCTTTAGAATAATTTTTTATGAAGTGTGTCATCAAGACAAGAGAGTAAGAATAGCTGTAAATTGGCAGTATTATGTATGCATTTAGATCCTGCCAGGTGCACTCAAATGTCACGTGCGGTATTATAATAAAAACCTTAAATTAGGGCTTCTGTTACACCATATGGCACGTGCAGCACTTGATTTGGTTTTTTTGTATCTTAGCTTGGTGTTTGAGGAGGCAGGGGTTGCTTTTGGTACAGTAGAGCAGCTTTATTACTTGTCAAGCAGCTCTGCAGATTTCTGGAAGGAATGCTAGCAGTCACTGAGTAACTCTGTATTTCTGTCCCATTCTTCTGGTATCTGTGGGACCCTTGCTTTCATTCATTGCTCTCAGACTAAAGGTTGGTCAAGAAGAGTCATGTTGTTTACAGATGAGTAGGGAAAGACTATGTGAAGTGGGACAGAACATGAGGAAATAAAGCCTCATATCAGAAGAGCCTCAGAGGTAACAGTCCAATTTGTCTTTTCTCTAAAGAGATTTGAGGAATGTCACAGGCAAATTTGAATGCCAGACAAAGGTGTTTGAAATAACCATCTTCATCTTCACAATTCCTTATGTTTATTGACTCCTTAAGCTGCCTTAGTTATTTACGTGATGCTTGAGGAAGTGTATATTACGGGGTGTCAGGAGTGGGCTTCAAATCACTTCAGGTATGTTACTGGCCTAAATTACTTTCTAGGGACACTTCCCTCCAGGAACAAAAGGAGGAATCTTTGCATATTAGCCTTCCTCTTCTGAGCAGGCCTTCAGGAATGTGGCCTCTCATCCTCTCTCCATTGCTTGCCCTGGGTCAAGGGGAATGAGAGAGTTTCTGTGCTGCTTGGGTTATGTTGCAGAGTATAAGACCTATCTCTCTAGTCTTGTATCTGTTGTTAGGATGATAAAGCTCTGGGAGCTTTGAGCTCAATTTCTGATTCTGTAGCAACTCTTCAGATTCTGCCATAGCTTCTCACATGGTGTGGTGATGCAGCCATTATGTTAAATCCTAATAAAATTCATTTTAGTGAGTTTAGCAATTTGCTATATGATAGATTTGGGGGGAAAAACAAACCAACCCAAACTGATGGATGGAATGTTACATAATCAAGTAGCTAGTATTGATGTTTTGCTTTTATCAGTTGTTTTGCTTTTGTCTCTTGCTGTTTTCTTCCCTCTGAACTCTTTTGCTGTTTGACCAGATGTGATATTTGGCACCGCTGCATAGAATATTAAAGATGTTAAGTCTTTATCTTCTGCTTTAAAAATATTAAGGACTGAACTAAAGCCATCACCTTGGACTGAGCACTGTCTGAATGCGGAGATATGTTAGGTTTAAATCCTGGAGAAAAAAGCTAAGATGAAACGAACTTTCTTTTCCTAAATCTTCTCAACTTGTGTATCTTTAATCTGAGCTAGCTGGCATCTACTGACTAGAACAATTCGAAAGACAAACGTTTTTTACAGTGTTGTTTAACAGATGGTTCAAACCTGAAAATTTTAACTCTGTAAGCTAGTAGCAATAGACTAAAATAATTTGATTTTTGTCACTTAATGTCCAGATACAGGTTACTTTAGAAGAAACTTCTGTCCTTCAGTTTACAGTGTTCAGTTGTTTTAATCTGAAGTTCAAACTGGCAGTGGTCAAAAGCAATTTAAATCAAAAATAGTGATGAGTGTGAGGAGTTTCATAAACAACTTTGTAATGTTGAAAAAAAAAGAAATCCCCCAGTTAAACTTCATTACAGTCCCCCAGTATCCTTCATTATTCTTATCTGTGCAAGATTGTGGCCTTCATGTGAAGTATCTTCCTTCTCTGTGCTAGAAAAAAGAACACCTATTCTTATCTTTGTGCTGGTCCTTATAGTTATCTGCAAAAATGGAAAGAAAATTTTATGAAGCTGTGTAGATTTCCTGTAGCACAGATAGTTTTTAAATGCATATGCATTTTAGAAAGGTTAGCTTCTTGAAAAAGATTTTCAGTAATTTGTATGTGTGGTTTTTTTTATATACTCATGCTATATGTTTGATATAGGTAAGCATTTGGTGTAGTCCTCAGTGCTGCATTACATTGTTAACTGTCAGAAGTGACATAGGCAGGGTGTGTGTCTCTGGCAGGGACAGACCACTTGGCTCTTGATGCTGTACAAATCATTGGTGAAACAGTGCCATGACACCTGTAGCATGTGCAGAGTTGTGAATCAAGAGTTTCTTTAAAGAAAGACTTTCTTTGCCCTAAAGGTGACAGTAGCAAGAGAGATGTCATTTTCTTTGCTGGCTTTCTGCCTATTCAAGGATATGCAATAATTCTTCAGACTTTTTATCTGTGTGCAGTAAAGGCTTGGTCCACTTCAAATAATGGATTTTTGTACACCAGAACTTTGCAGAGTTTTACAGTTGTTCCAGTAGTACTGTCTCCTTGGTAGTCCTTCCTGAATGTCAGTAATGACTTACGTGATACCTTAGGAAGATATTTCTGCATATTTAACCACTTTGGCATCAAATTCAACCCCTCTGGGAAGAAAACGGCTTCTCTCCAGATACATGTTGCTATAGACAATGAGGTAGAGCTTCTTAATTAAGAATATGATTTCTTCTTTTTTTCAGCTGGTAGACTTTAATGCAGAAACTTGTAATGCATCTTAAATATTTAATTGCTGCTATTGTAATTAGATGTTTTTATTTCAGTATCATAACTGGGGATGACGAGAATGAAGAAATGTACAATACTGAAGACTGTGAGTTTGCAGCCAAGAAAAGGAAAAAAGATCATTTTAGGAATAACACAGATTCACAATGTAAGCCTGGGTTTTTTCATTGATTTTAGAAGACTCACGTAGGTTCAGAGGTTATAAATAGCCATGTTATAGTCACCTATAGAGTAGCCTTCTGAATTATGTCTATTTCTGTACTGGCAACAAATTCTGGTGTCAAAAGTGATATGTCTTAATTGAAACTGTGTTTTCAGTCATTTGTTGTGTTGGATGTTTTTTCAAAAACCCAAAAGTAATTCATTTAAGAATAGTAATTCCTGAGAATTAGGTGTCTTCTAATACTACTGTTACATTTTCTGGACTAGTTTTAGATTAAATTTTTCTGGATACTTATGGGAGCTTCTGCTTCCCAAAGCAGATAGTTTATTTTTGTTTAATTCAAGTTCTAATTAGTCATACGACTCCAGAATCAGTTCATATACAAATTTATTTTGTCATAATAATCTTATCTCTTGATAAAGGTTTTATCTGTAATGAATTTCTTGGATTGAAGTCCCTTTTAAAAAACTAAAATATGAAGGCTATTTTATCAGTTCTCATTTGTAAAAGATCACTTGTACTTCGGGCTGCAAATGTGTATGACAGCAAGTAACTTATTGAAGCAGAGAATTTGGTAGAGTGGGTAAAAAAAGGTAAGTTGGTTAGCAACTACTTGGCATTTCTAATGCTTTGATCTTGAAATGATGTTATTTTTATAGCCCCAAAATTCATAGAGAGATGGTGTTGCAGCAAGCTTTTCCAGGCTTGTCTGAGTTTCAGGTATTTTGAAAGATTCAAGGGGCTGTATGTCTTATTTGATAAAATGTGGGACTTGTAAAAGCTGAAGATCAGCCTGGTTGCCTTTATTAATCCTGTATCCTTGACTTCTCTGCAGTCCTCTGCAGTTGAACTAAGTCATTGTAGGACAGGCACCTGTACAGAAGAAAATGGATTAGAGGGGTGGCGTGGTCAGGAACAAAAATTTATCTATATCTGCTATACTTTCAAATGCTAAGGAGCCTGTTGTATAAAAAAACCAGTCAGGAATTACGTAGAACCACTGTTATATCAGTGATTGGTCACAGCTGACAAAAGTTGTCATTCATCTGCCAATTGTGTGCCAACTTTTGTGGATTAAAAAAAAAAATTATATAACTTTCCTGTTATTTTCATGAAGTCCATAACTTGTGAAATTCTTTAGTTATCTTTTCCAGCATTTATAAATGTCCTTTGTTAAAACTGTTCTGATATCTTACAAAGCATTTTATTGAAAATTGTATGTTTAGTTGAGTTTCTTTCTGGAAGGCATTAACTAATGTGGAAGCCTAAAATGCTCATATTTTGATTTTATTTTAGGTTTTTATCGTGAAAAGTGGATTTATGTTCATAAAGAAAGCACCAAGGAAGTAAGTGTCGGTCAATTCCTACAGTCTTTGTGATTCTTAATTGACAGACAATATATTGAAAAATGTATTTTTGCCACGTGGTCTTAGGGTGTTACTTAACTCTCTTCATTTGAAACACTGGACGTGTGCACATGGTGAGGCAAAGGCAGCTGGCAAAGTGACTTCTAGGTAGGTGCTTGTGGCAGAGATGTGTGAACTTGCAAGGATAGACATACAGTTCTCCACTACTTATCCAAGGCCATCTATCTTCCTACTGTCTCTTTGAACTAAAATTGAAAGTATTTGCTAATCCAGAGAAATATCTCCAAAGAAATTGCTTGCAGGCAGCCACCTGATATTTTGGGGTCTTGGTGTAAATTTGAATGGAAGTAAGTAAGACATCAATTTCAAGCTTTACAAAGAGGATCTTTATTTTCAACAAAGTCCACATGCTTTCAGTTTGTGTCATGTAACTGTAAAGGGAATATGAAAGCTCTTGGAGTGACCTCTTGGAAAGTCAAGAGTTAAAATACATCTGTTATATGTAGAGATTAAACTGTCTTGAAGTGTGAGTTTCATTCCTGTGCTGATTGCCGTGGCTATCTGGGATGTGTGGACCTTGAACACCTATAAGGAGGGTTTAAATCCACATAGTAATGCCAGCCAGAAGAGAGGGAAGGAGGTGAGGCTGATGACTGTAGTCATGCAGGCAAAAGTAGCTTTGCATTTTAGAGCTGAGAGAGACATTTTAGAGCTTTTTCCTGAGGAAGGGCATGCTATTGAGGAGAGCTTACATAAAAGACATACTGCAAGAGTTTGCAGACCTCGCAGACCCAGGGACGACTGCCCATCTACATCTGAAGGGTACTTTAAGCCTTTCACCAGATTCACAGTCCTCTTTCTGCTTTATTTTCTAGATGAGGTTGCTTAGAGTGTTCTGCAAAAGTCTCAGGCATGCTTTTTCCCTTTGTGCCATCTCAAATTAAGGTGAAAAGGAGCAGGGGGACAACAGACTCACCAGTCAGTGTGGCGTTTGAATGATAAAGTTAAACTGAGGTTTCAAAGTACATTGAGGCCAAAGTACAAACAGCCCAAAATCATGAATTGATGTCCTTCATAACCCATAATATATAGAGATTTCCTGTATATCCTATATTTCCTATATGTTTTTTCCCCTACTTGTGCAGAAGTTGGTGTACTAGTGATATGTGAGTATTTGCTTTTGTTCTTTGTCCATTCTGAGAGCAGACAAAATATTTTGGTTATCTCCTAATTAATATATGATATTCATCTTTCAGTTTTATTTATGTTTTTTAATATAAAAACAAACCAGGAATGGTTAGAATTAAACACTAATTCTTCAAGTAATTCTTTGTATAAATTTAAAAGCTTACAGTAGAAGGTTGAAAAAGTAGCAAGAAATAAGAATACATGAACCAAAAAATTCAGAGCAAAAATTTAAGTTAATCTAAAATATAATTTAGAGGTTCTAGTTTCTCTTACAGGTTCTAGTCTTCCTTGGTTTTGAAATAGCGCTCTCACAGCTAGGAAACATTTTTTCCCAAAGTGGATACTGTGTTTTGGGGCAAAATGACAAGTTTTGATAAGAAACATGTGAAACATGCTATTGGGAGAGCATTGAAATAAAAAAAAAAAATTTAAAAAAAAAAGTGCATGTGTGTGACTGAAATGAAATTAGAGGTGGTTTTTGATTAATTATTTTCATGATAGAACACTGGGAAAGGTAGAGCTGTAGTTTCATAGAAATCTGTTCAGGGAAATGTCTCTTATGTTAATGTTTTAAGCATGACCTAATGATAACTGTTTAGCCAGAGAACAGCCACAAATATTTAAATTTCAACAAAAGTTTTGTTGACTTTATGTGTTAATTCACTGCTATTATCTAAACAAGGTGTGCATAGTGTGCTTGGGTCTGAGATGTGTCAGCTGAATGAGCAAGCAGTACAATCCTGAATTTGGTCATTAACCAACAAGCAGTAATTATCACCACTCTGCAGTGAATCCTTAACTGTCCCTTCCTGTTACAGTTCTGGTTTCTTTATCTCAGCTGAGGTCAAGATGAAAGACAGGGGAAACTAGAGTTGAGTTTAGTCTTGGTTTTTTATTATATCTTGTTTATTTACAGTCTCAAAAGGCATGAGCTCTAACTAGTAAGTTAGAGAAACAAGATAAATGGCAAGTTTCTAACTCTTTCTAGTTATTTAAGAGATAATTACCCAATAACAAGGTGACACCTATATTTTTTATACTTTTGACCAAATAATGACTACTTGAGGCCTGCAATGTGGACCTTTTTTACCCAATTACAAGAAAACTACTTAAACTTGTGAAGAAGGAAGAAGAAGGCAAAGAAGAACCACCTAGACAATGCCCTGAATCCTCTGTCTTGGTCTACACACATTATATACCAAATCCCCAAATCTAGATTTTTCACCCTGTGAGATCACACAACACCGCTCAAACTACACACTTACAACCCCCATGCTATCACACTATCTCGGCAGCCTGTTCCAAGGCTCAGGTCACATGTGGTGTCTGCCTGAGCATCAGCCCCCCTCAGCTCAGAAAGCCTGAAATTTTCAGCTTCCAGGATTCTAACACCTTCCCACTGGGGTATGTGCAGGAGAAATGTTCACTGGGTTGCAAAAAGGAACGTTATTTGTACTTTAGAATCGGTCACCATCCCATAATTTACCAAGGAAGTCTGTCTAGGAATGAGTTTTAAATAATTATTTATTCCCCTTCTTCCCTGAGTTAATAAAACCATAGTAGCACACTGCCCTGCAAGATGTTCTTTTACCAGTTAGAGATTTTCCTAGCCTCAGTATATTTGATCCTGGGCTCCAGTGTGACTTTGTGACTCTAAATGTACTGAGTTTACATAATCCTATGTCATTCTGAGCTGCTACTACCACCTTAAGTTGTTCTCAACAGCCTCTGAAACTTCAATTTTCACATTAAGATGTGAAGTACCAAAAGAAAGAGCAGCTGCTCTTGCTCTTGGTGCATAAAAAAAAAAAGTGCCTAACCTTCTAGCACCTGGCAAATAAGAATTTATTTGTTCTTCTTCATTTGTTCTTCTGCTCCCAGAAGCAACTATCTTCTTACCCTCAAGTGTGAATCAGATAATTCTCATAATTGTAGGCTCAGACAGCTGTACAAACAAGCTCTTCCTTGTGCATGGCAAATGGGGACTGTGATAGCCATGAGGGAGTGCCAGCACTGTGGCCATGCAAGAGTGGAGTAGGTTCCCAGGGAAATCAAATACCAGTGATGCCAGATTACACATTTAGTATGAATTGAAAGGCCTTGCCTACATACCTGATAGTTACAAATAGTGTATCTGGTTTCATTTAATTTCTTGTAAAACAAATAACTCTTCAGTCCAGAGGCACTATATTTCCAGGGAGCATGATATCCATTAGCATCAGCTGAACGTCAGAGTGCTTCTCTGAATGTTTCACTGAATTTTTTCTTTGTTTCTTTCCATTTAAAGTGTATTTTTTCCCCTTCTCAGAGACATGGCTATTGCACCTTGGGAGAGGCCTTCAACCGCTTAGACTTCTCAAGTGCGATTCAGGACATCAGGAGGTTCAATTACGTAGTCAAAGTAAGAGCTTTATTTTGTATGCATATTATAAAAATGCATTTGCTGATGTGCCTGTGTCTACAAAAGGAGCATTTTTGCATTGAACAGATGATTATTTGTAATTGTATAAATATCCTGATCATATGTAATTTATAATGCAAATAGCAACTTTGAGTAAATTTTCTTTGGTGAAAACTCATTATATGGCTGTCTAAAAACCTATACCCTGGGGAGGATGTTGATGTGCTGTGTTATTTAGAGGGAAACATCAATGGTAGTGTCAGTTGTTCATCAGTCTGGGTAATGAACTCTCTTTAAAGGTAAAATAATTTCTATACAACCAAAAATAGCAAAGCGTTATTAATCTTAAATATACTTTCCTGCATCTCAAATATGTTTCAAATAACAATTTCCAGAAGAGTTCTTGATGTGTAAGTATTTTGCTATTTCTGTATCTTCTGCAGCTTCTTATCAATCCTGTGATTCATTGCACAGGGGTTTTTTATCAAGGGCAAACTATCTATGCATTTATATTTGTTAACATTCCTTAAAACTTGAGGCTCTAGCCTTAATGACCTCAATGCCTCACCAGCTGCCCACTTGGAAATGTCTGTTTTGGGGATACTGATCTTCTTCTAGCCCAAGGTTTATTTTATTATCTAATTTGAGTTGTAAAGTGCTTGTCCCAACTCCTAGAGAAGCTCAAAATGTGAGTCGTATCAGGACTAGAGTTCTGTTCTGTGGTGAGGCTGTTCACAATCATTGTGTTTCTTGGAATCCATCCAGAACTTGAAAAGACACAAAAATTAAATAAACATACCAGGAGAACACTCTTACCACTAGGCTGTGGACTATTTGGAGAGAAAACACATTCTATCCATCCCTGTGAAACTGAGGCAATGTATTGTACTTTCAGAAAAACAAGAGATGTGAAACAAAGCAAAAAGCATTTGCTTCCAGGCTAGTGGTTAGGGTACTTCCCTGGTTTGTTCCCTTTGGAGGATCTGGGGTTTTTTTTGGTATATGTGTGTGTTGTGGTTTAGAACATGGCTCTTTAATGCTGTTTTGGGAGCAGAATCAAGAGCCTTGTTCCTTCCCAATACTTTTCAGCCTTGAGCAGTAGGAAGAAGAAAAACCAAAGCACTTTAAAAAGGTGATTTGGTGTAAATGGTGTCAGTCTTGAGCGCCTCACTTGAACAGCAAGCAGGTAAAAGGAATGCAGATCTAGACTTTTGCATTTGTTTTAGATGCTGCAGTGCCGAAACTGAGTTGCTCAAAACAGTTGATCCAGTCAAAGTGCAAAGTCCATAAGAAATCTGGGTGAATTTAAAATAGTAGATAGACTTGCAAAATCCTTTAAATGTTTTGGAATTTATTTTGAATTTTTAAAATTTAGAATTGTTTTACAAATACAAGACTTTACTCATGTCTTTGCATCAGTTCCCCGGTGGTGATGGCTGTTTGTTGACAGCAAGGTAGGAATCAAGAATACTATTTTTAAAGACCAAACCCTACTCTAGCTCTTTGATCCCAGACCATCAAGATGATTCTCCAACTATCTAAAAATATGCCATTCATTATTAAAAGTTAATATTGATGTCTGTCCAGGACCCTTTTAGGATGGGCAGTGAGTGAGGGAGAGGGTGGGGTTAGTTAGTTTTTAGTATTTGTTGGTGCTGTAGTGTATTGATAACTTTGTAGCTTTAAATTCTGATACATTGAATTTGATATAGATGGGTTTTGTCCAAGTGTTTCTGAGTAAACAGATGATCCATTTAAAGTTCCAGTCTCTAGTGGACAACATAAGCCATGGCTCTGCGTGTATCAGTGTGTGAGATCCTTGTATTCCCTGCTACCTTGCTTTTGCTAGAATTGTCTTAATTCTTGCATATTAACTTTCACTGAAATTGGAATCTTCATTAAGATCAGTCAGGTGGAATTTGTTTCTTTGATTTGATCTTTTGACTGAGCGACATAACTGATTTTTTTCTTAAATTAATCAAGAGAAATGTACCTACTTGCTTGAACTGGCAGACTGCCAGAGACCTCTAGGTGTGTTGCAAATTATTAATCAAGCTAATAGGCTTTGAAAAAGCCAACAAAGAGATCCTAATATCTATTTATACAGCTTTTGAGACTAGATTACTTGTATTTAAATACAACAGGACAGTAATTTCTTCCTTTCATAGTACATAATGTTTTGTCAGAGATTGTGCAGAGAAGCCAGAAGTAACATTATTAAATCAGGGACAGAACAGGTGTATTCTTTCTTCCTCCCAAGGAAAATTATTGTTGAGTGAAGTGTCAAATTGGTGTTTTATAAATGAAGATACAATATAATTTTTGGCAAGCTTAGTCTTTTTCATCCACTGTGCCAACACTTGATGCTATCCTACACCAGAGCACTCTGTAGGGAATGCTGTTTTCTGTTCCATGCTTTCCCTTTCTAGTGTGTTGAGAACAATTGTTCTGAACTCATAAAGTACAATTGCAAAGCTTAGTGCCACACCTCTAAACAGTGCAATGGTGTCACAAAGTCTCTCATAAGAGACTATTTTTTGTTGAAGAGCTAATGGTTCTTATCAGCTATGAAACTTAATCTGAAATGTAAAAGCGAATGGTGCCAGAATGGAGCAAGGGCTGCCTCTAGTAGCTATTGCTTGGCATTCGCATTCAGGAAGAACTTAAGCTGTTCTGATTGTTTTGCCCTAAATCGTTGCCACCGTTCTTGTCACTTTTTGCTCACAGTGATTTCCGGGGCAGAGGTGTGGACAGCTAGGAGGGTCTTACTATAGTTGTTAAGGGAAAGTTACTGATGTGGTTTGTACACTGCTCACTATTGCATTGCTGTGTTTTATTCTACCAGACGCATGAATGTAGGTCTAATACAGAAATTGGTTTTTTTTCCTAGTTTAGGCAAAATAGGGTATTTGCTCTCCGTGAGTAGAAAGTAGTGCACTAAATCCATCATGCTTCAGTTTGACCACTATGATACTTTCACTCAGAAGCTGTAATTCTGGTAGCTCATATCAGTTCAGAGTAATGTTCCTGGCCACCAAATCTGCCAGGGACTTCAGGACCCAGCCACATCCAAGTTCACATTTGTATTTGTGAGCCCCCAAAACAGACTCTCTATGTTGCTTCACTACAGCTCATTAAGTCCATATGTCATGTGCTTTGTCAGAGATAAGCAGCAGAGATAAGTATTTGTCGTAAGTATTTTGAAAATGTATGTCCTTCAGAAATTGTTCTTGGGATGCCTGTGGGAATGCTTAAAGCTTTCCACGTCTTACTGTCTTACTGTCTTACTTTGTCTTCTGAACTCTGTAGTTATATTTTCACAAAATGCCAATGCAGACTATTGTAGGTGAGTGTATGCACTAAGTGTGCGTTTAAAACCATCCTTTACTTCTGTCATTCTTCTGAATTCTTTTTTTTTGTCATAGCTTTTGCAGTTAATTGCAAAATCCCAGTTAACTTCACTGAGTGGTGCAGCACAGAAGAACTACTTTAACATTTTGGACAAAATTGTGCAGAAGGGTAAGACCTAAGGATTTGAAATCTGACTGTTCAGATTTAATTGCTGTAACTAAGCTCTCAACTGATTTTTTTTTTCATTAGTTTTATTACCATTTTTACATTGTAAAAAAGACATAGGAATAGCGTAATTAATTAGTGCCAGGTTTCATACTTCCCAACCTATAACTGTAATAAGTTATTTTCTCTTAGTTATTAAGTCTTATTCTCTTAGAATAAAGTCTATTGAAACAGGTTGGTGAAATTAAGTGACATTTAGGTTCTATTCAAAAACTATTGGTTACTGCTAAATTATACTTTTTATCAAATTATACTCTTGCAAGAGCTTTTAGGTTAATAAAATGTTTGAGTTTTAAGTTTGCATGATGTACTGAGACTCAAAAAACATAGGTTTTGATTATTTTAAGAAATAGCCATTGCATTATATTGATTTCTGTTTTTTTCTGGCAACCACACTAAATGGAGATATCATACTGTCTGCTTTGAACTGAAGAAATTAGATTTATAACTACCTGTTTAGCATTAAGTTTATTAAATGAATAGTATGAATTTGTGCATCCAATTTGCCTGTGAAATTGTTTATTATTGATCTTGAACATAAGAAACAGCACCAATGAATGTTATGATGGGAATTAGGGCAGTTAGTTGTACACAAACAACTGAGTTGTAAGTAATTAATCTAAAAAAATGTGTTGATTAGCTTGAGCTATCAGCTTGGTTAACTCTGTCAACCAAAATTGTATTTGGCTTGTTTTGTTTCCCAGTTATGGAAGACCAATATAATCCACGACTGATCAAAGATCTTCTACAGGATCTGAGTTCTACTCTCTGTATACTCATTAGGGGAGTAGGAAAATCTGTGTTGGTAGGCAACATCAATATTTGGATTTGCCGATTAGAAACTATCCTTCTCTGGCAACAACAATTAAAAAATCTTCAGATGAACAAGGTATGTTATTACGTCATATTAATTAATACATTGGGGAGGGGAATTATGTTGAATATTGCATTAGGATTTGTAAGTGAACTAAGTTTCAAATACATTTTAAACAGTTTTACTTGTTTACTTGTTTACTTCTTTAAAGAAGTAATGTGAAATTAACACATTGTCATCAGCTTAATTTTCTGATGTTTTAATAGCTTTTCTCTAATGAAAACTGCTACAGTGTCTGTACTGCTGCTTTGTAATAGAGATGTATAAATAGAATTTGTTTTCCCACTCAAATAAGATTTTAAAAATTATCTCTAGTATGTCAGATAGACATGAGGAAAAATCCCCAATTTTTAGTTCCAAAATAAATTTTCTACAACTGAAGAAATAAAAATCTAAAAGACATTTTGGAGGTGTATCAAGAAAACAGAAAGAAAGAGAGAGAATACTCAAGTAGAAATTTTATGGATTTATTCATTAGCACAGTTATTTTTGTAAAAAAAAAAAAAAAAGTTAATTACTTCAGCATCTGGGTTCTCCTCATGTGACTGTGTTGAAAGCATGTGTGATGCACTCTTCCACGGTTTTATAGTGGAAACTTCTGATGATAAGCAGACAATATTTTTTTTTTTTTTAATCTGTCTGGATTACTCCTGGAAGAAATGCTGTAAAGTATTGCTCACTGTAAAGCCATACAAATGTTTTATCTATTGATTTTTAACTATGAAATTGTCCTTCTTGTGTGAGCTGGTTATCTGAATAAGCCAGCTAGTTTTGGAATAGAAAGGAGAAATGAGAAACCTGGTCTCGGCAGTTTTCATGTGCCAGGCAGCCACAGCACAGACACTTCTGAGACAGTGCAGTTACTGCTGCGCTTGTTTCCTTCCAGCGTGACACTTCCCTTGGAGCTGTCTTACACTGGCTGAAGTAGCCCATGAGAATTTTTGGATCTATACTGCTCACATATTCATTCCTCAGCAGAGACAGCCCCAGCAATGTTTGTACCAGATGACTCTGTGGAAAGTCTGGTCTCTAAGCAAGATGACTGGCTGGGAAGAAAACAGCAGTGTGAGCCCACGGGTGCAGCGCTGCTGTGCTGCCACCACCTTGTGACAGGGCAGCTCTGCTCCCTGGGGCTGGCAGCTGCCCATGGTCCCTCCCTGCCAGCTGGTACACTGTCTCCAGCCTGCTGGGCCTCTGCCACGTGGCACTGTGGGCTCCAGCTTTAGTCCTGTAGGAGCTTTGCTGTAGCTTACCCCACTGCAGTTCACAGAGGTGTATAGTCTTAACAAAAGCTTTCTCAGTGCTCTCATCTGTCAGCTCTGCAGATCTTTTCATTCATAAATGAGGGGAAACTTTCTCTAGACTTCAGTTATCCTGCCCTTCTCTGCCTCTGACTTCCAAAATGCTTTCATTTTTGTGACTGGTCTACAGTCCTGTATTATGTATTCTATTCTGTACTCTAGTTGTCTAAAGGCAAGTCAACATGTGTTTTGTTTGTTAATAAAAATTGAGAAACTGTAGTGATCCAACAAGTTAGAAATAATTGGTTCATGCTTTTCTTATAGTTAAGGCTTTAGCACATAGAGGTGGAATTGACTATAATATACTTCATATAAGACTTCATAATATTACTTTGAGAGAACAGAAGTGTTTCAAAAATTATTTGAAATTTAAATAATGAATTCAGGATATGTTTGTTTTAACAGTAGGAAAGCTATGAGTTACAAAGCTTACAGTTTGTTGCTTCTTCTGTACGATTAGTAATTTAAATTTTCAACAGTAGTTAGAGAATAACTGTAGGCAAGCATTAACCATAGATTTTACTCAATGATTTGAAAAAAACAAAACCAGGACCTAATATGTCACTAAAGTAAAAAATCTTATTTGTACTTTGCACTGTCATGTTTTTGTAGCTAAAACTCTTCAACTCTTATTTCCAGCAAGTCAACAATGGACTTACACTTAGCGATCTCCCTCTCCATATGCTGAATAACATCTTATACAGGTTCTCTGATGGCTGGGACATTATTACTCTGGGTCAAGTGACCCCAACTTTGTACATGCTTAGTGAAGACAGACAGTTGTGGAAAAAACTCTGCCAGTACCACTTTGCAGAAAAGCAGGTAATAAACTCTGTTATTTGTATAAATGTAGACTTTCTGATATCATGTACTAATGACATAGCATGAACTTGCCCTTTTTAAGATAAAAGTCTGTCATTGAGCAGTAATCATGATTATTCTCTGTATTTGGAGCTTGATTCCTCCTAAATATTGCATTCAGTATGTCTGAGTTTAGGATAACTACGAGGCTGTTTCCTTGCACTATTTAAATATGAATGCAAGAACCATCTTCATTTTCTGACATTATTAAATGCTGGGAAAAATCAGACTAGGTGAAAATAAACCTAAGAAAGTACAAAGAATCTCATCAGAGCTGGAGGAGGAACTTTTGAAACCTAGTACATTCTGTACTGGAGGAAGCCAAAGTGCTCATTCTTAAATCTGGCAGTTTGGAATTGCTTGGTGACTACCAGATTACGTATTACTGTAATGGGGAAGACAAAACTGAAGCTCAATTAACTCATGCACCATTGACCCAAATAAGATGACTTTTTTTTTGCTGAGATGAAAGATTTTAGAATTAACTGTGGAAAAACTAGACAGACAAAAGCAAACTGAAAACCCATCTTCAGAAGCAGCCCAGAAGAATTCATGGTGAAGTTACAAGGATAACAAAGCAGATGAGTGGATTTTGAGGGTAGATGAGGTAAGCTCTATTGAACAGTGACAAAACTGGTTAGAGAGGAACTCCTTATACTAGAATAATGCAGGGAAAAAGATTTTTAAGGATTTCAGAGAAATTAGCTGTCCCTGTGCTCCATAAAGTACTCTTGTACCCAGTGTTTCCAGTGTGTTACTGAATGTTCACATTCCATTTTTTACTAATTTATTATCTCATGATATTCCCATATCAAATTCTGCTTCTTCTCTTTAAAAGTGTACTGGCTTAATAAGCCACAGAACTGGCTTTTTAGGTTGGCTTTTTCTGTCCTCTGCAGTGTGTTTGTTGAGCCATTGAAACAACCATGGAAAGATAATCAGTATCTGAAGAGCACTTTTGGAAAAAATGAGAGCCGTTACGAAACAAAGTGAAGTGTAGCTGAAATCAGAAAGGTGGTGCTATTCTCTCCCGATTCAGGAATTGTCTTCTGAATGAAGAAAGCCCTCAATGTATTAGCATTAATCCACACTGAGTGGAACAGAAGGCTTTTATAATACATACTTAATAAACCTTGTCTGTCTCTCAAGCTGGAGAGAAATAGCTGTTGTGCAGCAGCTAATCTTTACATGCAGATTAGTAGGTCCTCAAGAAGTACATCAATCACTAATTATTGCTATCCTTCTAGAAACATCCAAATGTAAAACATGCAAATGCTTTTAAAATTGAAGGAAGAGCTTTATTTAAATCCATAATGCTTTAACAGAAAAGTACTATCTGTAATGCACAATCATATTTTTAAATCTCATTCCTGAGTGGTTTGGGTTTTTTTTAAAGGATAAAATTAATTGCTTACAGCTCTAAATACTGTTTCGTTAAACACTTCTTGACTATAATTAGAATAATTTTGAGACAGTAGAATTAGATCAGCTGTGTATGGCCTCGTTTTTCTTGGCGAATATGCCCTCTCCTATTTTTAGTCTTTGCCTTCCTCTTTTTGTGGCCAGATCCTCTCACTGCTTTGCAGAGATATATGATGTCATAACACTGACTTCAAAGAATTCTAGTTACAAAACTTCAGTTTAACTACCTTCCCCCCACCTTCCCCTGTCCTTTGCCTGAATTGACTGCAACAATTTTAAAGGAAGATACTAATTTTATGTCTAGTTTTGTAGGCATTTGATTCTATCAGAGAAAGGTCACATTGACTGGAAGCTGATGTACTTTGCACTTCAGAAATATTACCCAATAAAGGAACAGTATGGGGACACCTTGCATTTCTGTCGACACTGTAGTATTCTGTTTTGGAAGGTAAGAGCTTTGAAACAGATAATCAGAAATAAATTCAAATAGTTAATGGTGATCATCTGCAAGGAAAAATAGTAAGGTCATCTTATCAACTTTCTCATGTGAAAGGAGAATGGATAACTAATATCTAACTTTGAAATAATATATAAAACTTCCATATAAAATCTGTGTTAAATTTGAAAGTTGTTCTTGTTCTTGCCTTCTTATTTCTTGATATCTGATAACCTCAATACTTAGAATTGCAATGAAAAGTGCCATGTGGAAAGAGTTACTCTGTCTACTTTTATTAATTTGATCTTATGGAAAGTTGTAAGAGATTAGTCTGAAGTTGGTGTTCTTAATGATGCCATGGTAATCAATACCTGTCTAATGAGAAATAATTACTACATTTTTTCCTACCACATTGGTCTAGAGCTCAGTATTTTTATATTTTTGCTTCTGTCCCATATAAGGCTTGATGTTTAAAACTTCATCCAGAGTGTGTTCTATCCTGATTTTGAGGTTTACCGTGAAACATACAGTGTGTTACGGGATGATTTTAATTTCAGTAAGGCATTCTCTTCTTTAACGTGTGTGATTACATAATCCTGCTTTTACTCGGTGTTGCACTGTAACAGAGCCTTCTAGTTAGTAAAACTTCTTTAATTACACAGCTGAATGATCAGATATGGGTAGCATGGACAGCAAATAGCAAGAAATGTATGAGAAATCTTGGAAAATACTCATATTACTCATATTCTAATTAACATAAATTATCTGCTCTTGTGTCATCTTTCTGTAATTTTTTTGAGAAATTGTATGTCAGTGTGAGGGTTTTTAATTTTCCTTCAAAAAATCTAGGCCATTTAGCAGGATAAGCTAAATCCTGCTAGAAATAGCACGTTCCTTAATGATATTGTCTTGAACTTGATATCATAGCACAGGAGCCCTTCCAGGTAGTAATGTTTGCAAAATTAATAATAGGAAAGCAGGTAGCCAGAGTTGGCTTGTACTGGGAAAAGCCTGTGCATTTAGTGAAAGATCTGTGTCAAGAATGACTAAGAACTTGCATTACAATGGAATAAGTCTTTAGCATGTAGCTCAATATGCAGGGTAAAGCCTCTCTTTGAAAGGGGAAATTTCAAAGGTAAGTACACAGGTGCATTTAGATGGGCATTTTTGGTATCAGATTTCTCTGGGTTGTCTGCCTTCACTATGTAGAGCTAATGCTTTTGACACTAAATTTCTGTCATTTTGATCTTCTTATAATTGAAATTAGAAATTACTTTAAATGTGTTTGGAATTAAATGTTTAACTTTGGAGATGGTGTGAACAGGCAATGAACTTGTGCAGGTTGCAATAGTATTCCAGTAAGTAGATTCTAGTAGTCAAGGTGACAAGACACCCTGTTCCAATTGCCTGCTGGAATAATAGGGTTCGTTTTGGACTTTTAAATTCTTTGAAACACAGCACAGAAAGTTCTAAAGGTACTTTGGATTGATGAGCAGTGCCTCCTAGATCGCCATTCCAGTGCTGTCTGCCTCATCCTAGGGATTTGGGCAGGTCTTAAAATGACAGTGCAGTTGTAGATTGGTTGTATGCTTCTGCACAAAAACACTGGAGCAGGTGTTTGGGAGCAGCTGTTTTAACAAGGGCACAATCAGCAGGCTGAGGAAAGCCATGATCCCTTTTCATGCAGCACTCATTAGACCATGTGGGATACTGCAGCCAGTGAGGCTCCCAGCACAAGGAAGGTACTGATACACTCAATGAAGTTCAGGTCATATAATCAGGGAAGCTGGAGGACTTGCCCTGTGAAGAGTGGCTGGAGAAGACTGCTTCAGGGGGACATAAGAGCCTTCCATGAGGACAGCCAAGCAAGGGAACAGTTTGACTGTAGAGCTGAGGCAGTTTCCATCTTTTGGATGTGATCAGGAGGTGACTGAATAAAGCTCAGAGCAGCCTGGTCTGATCTCACAGATTGGCCTGCTCTGAGCAGGAGACTGGGCTAGAGACCTCCTGAAGTCTCCAGCTTGATAATTCTGTGAGCCTACACTGCAGTTTCCTTCTCTAGTCTTGGCATCTAAGCCTTGCCTCTGTCTTAAAATAAATGATGATGAGGCTGAAATAGATTGTTAAATGAATTGATTTGTGCATAATTGGCACCCTTATTGGCAGGGACAAGTTAATTGTTCATCTGAAATACTGTCCCTCTTTTAACATTGCAATGTGGGTCAGGTAGTGATGGTCACTCAGTTATATGGGGAAAAAAATAGTACTTTTTTTTTTTTTCAGACTCTTGTTTCTGTATCCTTTCCCAAGCTTGCTAAAGAGAAGTGAGAAGTGAAGCAGGGATGAGGAACAAAAGGGCAGGAGGTGCTTTATTAATTCTAGATAAATCCTATGCTAGGTGAAAATATTCCTAAATCAGAACCTTTTTCAGGCTTTGACAATTTATTCAAGCTTCAGTATCATACTTGATTAGAAAGATTGTTAATTAAATATGTATGTGAGTGCTTGACATACAATTATATCTGTAATTCATAGCAAGGAAACCCCAAAATAAACAAAGCAAAAAACCAACAAAAACACTGCCACCAAATCCAGATTTTAAGAGAAATCACAGTTACTTTACAGAGAAAAAGTAGCAAGTGTTTGAATCTTGAAACAAACAGAAGCACTGTATTCTTCAGATAGCTGATAATATGTAAAAATTTGTTTCTTCTTTTAATGGTATAATTCAGAAGTCAGGCAACTTTTATTTCCAAGATCATTCAGAAGAACTTCAGGAAGAGCTGAACACTTCTTCATAAGGCATCTATTTTTATTTTTCTTCCTTCATTAAAGAGCAAAGGAAAGCACTGGAATAGTTGCAGAGAAAAAATTGCTAAAGTGATCAGGGCATGAAGAAGATTAGGAGTTACTAATTTCTCTTAAACTATTCTAAAGCTAGCAACTAATGTGACTGCTGTCCATAAATTGTTTTTGGAGAGAGAGAAGTGGTGCATAAGCATGAGACTACTTATGGAAATTATTTACATACACTAAGGGACATCCTTGATACAAGTAAATTGTAGTTTTGAGTAACTGTGCTGAGAGGGGTTTTTAAGAACCGAAGGCACAAGTGTCTGAAATAGCCCAAAAGCTTAGCTAATGATGAGAAAAAAATTCAGCAATATATGATATTGTGATATCACTTATGAAAATTTATAATATAATGTAATTGCTGACAACCTGAGAGGGCTACACAGGAAATCCTTGTAGCCCTCTATTCTGTGTTCTTTTCAAAGAAGGCCTTGCAAAAGAAGGGACTGATGGCCACTGAATTGACGTACCTGCTCTTTCAGTATGCTATAATAATCACAGTGGTTTTAACAAGTCTTTAGGAGTTTTTCAGGAAGAGGCATTTGTATTCCTGTACTTGTCTAAAATCTGTAACTAAAGTAAATTTATATATAGCACGTAGGAGTCTCCAAAGTTCTTTGTTGGGAGTACAGTGACTTTGTACTCTTCTCTGTTAATAGGGAGTCAGAAGAAAATTTTCATATTGAATGTCTGTTTTCAAAATGACTTCTTGCTAAAGGATTTGTCCATGATGAAACTGAAAAAGCACATAATATCAGTAATGCAGAAGTAGTGACTAATTATTGTGGGATGCTTTTGTGAGTGCTTTCATTTGTACTATTTATTCTGTTCCACTAGGCACCTTTGCAATTGTGGCAGGTTCTTTTATTTCCCTAAGCTTACTTAGTGGCATTTTCAAGTTATCTCAGACATGGCCACAGAAGCTGAAATACCTTTTCCTCTTTCAGTTTCCAGGGCTTTATGAAAACAAAAGTTTAATCACTTTGCATAACACTTGGTTTTAGTCTTCTTGCAACTTGTGCTGATTTTGTTTCTCACAAAGCTGCTTGTGATTTGCCACAAGAATAAAAGACTTTTTCTAAATGGCTTATGAACCTTTCCTTAAATTAACCTTAACTCTGCTTCTTTTACTTTATGGCTCTCCTTCCTGCTTCCTTCTTCACGATCTCAAAGGACTACCACCTTGCTCTGTTACTCCAGGTATTTCCTGTGTCTCATCTGTTTTCATTGCTGACTGTTCTGTAATGTCAAAGTGAATAATGTGTTCCTTTCTAATTGTCTGATGCTCTTCGTTTTGATTTTTGTTTCTGCACATCAGTTTAGCAGCAGGAATAGTTTGTTTTTTATTCCCTTTTAGATAAAGGTAGTGATGACTTCCCATCTCAGCTTTTCGTAATTTTGTCTTTTATTATTGCCATCTTCCCTCTTAATGCCATTTAAACTAGGAGCCATAATTCAATTTCTAATAAGCGTAGCTGTCAGTGAGATCAGACAGATTTTGCTAAGAAATAGGTTTCTCTGCACTGTTATTATAAACTTTTTTCTGCATTCCCTGATGTATTTAATTCAGTACTTAAATCTGAAGAGTAACATGTACCTCAGATAGCTTTCATACAAAGATACTAAAATTGATTTTATTGCACTTGGAATGCTGTAGTTGTATTTACTTTTATGGAGAATTTCTCTGAAAAGAAATTCCCCAAAACAGGCTGCATGTGTCTAGGGATAGTCAAGGGAAGCAATTATATTGTTGCCTTCTGAATGAAGACATGGTGAAAATACTTATACAGAGCTTCTTAATGTCTAGATATGCTAAATTTTGAGGAAAACAACTACATTTGCCAGTAAACACTCTTCCTGGGGAATTCTCTTCTTACTTTGAAAGAAGTCTGTTTTGAAACATTGAAATCAAATAATTTTAACATTTTATTAAATGTAATTCTAATGAAAATGTATTTCTCTTGAAATGAGGAATACTCATAATTTGAGTTGAGATTTTTCTTTTCAGTCCTCATCACTTTTTTCACTGTAAAATTATGTTGTTTTCAATAACTAAAAACACCAATAACTGATCTCTGAGATTTTTATTGCACCTGTAATTCCCCACTGGGTAGAACTTTCAAAAGTGGTTTGATAATGATGTGCAGAGAAAGCAGCATGTTACAAACTCAGTCTAAAATATTGAGAAGTATAAATAAGTATGAAAAGAGGAAAAACCGTACTTTGTTTCCCAGAATTATAATTCTGATGGTGTTTGTTTCTGGAAACTAGGAAAGGAATGACGTGACAATGGGTAGAGAATATAAAAGCCCATTAGTAGCTACTTTTAAGAGTGTTTTCTGCTGTGGTGCGCCTCTTCCTTGCAGATATCATCTCAAGATGAAGGTGTTAAGTTTGGCACTTCTGATTTTGGTCTTGGTCATCTGTTCTTTCTCTTCTGCAAATCCCCCAGTAGGCAGTTCTACCTGGGTCTTTTTTTGTATGTTTGTCTTTCCCTCTGTGTCATGAATCTAACCACTGTTTCTCATGTGATGTTAAATTATTAAAAAGAGTGGGAGGATGAGGAGGAAATTGCACCTGGTGTTTTCTTGTAGTCCCCCATAGACTTAATGGAAAAACAGAGATAATAAATCTATTGAGTAACAATTTTCACTGGAAAAGCTGAGCAGTATTTAGAATGTGTTTCACCTAGTTCACTTTGGTGCTGCAAAGACTTTGGATGGGAATGTGGCAGTGAGAAAAAAAAGTCACTTAGAGATTCTTTCCTTCTGTTAACTTAATTGCGTGTCATTTCACTTCTTATGGAAACAAAAAGCAATGAAGACCATAGTAGTCTGTTATCTATTTGTCATGTATTTATCTAGTTTTCTTGCCTCATATGGTGCATTCACCAACATTAGTGGAAAAGGGACAGAAATTCCTTAAAGCCTGATGAGGGCACTTCTCAGCTTTACAACAACACTGACAAGTTATTTAACTTCTCCATTGAACTCTCTGGGAACTTTTCATTACACCTCTGCATTCCCCTCGTTTAGGGGGTTTAAGTAAGACGCAAAACAGAATTTTTTTGTTCAAAGAGGAATTTGAATCTTAAATAATCAGACAGTTCTGCTGAGGTCAAATTTCTGTAAGAGGAAAGACAGCACTTCAGGTTTAGTGAATTTATAATGACAAAGCCTTTCTACCCCAACTTCTCTATCCCTAGCTTGCCTAGGTGCCAACTTCTGTTTTAAGGCAGTGCTTTCATTTCACTTGGAGAAAAGGTAGGAGTGAATGACAAAAGGAAGGTTGGGGGAAAGTGTAGCAAGGTGGGAAAGCTTTTAAGACTGGGAATTCATACACACTGTTCAGTTTTTTTGAGGAAGTATCTGCTGCCCATCATTTTCAAAGCAAGGGACTAATTTTCCCCCAAAGCACTAGATGGCTTCAGATATTTAAGCAGATAATTTAGGTTCTACAAAGAAGGTGCCTTTTTGCCTTTTTGTTATGCCTTTCGAAAAATAACATATAAGGAAGATGATACTTTTTCAGGGACTCCAACTCAGGTTCTGGTTTTGGTAAAAAGAGAGAATTGTTCTTGGGTTTGCTTTTCTTTCCCCCTAAACTGGGGATGAAGGGAGACTGAATATGGAAAGAGAACTTACTTATTTTTCTCCTTCATTTTTCAGGATACAGGACACCCCTGCACAGCCAGTGATCCAAACACCTGTCTCATGCCAGTATCTCCTCAGCATTTCATTGATCTCTTCAAATTTTGAGATGTTCAGTAGCTGTTCTCCTGTGTTTGTGGCCATTTTTGTGAAGAGTCAGGCAGGATATGTTATGCTTTTTTGTGCAATATATTTAAGTGTAATGTTTTATTGTATTTTAAAAAAAATATATGGGGGAGATTATCAGAGAGGTTCATTTGGCATATTGCTTTTGTGCAGAGTAGAGAGAAGGAAAGGAGAAACATTAAGAAAATTTCGTTGTCAGGAAATCTCTAGTGGACTTTTTTTTCAAGTCCAAGAAAGACCACTTTAATCTCAACTTTAAATCCATGCTTTTGACGCCTTAATAGTTGGTTAAAATTATGTAGGGGAGTTTTGAAAATTTCATGGAATAATTAAATACTCTTGCAGGGACCAAAGGAGGGGTTTTTTTTGGTTAATCCTTCTTTCTATAAGCCATGGTTTTCAAAACACTTCCATATAATTTGCACTATTATAAAGAATAGGCCAGTATTCTCTTAGACTCTTACTACATCATTATGAAGGTGGCATTAATAATTATGAGCTAGTGAGTAAAATATAACTGTGGTTATATCTGCTGTTGAACCTATATGGATGAAGGAAATCAACCATTTTTTTACATACATTATGCAAAAATATTTATTTTTCCTAAGGACTTTATTAAACATTTAACCTATCTTAGCACATCTTGCAGAACTCATGAGACCAATCTGGGGCTACTGGAAATCTTTCTGATGGTAGCTACAGCCTTCATTTATACTGTTTGGAATGTCTACAAGTGTAACTGCTTTCATTCATCTTCTAAGAAGAAGACATTATTGACATTTAATGAGGATGGAGTTGCTTGTTTCTAGACTGGTACAGTGGCAGAACACTATGCTACCAACTGAAGTTCTAACCTGACAAGCTATAAGAAACACTGAAAATCACTCTGAGCTGGAGCACCTTCTGCCAAGTTAATCAGATGATAAATTCTCCAGAAAGCTATTTTGTTCTATCCTGTAGAACAATATAAATTGCTTGGCTTAAGCAGGTAAAGGAAAAATTATGAAAGTTTTGGATTTTTCAATTAAATTTAACAATATGTAATGTACAGAAATAATAAATCATGTACCATATTCTGCACTTGCTGTTCTGAATCCAGTTTTGTACAGTGTAATAAATCATGGTTTTTATCTGTTATTCCTGGAAGCCTCTGGTGCATAGAGATGAATCAATTAGAGTTTTGTAATATCTTTCTGTAACCTGTTGTCTATAGTAATTGGTAATGGAATGAGAAGCATACAAGCAGTCTTAGTGCTATTGCTTTACAGTAGCTTATTGTATTAGCCCTTTTGGTAGTAGCAGAGCTGGGCTGTTAATAGGCTGCACAAGAAGAGGAGAATATTTATGTCCTCAAGAAATAGTTTCATGTTAACTCAAATCTTGGTGACTGAATTGCTGAATTTCGTGGATTTTTCAATACAGGGGTTTGTGGATTTTTTTTTTCTTTCAATCCAGGTGTTGGCTGTGGTGATAGTAATGGTCAGGTGTGGATCCAAGGACCACTCTTCTTACTCCTGTTCATTCAGAGCATTGCTGCAAGCCTTGCTTTCCCAGCCAAGCAATGCTGTAGCTACTGGATTTGTTAAGGACCCAGCAGCCCTTCTTTAACAACAATTTGTACCCCATTATTTAATTCCTGTAACAGCTCAGATGCTTTCCTGTCTCTGTGACCTCAGTAACCCTGAGAGTGGTTGCTGGTGGCTGACAACCACTAATCATTCCTTTGCCATGGTTACAGCTTTGCTACCCTGCATAAAACTTTCTTTAAATATATGGATGCTTTCTCTGAGAGCTTGAAAGGAAGGTTTTAAAGCCAGCATTTGATCTAATGCTGCTGTGAGCTCTTCCCCCTCGTGCTGAAGGCCTCTGCTGAGGGACTGTGCAGAGCCATCTCTCCTGCAGACAGAGGGCAAAGCTCTTACACTGTGACCAGAGAGCTGCTCAGTGCTGAAAAGACAAAAAAAGTGACAGCTGGGGAAAGGTATTAAGAGAGCTGAGAGGAAACCTCTCTCCTAGCCACTGAATTGAGGAGGGAGAGAAAGGACTTTATGGTCTTATAAGCGATTTAAAGACAGGTTTGGAAAAAATCAGTATCTGTAATAACTAATTTGCTGTTCTCTTAGAAATGTCAGGTGACAGCAGTCAGGCTTGCTCTCTCTTTCACTACTTGTCTTGCTCTTTCTTCAGTAGCAAAAAAAGCCTTTGACAGGCTGAAGGTTAAGTTCTGAGAGATGTTCTTGTGTGTGGACATGCATTTAGGATTACTAGGCTGTCCCATTGGGCTGAGGTGGCAGGAGCTAAGATGACAAGTAGGTCTCTGCCTTGTATTTAAGAGGCTTCATTCTACTCTCACAGGTTGGTTGAGGTGGAAGGCACCCAGCTGAAGCAGGGTTAGCCAGAGCTGGTTGTCTAGGACTTTGTTCAGAACTGTGTCCAAATGGCTTTTGACTATCTCCAAGGAAGAAGACTCTGCAGCCTCTCTGGGCAGCCTCTCTGGGCAACCTCTGCCAATGTTTGGTTACCCTTGCAGTAACAGCATTCCCTGCTGTTCAGATACCACCTCCTCTGTTCCAATTTGTGCCTCTTGCCTCTGGTCCTTTCAGTGCCCACTGACAAGAGCCTGGCTCCCTTCTCCTTCCACTCTCCCTTCAGGTATTGCTAGATGATGAGAGCCCCCTCAGCCTTACCTTCTCCACGTTGAACAGTTCCAGCTCAGCTTTTTCTCACTGAACAGATGCTCCAGTCATCTCCTTTTCTTTACACCTTTATCATCTTTATGATCCTTCACTTGACTCCCTGCAGTAGGTCCATGTAGCCCACTAACATTATTTGTGTCAAGGGCACATTGCTTGGCTCGTGTTCAACTTGGACTCTCAGGCCCCAAAGCCAGGACAGTGTATTTTTAAACATTTCTTCTGGATTAAAAAAAGGAAAAAAAAATAGGCAGGAGAAGAGATGTGCACAGATGGGCTGAGAAGCATTTCAGTTCAGGACTCTTTTTAAAAAAAATCTGAAACTCGAGTGCAGAATCACATTGGCATTAGCACAGTTACAAGCTTTTAACACTGGCAAAACTGTGGGAACAGTTCCACAAACTTGTTAAATATTTAGTGAATACATCACTTAGACAAGGCAAATAAGAGCTTGATTAAGAATAACTATGTGATGTGAAGTCATCAGATGCATAAGGAGATAACTTTCAATTGTTTTACTTAAGCAAAAAAAGCCAAGGCAGTGATGTTGGTAATAGAGCTGGTGGTGTTGGTTTTTTGTGTTGGGCTGTTGAGGTGTTTTGGTTTTTTTTTTTGCTCTTTCTTTCCCCCTGTTCCCCAATGCTGACAAATGCATGAAGTTGCTTTAGGAGAAGGAAGAAGATGAACTTCAAGAAAACACTAAGCTCAAACCAAGTTCTCCACTAAGACTAGCATTACAACTTGAATAGGACCACCATGAAAAAACACAAGAGAAAAGAACTAGACATGTGTTAGTTCTGACTCTCTAAGACCAAAACCCTGGCCTAACAGTAAATATTGGTACTAACAGCTGTAGGAACATTCCCAGATGTTCTGGACTTCTTACTTCTCTTTATAGTGGGCTTCATTCCTCAATGCCAGAACATAGCTCCTTCCCCAGTCTCGCAAACCCTCCCCTGTGCCCAGTGCATCCAGTCCTCAGTGCCCAGCTCAGGAGCTCAGATCCTGCCCTGTGGCCTCAGCTGCTGCTCACCCTGGCCACAATGGCTTGGTCAGGTCACTCCTGCTCTCGGGCAGGGAGCACTGAGGCAGCCATGCTGTGCAGAGGGGTACTGCACTTCAGGGTTAGTTTATAAACTGAAAAAAAAGGAGCATGTATCTTTTTCATTATGTGTCTAACTTCCAAAATAACCCTGTGCAGATTTACTCTATCTGTAGTATGACTTCTGGGAATCTTGTGCTTCATCTCATCAAACAATGGTTTACTTCCTAATGGGAAGTGATGCTTGACTTGTTTTCCTTTTTTTGTCCTATCAAATGTTGGTTGCCAAGCTTCTGTCCAAATGTTCAAAAGATAAACTGTTTACAGGCACTACCTAAACTGAAGGCATTTCAGCCTAAAAGGGTAGGTCATGAGAGAAACACCAAAGAGTGGGTCTTCATGGAATCAGGATGTCTTTGCATGTGTGACCACTCCTCCTAAAAAGCTAATGGACTTCAAGTACAAAAATCAAAGAATAATTAATGTTAATCATCTTGTCTATTAGAAAGTTTTAGCAGGAAAAAAAAAAAAAAAAAAAGCCAAGTACAGTACTTGGTGTCAGGATACATTAGTCTCCCCGCCCTTCTCCAGCACAAACACACACACCAGTGTTTCCTCCATCCCTCAAATACCACAAGAATTCAGCAGTGTGACCTTGTAGAGAATCCAAGGCTCCTAGACAAACAAAATGGCCAACGTCACAGCATTTGGGGGTTTCAAGGAAAAAGGTGCAAGATAAAAAGCCAAAAGACATTGTATAGTAAAATGGATTTGATACAGAAATATTCTTATAAATTCGCAATCTTAAATAATTAAATCAGCCAATTCTCTGAAAAATTATTTAAACTCAATTGTTCAGTCTCCTCAGTATAAGGGGCTGGACCAACTAGAAAGCAAAATATAACATGATTATTTTCAGATGTGGACAAACCAATCTCAGAAAACACAGCTGTGCACTCTTCTGTGCAAAGAATACTATTTTTTCTTCTCCAACAGCAAACTCACAGTTCAAAATTAAGCTTCTTGTAGCATTATTTGGGTCTCAAAAGCATAAAAATTTAAATGCCAGCCAAGCTTTTACCAGATTTTTATGGCCTCGAATATAGTATTCTCACTTTCTTACATCTTTTAGTAATTGCTAGACACAGAACAGGAAAAACTTCTTCCCAAGTACAGAACAGGTATTTCTTTTTTCATGACCAATGATAACAGTCAGTAGATACCACGTGAAAAACCATTTCCCTACACTTTGTTTACTATTATATATTTCATATAAATTTCTATTATATCTATTCCTATTTTTATTATTTTCATACTCTATTTCTTTGCAACTATAGAAGCAGCATTATTTTCGGCTATGATACTGGTGGCACTTAAATATAATTCTCTCCTTTTGATTTCTGAACTGGCTTTTTTTGCCTGTCTGTTTGATTTCCTGTCTTGTATGGTACAAACCAGTCATGCTACAAGAGATTTTTGAGACTGCCAGTATTTAATGATATATGCTTTTGACAACTGTCACTGGTGATAAGCCTTTTAGGAAATTACTTTTCTTCTTCACAGTACTGGTTTCATTTCCCAGATACATCAGAAACAAAGTAGCAGGCACTCAGAGGAAAAGAATCAAACAAACCAACAAAATTAGCACAAAAAGTCTGGATATGAAAGAAACAGCTAAATGACATGCACATTCATGTTTTCAGATTGCACATGACCTACAGTTTTGTCATCCACGATTCCCATACAATAATGAGCATTTTGAAAAGTTTCAGAAATTGAGACAGATGCCAAGCTGAATTCACCTGGGCTATAGGAACACCTATGCTCAAAATTCAGCAAGGTCCTTGTCTGCTCAGGGTCTGGAAGTGCAGGTCCTTCCACTTCCTTTCACCTGCCTAGCTGTGCATCTGACCCACCTGTGCCTAGTCAGAGGTGTTTCAATACAGCCTTTTTTTCTTTTCTTCTCTAAGAATATAAGTTGTATGCATATAATTTTCTGGTTCAGCTGATCCATGCACTATGGCAAGAAGCGTCTTGCCGAAATGCTCCCTGCTAAGTCTATGCAGACTGGAGTGGAAGAATGAGAGACTGAATAAACTTCCTTCTGTAGCTGCTCCACTGGAAGCAGTGGCTGCTCTTCACGTGTCACAGGCCAGGTTGTGCAGGTCTCACCTTGTTATTGGGGCCAGTGTGTGCAAAAGTATTTCAGCTCCTCCACTCTAGAAGTAGCTGTTGAAATCTTCAGGGAAAGAATGCTGCTTTTACAACAGCCAATAAGTTAGGGAAAAAAAAACAACAAAACCCACAACATTTGAAACAAATAAATACCAATAAAGCAAAATACTTCAGTTGTTGAAACCAATGAATTCTTGCCACTGTAAAAGCAGTCTGTGATGCTTTAAATCTCGGATGCTTCAAGTTCCAAGATGACACAATTCACGGAGTTTGGGCAAACATTGCCATCACTTCGTTGACCATGCTCTACAATGATGCAAGTAATGTCACAGAATCACAGAATCAGCTGAGTTGGAAGGGACCCACAAGGATCACTGAGTCCAACTCCTGTCCCTGAACAGCACCATCTCTGAGAGTCACACCATGTGCCCAAGAGCACTGTCCAAATGCTTCTTGAGCTCTGTCAGGCTGGTGCTGTGACCACTGCCCTGGGGAGCCTGTTCAGTGCCCAACCACCCTCTGAGTGAAGAACCTTTTCCTGATACCCAACCTAAACCTCCCCTGACACAGTTTCAGGCCATTCTCTCAGGTCCTGTCACTGGTCACCACAGAGAAGAGATCAGGGTCTGCCCCTCCTCTTCCCCTCACAAGAAGCTGTAACTGCAGTGAGGTCTCCCCTCAGTCTCCTCCAGGCTGAACAGACCAAGTGACCTCAGCCACTCCTCATACAGCTTCCCCTCAAGGCTCTTCACCATCTTTGTGGCCCTCCTTTGGACACTTTCTAATAGTTTAATTATCTTTCTTATATTGTGGTAGTCAAAACTGTCCAAGCAAATATAAACATATTCACATGACAAATAAAATGGGACCAAAAAAAGTCAAAGAATAAGGTGTTTCAGTTCAAACTAAATCTTTATTCATATGGAAAATACTACTTTTCTTTTTGCAAATGATGCTAATAAATAAAAATACTCAGAAAGAACTTTGCTCAGAGCTAAGTGACTAGTAACAGCCACGCAAAGCTTTTAATTCCCGTTAAAACCACGCCAACAACCATGCAGATTGGCTACGAGAAAGCAATATAAACTATATTTTATTTTGTGCAATCTTATCATACAATCTTAATGCTACCTTTTTCTAAAACATTTCACATAGATTGAAATGCAATTTCAAAACAAATATTAAATGACATTTTCTACACTTATTCCACATATGGAGCTGTATATAGCTTAAGCTTATAACATTTAATGTAGTTAAGCATCTAACAAAGGTAAAAGATGAAAGGACTCCATCCTGAAAATTCAGACACATTTATAAACATGAGAAGGAAAGCTCACACCAGTGAGTTCTCAACAGACAAATACATTATTAAAGCATAACAATAAATTATATTAAATTTAACAATGTTGATCCTTAAAATGGTTATTTCTGAGGAAATATCACTTAAAAAGCACACCAAAACTTTCATCACTAGGAGTGAAACTGGAATTTTACATATCTCAATTTCCCACTTTTATAATAGGCTTCAGACTTGTGAGCATATTCTTTATCATACATCTAAAAACAAATTGAAAAAGGTTGCAGTTAAGCTGTGCATCAAACACATCATCAAGGTGAGAAACAGGCACTTGACAGTAAAATGTGCAAGGCAAAACCCTTACTGGTCACAGTATAAATAGTTTCTTCAGGAGTGAAATTAAAAGTTCTCAGTCCATCTTTGAGAGCAAAATATTAAGGGCTGCTAACAGAGCTTTTTCTGTTCTTTCAGATCAGCACCAACAACCAAATTAAATACTAGCTCATGCCTTAGAGGGTATTCCACGAACTGTAAAATGCAGCATACTTTACCCAAGAATACTAATTCTTTCCTATAATTAACCTCAGCATACATACCTGCCCAAGGCAAAAAGAGAGGTTATTCACAGACTAAACAAAGCTATATAAATGCTAACCTTTTCTCCCCTATTAATACTTTTTAATCTCTAATGAAAATTTTACAAGTATGTTTGCCAGTTGCAAGATTCTGTTTTGTGGCACAAAACATCACCGTCCTGTTTTGTAAACTTAAGAGCAATGTCTTATAGCATCCAATCAGAATTAGGAAAAAAAAAAACAAAAAACCCAACCAACTAAAACCATTTTGCTACAGTTTCCCTCCAGGCACATCTCAGCAGGAATCTCCAAAAAATAGCTATGCAGGAACTGTAAGCCAGAAAACTATACATGAATTGGAGGAGAGAGGAGAAAGAGAGAGCCAAGAGAGGAATAATGTGGCAGTAACAGAAACAAGCTTAGAAAAAAATTGCACGCATCCCTTTTCATCAGCATAAGCTTCTTGCAAAAATATGTTTACAAGACATCTGCTATATAAAGGTCCATACTTTCTTGTAAAAATGCTGATTTTCTCTAACATGCTAGCTTCATCTTCTGACTGTATTGGCCATATTGCTAGACAGTTAAATTTCAGTTCTGTTACACCAGCTTAACAATCAGGAGAGAAAAGGCCTAATGTTCATTTCTTATGAAACTTTTGGGTTGATTTTCATTCATAAAAGTTAAAGTAGTCTTTGTGTGGGTCATATCAACACAACCGAAATTAACATTGGATCTGACATCAGCTGCACCGCTAGTGAGAGACAATATGCTAAAAAGAGGCACTTTTATTAGTCATATATACATTTCAAATCTCAAGTTTAACATTTCACCTTCTTTTACCAAAAAAAATCAAAGTATCAGTAGCTAATAAGATGGAACTTTTCAATGAAAATGCTTCAGAAATTGTGTGCATGCACATACTTGCAATGGCTCAGTTACTCAGCTACCCTGAAAATGCCAGAGTAAATTCAATCATTGCTTATGCAGTGGAAAGAAAGGCAAAACATAGTCAAAACCAAAAAGAGTTGTTTGTAGAACAAGGATTGCTATTGTAAAAAAATGAAAACATATGCCCTTCCATAAGAAGCAACTTATTCCTATATCCAGATTCAATATTCCCCCAGAATACTGAGGTCACCTTACACTTTAATCAATGCTGTTTTCCAAATTTTCAGTAATTTCTATTTTTGGCATAACATGCATCTTAAAAATTGAGAAACTTGTCTTTGTCAAAAGAAGTTCAATATTAAAAAAACCCAAACAACCAAACAAAACCAAAATAAAACAAAAAACAACAACAACAAAAAAAACCCCCAAAACCCAAACCAACCAACCAACCAACAACAACAACAAAAAAAACATAGGAGAAAAAAAAAGTCCGAAACACAAGAAGACCTCAACTCTGGAAGACCCATTTGACCCAACTGTTGGTGACAATCTTGTAATGGAAGAAATTACATCAGAACAGGATTTTCCCATGTCACACAGAGTACAGCACAACGTGGCAATAAGCATCTCATATGCACAAGCTGAAGCATATGCTGAGGCTGAAGACTTGGAAAACAGTACTAAGTACAAGGACTCTCCCTGCAAGTGACAGATCAGTATTCTTAGTTTAAAAGGGACAGCATCAAAACTAAAATTTTGAATGGCCCTCAAATACCAGAAAATAAGCAAGACCTCAAGCTAGTGGAAGCTCCTCCATAAGGCAGTCAAATTTACAACCAGTGTATACATTCACTAAGGAATTACATTTTGTTTTTGGTAAAACCAACAATCTGACATACTGCAGAGTCTGAATGTGAAATATAGGCACAAAATAGATTCTCTACTTATTTTTCAGTGTGGAAAACATAGCTATTAACAATGTAATAAGAAAATTTATTATCAGGTGAGCAAAAATTTGTAACAATCTGAATAAAACAAAGTACTGTATAAAGGTGCAATATTGAGCAGATTTGATTTTGGTTTAAACATGTGAGTAAATCATGGAACTGTTCTCTTCTTACGTATAAAATATTTCACATTACCAGTATCATTCTAGTTCTTCCCAGTTGTCAGTAAGGTTACCTTTGCTTTGACGTCTAATACTAACCAGCTTGCCAGCTGATTTGATACTCCACCTGGAACTGTTTCCTGAGCTGGCCAGGTTTGTGTATTTTGTGGAACCTTTGGTTTCATCTTCCCAGCCTGACCAGGCTGTATAGTCACTTAAAGGAGTTGCTGCATCACTGGTAGAGTCAGCAGTGGTAATCTGTGGTGGTTCCCAGCCCTCAATCTCATCTGGTTTCCTAGATGGAACATTCTGCTTTATCACCAAACTGTCCCAAAAACCTGGCTTCTTTTCAGACTTCATCTCTTCCTTTAATTTTAGGTTTGTTCTAGAAAGTAACAATGATGTGGTGATTAATTCATTCATTTAATGATGTATGTAGTAGTTATTAATAAACATTCAAATAAATTATGTTTTACAGTAAGGAGTGCTAATCATTGTCAGCCTCTGGCGGCTCATCCATTGCTGTTAGCTTCAGGAAAACCACCCTCACACACACATAAACCTAAACACAGCAGACTCTTGCAGGGATAAATCAGAAGAGGACTGAGTATGGTCCTTTTCTATTACAAGAGAATTGACACACCACCATCCCTACCTGATTTCTGTGGAGTGAATTTTACAGAGCTGCCTTTGGAAATGTACAAATAAGTATTTTAGGATGCATTTGAACAATTTAGGCCTTAAACCAAACAAAACAAAAAAACCAAAAAATTTTAAAAACCCTAGGAGTATGATAGTAGAAGGAATATGACAATGTTCTAACACCAGCTTTAACACTCACTGTGTTATTCAGTTTCATATATGTTACCACCTTGCCAGTTAAACCTTATATCCTAAAATAGTTAATGTACACAGTATTAGGACTTTAAAGATACCAGGCTTTTTATTAATACTTTCATAAAGATCCACACAATAAGGTGAAAACAGCTGTTTTGTATTTCTGGTAAGAACTCTCAAAATCTCCTTCCCAAACCCAAAAATTAACTGTAACTTCTCTTTCAGACACTTGAAAGGCTACTCTTATTATTACTTCCCTTATCCCATTAAGAATCTTCAACCTGAACAATTTTGCAGCATGAAATATTTAAATCACAGAATGTCAAATGTTTATGCACACCTATATATTACGTATATAATGAAATAATGGGCCACAAGGAAAGGCTGAACACCAGGGGTGAAAGACACAACCTTTAGGGTTCGGTGAGCCAAAAAGCAAATTGAAAACATTATCTGTAGTAGCATATCAATTCCTTAGCCACAACTAAACCACAAACTGAACCTCTTTTAAGCATTTATATTAAAAAAAGCTTTGTTCCATTAATGTTCTATTATTGTTCCATTAATGAAAGCTTAGCTCTAATACATTTAAACAAAAGCAACTCAACCAATAAATTTAAAAATCCCTTTTCCTTTACTGGATTTTGAATTTATGATTTCTCAGAATTTTTGGCTTGCTAAAACCAGCCATGGACTCCAAACACTTCTCTTGTATTTTGTAAACAGCACACTTAAAAGCTGTATGTGTCTTTAAAAGTAAAGTAAAAACTGTGGTATATAATTAAAGGAAAATATCCCAAACTTAAAAAAAACAGGCAGTTCTTCTAGTAATACCAAAATAATTTTCTACATTGGTGATACCTCTGTTAACACACTTCACTGTATTACTTGATTTTTATATTCAGCATCAATTGCAAAGCATTATTACAGGAGCCTTATGGTAGCTTAATAATATAAAATTGCACAGGGAGAGTAGCTGGGAACTTTTGGGAAGTTTTATGGAACAGGCTCAAATGGAAATAAAATATACGGATTTATATTCTAAATTGTTTGTTTATACACATACACGTCCTACATGCATATATATATACACACCTGCATTCTGAAACACGTTTATTTCAAAGTAAACTGGAGCCAAAGCCTGCTACAGCAAGTCTTATCAAAGCTAATATTTGGCAGGAATGGATCTACTGCTATGTAGTATATCTGGTTTGTAACCAAGGCAGTGAGGTAGCACATGTAGGTAACAGGAAGATGGTCTGCCCTGTCCAGGGAGCTGCTCTCACCATACCAGCACACAACTGTGCCAAAACACACCTCAGTGCCAGCAGGGAAGACCTGCAGATCCTAGTACAGCTACTCCATTTAACCTCTCTAGGTGTAGTAAGACTTCAAAAAAGAGAGTAAGGCATGTAAAAAAGGGAACTTATAAACTCAACCATAATTAATCCCTAAGAGGAAAATGAAAGTGTGAGAATGACCCTTTTACTCACCAGCTTTTACTACTTTTCTACAGTAAAAAAAAATATTATACAGCTGAATTTGTTTTTCTTCCTGACAAACCTAAAAATGTTAAAAACATCATCTCTCCTTTACTAATACAGCATGCCTTATTCATTGTAAACTTAATGTACATATAGCTTTGCTCATAAACCTTTCTGTGTCGATGTGACTTTCAGCATTTGGACACTGCTGCTTTTCAGCATCCAGCTCCATTACTTTGCACAGCTATTTCCATTCCAGTGAGTGTATTTTAATAGCAGATAGACCAAATGGTTTTACTCACCCTTTGGATTTGGGAGACTTGCATCCTGCTAGCAACTGCTGTTCATCATCTTTATTGAACATAGACGTCACTTCCTTCCAACCCCGGAAACTTGCACCTTGAACCTACAGAGAGAAGTAAATACTCATCAGTGTGAGGGACAGATTCACAAGCACAGAGTGGGACTGCCACTGACTGTGTCTGTGTGGCAGCAGTGGCTGTGTCTCCTGCATGTGGGGCTGCTGGCAGTGAGCCAGTCCACAGAGCTGCAGAGGATGGCCACGCTCGGGAAAAGAGCTGGCCCAGTTACTGCAGCAAGAGCTCTTCCTTGTGAGCAAACAATACAAATCCTTGGTGCTTTTGTGATGTCCTTGAGTACAGCTGGGCTCCATTTTAATGTAGCACAGAAACAAGGGAATCTGGGCAGCTTTAAGGACAGTCTAAAGGGCCTCAGTAGACAAGAAATGAAACAAACTGTCATGTCTAGAAAGAGTCACAACAGACAGGAGAGTCAATTGCATTATGAAACTCTTTAGATTTAACCCGCTTTACACATCTGTGTCCCTCTTTGTAACCACTAAACTACAACTTCTAGCCCTGCAAGCAAGAAGGGTAAGAGCACTGGCTCACCAGTGCAATGTAAGATGTGGCACTGGTGCACTACAGTGTGTTCTCTAAATTTACGCTGATCATTAAGCATACAGCAGAAATTACTTTTTTAACTTTATTGAAGGTTTGATTCTCCCTCCTTCAAGGAGAAGTAACTAGGTTATTTTTACTTTGATAGCATGCTCACAAAAACACACATGCATGTGCCAAGCACAGAACATGAAAGTTGCTGCTCTTCTTCATAGGATCCAGTAAGAATGGCAGTGATAGTTTGTCAGTGTTACTTGACTATATTAAAAAATATGATACATCATGAAGTATAATAATCAAAACAAAACCACAGCTGTCAAGACAAGCAGGAGTTTTTGACAAGGGCATGTAGGAATAGGACAAGGGGGAATGGCCTTAAGATGAAGGAGGGTAGGTTTAGATTAAATATTAGAAAGAAATTCTTTACTCTGAGGGTGATGAGGCACAGCTTGCCCAAAGAAGTTGTGGATGCCTCATCCATGGAACTGTTCAAGGCCAGGCTGGATGGGACTTTGAGCTATCAGGTCTAGTAGAAGGTGTCCCTGCCCATGCCAAGAGGTGGAACTAGGTGATTTTTAAGATCTTGCCCAACCCAAACCATTCCATTACTCTATCATCTGTTATCTTACTAAAATTCTATTATTTCAGGCCTTTCTGGGATACGTTTGCTACCATAGGAAAAAACACAGCTACAAGCTACACTTAAAAACTCTTTTTCCCTTTAAACTGGATGATGCAATTCACAGATAAGCTGTCTTCTTTCATAAATGATGCTTCATCAAGTAGTTTCCACCTAATAGATTTGCTGATTATGAAAAAATAGAACAACCTTATCATTAGTTTTCAGATAGCAATTCAAGACATAGAACATGCTTAATTTAAAGTATATGTGCCTTTAAAGAACAATACTGATGAAATGCTTGGAGAGAAGCATTTATACACATTCAAAGTAACAAAAAGGATATACCTGTACATACACCTTCTTTAAACTAGAACTTCACGCATACTTTGCCAATGCAATCCCAACGTTTGCTGTGCTCTCTGCATACCCAAGCAATCCTCCAACCAAAAAACTCCAAATGTACCTATATGTAGCCAGAAGCTTCCTATATTTTCTAATATCAGATTTTTTAAAATTTCATTTGTCCAATTCTGATTCACAGATATCTTAAAGAACAATAGTGAGAAAATTTCTATTCACTGGCAAGTAGATAGCATGTGCAGGTTTTCAGATAAATCTTTACAAGCTCTGCATTTTTTTAACCTCTACGTAAACCACTATCTGTACACATTGTACCATTCCTGACATATTTTCATGTCCACAGCATTTGGTGGGCACATATAAAGCTAATAACCAAATTGTAACTGATTTATTCTTCTCTCAACTAGTCCTTAAGAGAAATGTATACCAAACATCTAAGATACACTTCCACTACTTGTTTATTTGGGGTTTCCAAAGGAAACACTGTCAGGATGACCTACATAAGAACACCAATGTCCAAGTAAATCACATTTTGCCAATATGTGACATAACTCATTGCGCAAAGCCTACTACATATTAAACAGACTAGGCTGAAAGAAACAAGGAAGTGCAAGAGTAAAACCAGAATCTCTGCCTACCATGCCTAAGCCTCCTCCTCTCCACCTGCCTGCACCACCACCAATCTCCTGAAACATCTTTTCACTCTACTGACCAGGAGAGAACAGGTCACTCTTGATTGTCTTCTCAGTGGTAGCATACTCCAGAATTTAAACCTCAGTGAAGGAGGAGGTCCAATACACATTTCACACTTCCAGAAGATTTTTTGTAACTACTGAACTGTGTTTAAGACAACAATCTTGTTTTTTGACTACTGACATCATGTAGCTGACAAATAATAATGAAATTCCTCAGAACAGCCTGCTGCATTTCCATGTTTCTTTTCAGAGTTCTTTAAACACTTTTAACCAACTGACAAGTGCAGCTGGAACAGTTACAACTATATCAGCTGGTAGGTACAGCTCAGGAAGGAGATCTTGAAGTCACCATCCCCTGGAACCATGAGTTTGACGCACAGTAGCTGTATAGCCAAAAAGTTCTGGGAACCATCACAAGAAGAACTAGATAAATTCAGACAGGAGATCCATAAATGAATACCCCCTATTTTTAGGGGTGCACCCTCTAGTACCTTAAAACAATGATTCTTGATGTTAGAGGAAGAGGCCCTAGACACCAGCCATGTTGTGCTCTCCCTGAACACCATCTCCTGTTACCACAGTCACAGATTCCCAGAATCTAAATCAGCTGGGAATCACTTACAATCTTACAGAGCACCTGGAGAAAGACCCAATTGTTCATATCCCAGAACAATTAGCTTCCTTGTAATGGATGTCAAAGGAAGGTCAGTTAGCTCAGCAAGCTGACTCCTCACCACACTGGAGACTTGTTTTATTAACAAGTTTTATTAAAACTACTAAAGCTATGCAAAGTATGAAAACACAGTACTGATATGGTCTTAAAGCATCAATCCACCGGCAGGAGCTCTGTATTTCATTTTTATGATGTAACTTGCTACACAGAAGTACTAGTAAAATTTTCTAGGTTTATAAATGTAACTGACCTGATTATATTCTAAAATCTTTAAACTACTTTTCCCTGTGCCATTAGAAAAAGAAATAATTTAACATCCAGAATTCACAGAATTATACAGCCTGTACAGCTGGAAAGGACCTCTGGAGACCCTCAAGTCCAACCCCACCACTCAAAGCAGGGTCACCCTCAGCAGATTGCTAAGGATCATGGACAGCCAGATTTTTAATATCTCCACAGCTGGAGAATCCACAGCTCTCCAGAAACCTGTTCCAGGGCTTGACCATCCTCATGGTGAAAACAATTTTTCTTATTTTTACATTATATTTCTTCTATTTCAGTTTGTGCCCATTGCCTCTTGCGCATTCACTGAGCACCATGAGAAGAGTCAGGCTCCATCTTCTTCACTCTCTCTGCTGCTGGTGTGCAAGCAGAAGCCTTTTTGGTGCTCACCAGATTTCACTCCAGGTGGGTTTAATCCTTCCTAACCCCATCCCTGCATACTCAAAGAGTGTATCTATACTCCCCTCAGGTCACTTGACCCTGCTTCCATCTTTAGAATGCCTCCCTTTAATGCTCAAGGTTTTTCAGGAGTATCACGTTCATCATGCCTCCTGCCACCTTTGCTTCTTTCTCTGCCTGATTTGATGGGTTGGGCTTGAGCTTGGAGTAGATGATCTTTGAAAATCAAAGTTGACTGATAGAACCAGGTGTGCACTCAAAACCAGGTTAAAAAGAATTTCAGTGAAATGTTCACGGGACAGCTAAAAGAACAAAAGGGAGACCACTATTAAGGAAGAGAGAACTATTACTGACTATAGCTGTAACATCAGATGTTAGAATTAGAGGACCACGTTGGATGCTGCAGTCTACTATTTTTCAAAAATGTCAATGAGAAACAAAGCAGAAATTAAATTCTCAAGATGCCATTTCAGTATTCTTTGAAGCAGAAATACAGACTGGTCTCATAGCAGACAATGACAGCAAAGAGTATGCCTATCAGAACAGCAATTAATAAAATTTCTCCTGTATCTCCCACTTCAGGTTGTGAAAACCTGTGCAGCAATGCCTTGTGCAATCACCTAAAAGAATCAGCAAAAAGTGAAATTAAACATATGTATTAATCCATCAACTGGCAAACTACTGAAAAGCCATCAAGGTCTGTTTCAACTGGTATATTAAGAGCTCAAGCCCAGAGCACAGATTCTTTTCCTTCTGCTCCTTCTGGTTTATGAAGTACTTTTTCCCCACCATGACAAAGCTGCCATTTAATTAGTGAATCTTGTGAAACTGGGCGTATGAGCAGTCCCTCCTAGAACACCATGTGAAGGATGTGCACTGTACCCCTGGTCCAGCTGTCTGCCGTTTCTCCTCCTCGCTCCTCTCTCCTCTTTGCCCGTGCTTCAGTATCGGTGCCCATCTGTCAGACAGATCCTCAGAGAGAGGGGATCACAAGGTGGCAGATCTGGTTCATCAGACACTGCTGCTGAAAGGGTGAACCCAGTCCACTGCCTGCTCACTGATTCTGCCTTCCTTATGCTGTGGTTTTGTACCTGTGTGAAGCTGTGGAAAACTGGTTCATCTACTGTCTAAGGCTGCAATGCAAGACGCAACCAAAACTATGTATTCTATTACCATCTGTTAAAATCAGGTGGGGCAGTGATCTTTATCTCTTCCACAGCCCACCCTCCCTTGAGGGGGATATCTTCTGTTAACGGGCCACAGAGTCATACACACTGCATGACTGATAAAATTACATCATCCCATTGTGAGATGCTCCATCTAGGGGGAGGAGCCAACCATTCCTACCTGGATAAAATCTGAGATTCAGAACACCAGGGCAGCCTGTTTCCACTGGATTCCCAGAGGAAGACCAGACCCATCTACACAACCAGTGGACCTTCAAGGAAAACTACACCCTTCTACAGGATCATTGCTTCAACAGAACCACATCTGTCACCCCAGGAGGACTGCAGCCACGACTTAATTGGACTGCTACCAACATCCTGAACAACAGAGTGGCAGGTTGTATTCTGACTCTGCCACTGTTGGGTGTTTTGGGGTTTTTTTGTACTTTTTTATTTTAATTTTTCCAGTAAAGAACTGTTATTCCTATTCCCATATCTTTGCCTGAGAGCCCCTTAATTTCAAAATTATAATAATTTGGAGGGAGGGGGTTTACATCTTCCATTTCAAGGGAGGCTCCTGCTTTCCCTTGCCAACACCTGTCTTTCCAAATCAAGACAACTACTTAAAGCCAGCAGAAACCTAACTCCCTCATTTTTTTTGCATTCTTTTAGGTTAGTGCTAAGAACCAATTCATTACAGATAAAGCATGTGGGATTTAGGGGAAACAGCACCTTTTTTGTAGCACAAACTATTATAACATCTGAAGTAGCCTCTAAAAAATTACAGTAATCTATCAGCTTTCTTCCATAATTGGAGTTTTTAACAGACAATATGGCTCCCTCAAACCCCTAAGCTTCACTCTAATCTCAACCTTCATAGTAAGACTTCAGCTGTTACCTGTATTGATTCAAGTGAATTAACTATACACAAATTGTATATGTTGACTGGAATTTTTCTTTCTTTAGATAAAACAGGGAACAAATGTCTACTGATAGTTAACTTTATAAAATGTCCCAGAATGGGTCAGGACCCCTTGAATTGGAATTCTCCAACAAAATTGATAGGTATTATTACAAAAAATTACTTTATGGGCACCATTTTTCATCACATTAACAAACTCTGATGTTTACATGACTCCTATCTTCCCATAAGAGGTAAACAGGCAAAGACTAATAAATGAACAACCAAGGAGTCAACTAGGAAACTGCAAAGCATCACTATGAAGACTTTTCAGTTAATTTTACTATCAAAGGTAAACAGCTGGCAATTAGGACTCTGCTAGGAGGCAAGAAGGTTCATTAAATATTAGTGTAAAAGGCAAAGCAGGAATACTAACAGCTGGGTATAAACTAAAGTAAGCAGTCCCAAAAGCAAATTTCAAGTTTATTGTGCCCAAAAAGTACACAAATGAATATACACTAAAAAAGAAGATGGTGTAAATTTAACTGAAAACAGGTAAGCTTGGGCATCAGATGGATTGTGGTTAATACAGATTATCTTATAATGGGAGAGGTAAAAAAGCACAGAATTCAATCAAGTCAATGAATCATAACAAGGTTTGGGTCACCAAGTCATAGGCACAAGACAAGCAGTTTACAAAACAAGAGATTCAAGTATGTTTGAACTTTATGCTGACTGTATTAGAAGTGGGTACCAGTACTTTCAGTATATTCCTGTTAGACTCTTCTGCCTCCTGACTGCCAGGCCAGCAGGCCTGTGGAGAAAAGAAATCACTCTTTGCCAGCTAAAACAAGCCACATGACAGAGTCTTAGCAAGCAAAATGAGAAATTACAGGGCATTCTTGCCGTATACCTGCAGTGAGAACGAGCATGTTCAATACCATTGTGTAGTTAAGCAGCTAAACCCTAAAAAGTCCCTGCTCAGCATGTATGAAATGAGATTTCCAGAAATTTATATTTGGACCATGTTTCAGCAGACCTTCACAAGTATTTTCATGGAGGATTGACAACTGGTGAATCAAAATTCTCCAGCTAAGTAGAGGCACTACACAAAACACCTGCAGAATTTTTTTATAAACATAAACAAAAAGAATAGATTTCCCCTTTGACTGAGAAAAAACAATTGTTAATTTCCACCACTCCTCACCTAAAAAAAAATGAAGCTAAAACAAAAAGCTAGAGATAGAATTTTCATATAAGTACCTTACAGTTCAATAAGGTTACAATTAAGTGTTTAACAGTTAAAAATGCCAATCAGCTTTAATTAAAGAAGTATTCTTCCCACATGACAGGAAACCTCTTCAAAATAAGCAAGACAGACAACTGAAATTTAAAAACCAGCTCCCTCCCAAATTTGTCTTACAGATATTAAAGCATTGGTGGTGGGGGGATTTTCTCAATCAGCCAGCCTCTGATGTGCAGACCAATGGTTCTGGTCATGTACCAACACCCTCGAATTCTTCTCAGCAGGGCTGTTCTCAATCCATTCTCCACCTATCCTCTACTTGTGCTTGGGACTACCACGATCCAGCTGCAGGATATGGCATGTTGAACTTGTTGAACATGTTTGCCTTGTTGAACTTCATGAGGTTCACACAGGCCCCCGCCTCTGTTCTGTCAAGGTCCCTCTGGATGGCATCCCTTCCCTCCAGCTTGTTGACAGTATCACACAGTCTAGTCCATCCACAAACTTGCAGAGGGTGGACACAATCCCACTGTCCATGTCCCCAGCAATGACAGTAAACAGGCCTGGTCCCCAAGTCCTCAGGAACATCACTTGTCACTGGTGTCTACTTGGACATCAATCCACTGACTAATTCCTTGCATGTCACACATGGCAGGGCATATAGCCAATTTCTTATCTACTGAATGAGCCATCAGTCAAATCCACACCTCTCCAGTTTAAATGCATGGATATCATGCAAATTCTTTGCACAAGTCCACATACAGACACCAGTTGCTCTTCCCTCATTCACCAATGCCATAAAACTGTCATAGAAGTTTTGTCATCAAATTTGTCAGGCATGATTTGCCCTTAATGAAGCCATGCCGGCTGTCACCAATTCCCTCCTTATTTTTCATTGGCCTTGGTATAGTTTCCAATATGCCTGGCATAGAGATAAGACTGACCGGTCTGCAGTTCCCTGGTCTTCTTTATTTCCTTTTTTGAAAATACAGGTCATGTTTTCCATTTGCCAGTCAGTGGGAGCTCCACCAGAATGCCATAACTTCTCAGGTAGGCTGGAACTGGCTTAGCTACTTCATCCACCAGCTCCCTCAGGACGTACAAATGTGGTTCCATCAGGTTCCATGGATTTGCATGCATTAAGGTTCTTGATCTATTTTGTTTCTCAAAACTTTGTCTCTTTTCAAGATCTGACGTAAAAACAACTGCAGATGAAGTTTCTACTGTACTTCAGAAGCTGAGCGTGGTGGTGACACGCCCAAAGACTGAGCTTTTCAGAGGCCAAATCATAGAATCATTTAGGCTGGAAAAGACCTCTGAGATCATCGAGTCCAACCTGTGACTGAACACCAAATGGTTAACCAGACCATGGCACTGAGTGCCACATTCAGTCATTCCTTGAACACCTACAGGAATAGTGATTCCATGACCTCTCTGGCCAGCCCATTTCAATGCTTAACCACACATTCAGTGAAGAAATTCCTCTTGATGTCCAACGTGAACCTCCTCTGGTGCAGTCTCTTGTCCTGTTGCTGGCTAATTGGGAGAAGAGGCCGACCATCACCTGGCCACAACCTCCATCCAAGTAGCTGTAAAGGTCTCTCCTGAGCCTCCTTTTCTCCAAGCTAAACACCCCCAGCTCCCTCAGTCACCCCTCATAGGACTTACTGTCTAATTCACATGTCCAGGCAGAGTATGAACACATGTTCCAGATTTCAGCATTTTGGAGAGCACCACTGGAGCATCCACGGTTCCTCACTTTGAGATGGCATGAGGCTTTTTAACCACCTATACCTGCCTTTCAAGAGAGCTGTGAGGAGAGAACTAGAACAATTCAGCACTGCTTGTCCTCAATGCCCAATAGGCAGCTTCCTGCTAAAGCAGGATCTAAGACCATTTTCCAAGCTCCACCTGCAGCCTTTAGGATTAGCTCCCACTTTCAGACCTCCAAACCTAAGTCAAAGGCTTTCCTCTGCAAACGGGCATCAACACTGTCTTAAAACTCAGGCTTTAAGGGACCAGGGAGGCTGTCTCCCCAAGGTGGACACACACAATTCATCCACTACCATCTTCAAGAGCTTTGTTGCTCTTCACCATATTGTTTCAACATGGAGACTACTTTATTCATGACATGTGAGTACTGGAAAGGCCACACATGCAATTCATCAGCCTTTTATTAACATTAATGTTTTAGAACTTCTGGAATATCACTGTACTGACAGCTTCTAAGACAACAGAACAACCAAATAAAATACAGAATTGCTTTTAGAAAGAGAAGATGAGAAGGATAAGGTGCTTTCTTGAGAATGCATTTTTAAGACAAGAGGGTTTTACTTTAAAAGACAAAAATACTGCAGCTCAGTGGTGACATTTTTCATTTTTTAAGTCAGAACACACACTTAGCAAGCCTTCCTCGGAATGAATAAGAAAGAGGCAAAAGAAGTTTCAATAGAAAAAAGATTCATTTTAAAATTCTTTCCCTAAACATTTATCATCTGGTATAAAATATATGGTAATTTATGTTTTCATAAAAAAGAATATGCTTCTTCAAAAAGGTATAGCACAATCTGACTTCTATTTTCAATGAAAGTCATGCTGCATCTGAAGAAGAACATAAAGAAGTAACAGAGACAGATGCTCAGTTTATACATATTAATGTAAAGTATCCTATTACACTAATGAACCTATTTTAAAATACTTTTCTTTATACCTATGGAATTTCAAAACAAGTTCTAGCTTATCATAATAATTTCCACTTCTTTCATCTTCTACTAATGTATTTCAGGAACATTAAAGAAGATTCTTGGACACATATCAAGGTAAAAAAAATTAACTTGCATGCCTACTTCTCCTTCCTGAAAGAAATACAAAATAAAATCCTTAACCTCTTGTGGTCAGAGAGCCAGTAGTATTCCATTCCATACAATGGAATAAACAACCCCAAATTCTTCTACTTTTCATGGTTTTATTGCCAGTTGCAGCTAGAATTTAGAATTGCTTCTTTAGACTTTAGTTATTCCTGTAGCTTATTTTCATCTTGTGTTTTAATAGCCATCATTGGGAGGAAGAAAAAGAATCAGGATACCTTCCCTTCCCCATTAATGAAAGCAAATAAGGGAGCTTTCCAATTAGTCCTGCACTACTAATATTACTTCAATGAGAACCCCATGACCAAGGATATAAAAAATATGAATTATAAAATAATAATAATAAAATCATCAGTGAACTATACAAATTCCTTAATCATCTATCCATGAAAGCCTGGCAAGTTTCTAACACACATGGAGTGAAATAAATATATATATGATATTAAATGTTACATTTTCAAAGAACAGGTATTTACCTTTGTTGCAAGATGTGACACTGAAGATGAAACTTCATCATGAAGAAACTGGTCTTTATTCTCAAAAGAAGGATAAAGATAAAAAAAGGCCCATAGTCAGTTTTGGTTTGACAATTAGCACTGACACATTTTAGACTATTCAAAAATGCTTTTATTCTATTTGGCACATCAGGAAAGAAAACTGACAAAACATGATTACAACAAAACTAAGTGAATACCACTACTAAAATACAAATCTACATTTAGAATGATGAAAAATCAAACCCTTAAAGAACCAAAAACCCCATACCACAAAGAGAGAAATACTCTTGCATCATAAAAAATTTAGTACAATTAGTCTGATTTTATCTTAGCGGTAGTATCTTAATTTTTTGGATGTGCACTGATTTTCTAAGTACTGTACTAGATGATGGTTTATGCATTGTCTGTGGGCTGGGAGGAGAGGAATGTCCTGGGATTTTTTCCTCCTTCACATTAAAAGGCTCTACATTTCTTTAACTCAAAGAAAGACTTTCCTCCACATTCCTTTCCCCTCCATGCACAACTATAAATTTCAGAAGAAAACTAGTGTACTAAAGATGCCTGTGAAGGTTATTCAGTAGGGAAGCCTTTCTGTCCATCTCTGAATTAAACTGCTATGTTGTTTGTATTGTCAGGCCCTCCTGTTACTATCAGTGCTCTCTCCAAGACATGGCAAGTAAGATCATGGCTGGGAGTACTTTAGAAGCCAAAGATAAAGGAAGTGGGACATAGAATTCAGGAAATCTGCAATTTTCAATGTTTTCACTCAGAGTGAAAACATTTTTAACATTTCTCATCATTTTTAATGAGAAAAAATAGTATTCCTTTTGTTTGGTTTTTTTTTTTTTTCTCCTCTACATATGACCCCAAATACAAACAGTCTCAAGTACTAAACCAGAACAGCTACATATTATCAAAAATATTTAACCCCAGTTTCAGGAAAAAAAGAATTAAAACAGGAAAGTGGGAAGTGTCTTTGAAGCCCTAGTTCATAAAATCTCCAGTATTCACTCTGGTCCATATTTTGATTACATCAGTCACTTACTGTTTCAAAACCCAAATTTATCAACTCCTTCCTTTTCAACTAAAGTAAATGCTAAGGAGTTGATATGCACTCCACATGCACATATCCCAAGACACCTAAACCACTCATTATCCTGGCTCCTACGCATTGCCAAAGGCCTCCTTCACTTTGCTAACAGCATCAGAAAGAGGCAAGAAAACCAGCACAAAAGTGTTATGTATTTCTAGTCATGTGGGGGCCCAGATGTATCGCTTCATTTTAACAGACTAGCTTCAAATCCCATGCATTTTTTTAGATATATTTACTTATTTATATTTCTTTATATATGTTTGTTTATATACTAATGTTTCCACTTACTTTACAGACACTACTTTATCTTATATAAGGGACAAAGAGCATTTCTAGAATAGAATATGAAGACCATCGCTCTATACTTCAATAGTATTTGTATGCTGGAATAGAATGAGCTGTAGAAAGCCAGATTTACTTGCTGGGATAGAACACAAAGTCAGGAACTCATATTATCATTCAAAATGAGACTATTACTTCCTGTGGATTGCAACAAGTTAATTAACTTCCAAATTCAGTCAGCTGTCTAATGTCAGAGAATTGTAGATGAGATACCAAAAACGAAAACCTTATGATTTGTGTAGTTCTCTCAAATTAAATTCCACTACTTCCACCCCTTTTGGCTTTTTTATTTCTCTACTTTTAAGAGAAATACTGGGAATATTTTAAACGGAAACAGCTCAAACATATTATTCAGAAGTCTCCCTCTTGCCCCTCAACACTCTCAGCTCTCAAACTTTTGGATGAGGTTGCAAAGTCCTAAACTTAACATGATGTAGTCTCTGCTAGGACACAGGGTATGAGCTAGAGAATGTATCACCTGTTTTATTCAAATTCTTCCCAAGAACAAAACAAAACAACCCACACAAACAAACAAACAAAAAAACCCAAGAAAAACAAAATGTACAAGAACTAGGAAAGCTCCAAGGGGAGATATGGTAAGAGGAGAAATTCTCAGACGTCCAGAGCTGGCAGAACTGTAAGTTTCAACAACCAACAATATCACCTCCAGAACAAACAAGACACTGTTAGTACCTTCCAAAGAAATAACACCTCTCATTTTAATTCTTCCAGCTCTCCAAGTATCTTAGGAAGGAAAATAAAAATACAAAAGTGCATAGAGACATCATGTTCTAGAAGAGAGTATACAGTGAAAGTTTTTAGGGGAAAACCACAAGATGCAAAGAGCACCTTTTAGGGGTAGGGAGTCGTCACAATAAAATGTGAATACCATTGTCAACAAAAGATGTAATTAATGATAAATAGACAAAGGAGGGTATTTATTTCCTTCTTTTAAAAAGGGACTACCAAGACTGTGTTGCTGTATTAATACAGTGTTACTACTCCTGGTTAAACAAAATGGTACCTCCTAAAGAATGAGACACACATTTGCAGCAACTATACTCATGCAACCCAGGCTGATGGTAAGTGGACAACACAAAGTTTAAAGAGATGAAATACAAAGATTGAAATACATTAAACCCTCAAGAAAAAATTGTGAGAATCCAATCCCTAAAATAAATTTTTTGGGGCAGAAGACTGATCACGTATTCATAGTATCATTTTAAATAGAGCGCTGAAGAAGAAGGAGACCTGGATAACAGCAGAGTGCTTGTGATGTCCATCAATACATCCCATGCATTGTCCAAAAACAGCCTGTAGGTTTGAATTCAGCCATCTCCAACAGACTAGTTTTGAAATTTTGCGGAAAATCCATCCTTAGTGAAAGCAGAGAGGAGCAGACTAATGCCACACAGCAAGAACAGAGTGGGAGAGGAGCAGGTATAGGGGTTCAGAGCCCACATGGCAGAGAGGAACCTGCACACCCTGCAGGAGGGATGAGCTTTGTATTAATAAAAAAAAAAAAAAAAAAAAAAGACAGAGGGAAAGAAACAGCAGAGGGAGGGAGGGGACCAGTGCCAGCACCGAGAAAAACCCAGCAGGAAAGATGAGAGATCTCTACAACTCACCTTCCCTTCTCATCCACAGAATAATTTGTATTTTTAAGTGATACACATTAGTACACCCTTCTCCTGATACATATTCCCTACTTTTGTTGCCATTCTGATGAGGGAACCTATGATTTGGTTTATCAATTTCCTTTAGAGGACAATCTACTGTGCAGCTACATGTAAAAAAAGCTCATCTTCACTCTTTATCATGCTGCATAACACAAAGTGATGCTGGACACTTACAAATTATTTCAGTGTATTTTAGTCTGGTTGGTTTACAGTTATGACAATTTGGGGTTTTTTACTTCAATTTAAAAGAAAAACCTGGACTACATTACAGTATTTAGATATTTCTAGGTGAAAACTGTAACACTAGTGGGAAATGTTGATCAGCAACTTGAATAGCCCTCCAGTTCTGGCAGGGGAAGGTTGGTATGCACAGTGTGTTTTCATAAGGAAACAAGTGCCCTTTTGTTGGACATACTGCAAACCATAAGGTACTCAAGGGACTAATTCAACTAGCACACAAACCTTTTTGTACAGAGATCAGAATTGTAATCTGCTTCCCTCAGCTTCCTTTGTGGTAAAGTAATTAATTAGTCTCTTTAGATCATTCACTTTCATAATTCAGGCCAAGATGAAGAGTGCTGAACATCAAAGAGTTAAGGCAAATAATAGCATCATTTCGTCCTGCATGCCCTTCTTGTGCTCTAGTAAGTAAAATGGTATATTATCGATTTTCTCCATCCAGCTGTGGGAGCTTCCTATAATACACACACACATTAGCTGTGCAAACATGAGAGTAAACAAGCTATTGTTAAAAGAGTAGGTCCTTTTGGAACAAATTCTCACCCTTCTACTGACTTATTGCATCCCCTCTGCCTATCATCACATCTCATCAAGGACTGCGTGCAATATGAAGTCTAGGCTGTCAGGCCTGTAAGTGTGAATTAGACTATGTACCACAAATGCATCATTTAAGTAGGAAAAAAACCTCAAAACAAACAGCACCTGAAGAGATACACTCTGGAGAAAAATTTAGCATAATTTCCAGTACTCCATAAACCTACTAAATAATTTAGTGATAGGAGAGGGGAAGGTTTAAAAAATAAATTTTAAAAAAATCACTCAGGAAATCATAAACTTGAAAGTCAACCTCTGAAGTTGGAAAGATTCCCAAAACACTGATTACAAACCAAACAGTAGAACAACTACATATACACAGCCTGACCAGAAACAACACAGATTGGGAAGAGGAGATCACACAGCCAGATCATCACCTTAAAATACAGCTAACAAAAGAAAATATTAAGAAGAATCTTAATAGAATGTAAAACGAAATAAACAAGACTAAAGCTGATTATTAATGCAAAAGTCAGTCTGCTTATCTAAGTTTAGAAGTGAATCAAAACCAACACAAAATACACTCAAACATGAGTAAAAAAAGAAGTTATCGGTAGAAGATCAGTGGCATTTGGCCTCATTTTTTTTTTTTTTTTTTTTGCTGCACCTCTAATATACACCTGAAAAATTCAATGCATGGATATATACTTTCCAAGTCAGGAAATGTTGCAACAGTGATCAAATGTAAATGAGCACTGAAACAACTCTTCTACTTTCAATATTCCTTTAGCACAGCTGAAAAACAAAGCTGAACTGTACCTGAACACCTACACAAAACTGAGCATGCCTTCAAGGAAAAACAAGGCTTTCTATTTTAACAAATAAAGGCCGCATTACTCAGCCATACATCGCTTTCGTCTCGGACATGAGGCTATGTGTTCAGTGGAAAAACCCAGTACTGAACTGTGAATTGCCTCTGCTCCTTTCTGGCAGAGATAGCCTAGACCAAGATCAAGATAATGTGATCAGCCTCAGCCATATTTCATCTACTGTTGGATCTCAATCTTCCATTTGTATGTTCCTAAAGCAATGAGTGAATCAAACCAGCCATCTGGGCAGGCGGTGTAAATTGAAAATTTCCTTTTAATGTCATCAATGAAAATAATTAACCTAAGCATTTCTAATGTCTTGCTTAACAGTAATTTGGTATTTTAAATTCTTTTTTCTTTCTTCTATAAACAGTACTTTTCCACACCACATTGCTCCCTCTACTTAGAAAAAATATCTTTATTATGACAATAAAGTATCTAAATAGTGGCAGTGACTCCTATGCTGCAAGTTTCCTCTGCCAGTCTTCAGCAAAACTGAAAATAATTTTGTTGATAAAGAAAAAAGAAATGTAAAATATAAATGTGTTGAAGAATATACTTTAATTTTGGCATATATTTTGTAGACAATACTAAATTGGAGACACGTTTTGAAAATATAGTTCATCAGATCATTTCTAAACGAACTTATTTCACTCCACTAACTTAAAAAAGTCTGGGTGACTACTTCAGATACAGGAGATAACCCATCCAACATATTTGAAAATACTTCCATCTTCTAGGCTTCAGCCTCTCATAACTGCCTACTATTCACCAGACCAACTTAGAGGTGAAAACATGGAGAAACAGGTTTTCATCTGTCAAACAATTTTAATTTATTCCGTATTAATAGTATAGATGATGTTCTTTTCTTTAGCATCTACAGCTGTTAAGAACTCGCTTAGCATTTTCAAACTGTTTCATTCAACCACTTCAGTTATTGTTTCACATTCCATTACGTTTTAAAACAGAATATCTAAATTATTCCCATATTTTTACTGTCAATTGATATAAACGGCCAAATGTACCAGAGAAGATTAATTTCAGAATGTAAGTATTTACACAAGAATATTTCTGTAGTTCTGCATTTTATTGGCATTACAAAGAAAAACATGGGAACACTAGATTCCTATGCTGTTTTTATATCAATACACAAGGTTACTCTATTAAGCATTCACATTACTGTGCATCTCTATAGTAAGAGATTATAACACATCTTACTCAGACTTTGCCTCTATGAAATATTTTTGGAAGAATATTAAAGATTGATCACCTTAAAATATTAAAAAATCTCATATGTCATTAAGAATTTAGCTTTACCTAATTTATAGTATTTGAAATATGCTTCATGAAATGGAAACAGCTGTATTAAGATCAAAATCCATCAGTGTCTAAGCTGAAACAAATAAGGTCAGATAATCAATTTTAATTCAATTTCTGTAACACTTCAACTATTCCAGTGCAGTTTTCAATTTTGATGAAATTTCCAGCTGAAAATCTGTCAATTATTTTTAACAATCTAGTTATAGCAGAAGTTCATATTTGCTGTTTCCTTATCCAGAAAACAAACCAATAGATGCTAATTCAAAAGGCAGTAGCTGACATACAATTCTTACTCAGTCATGGTATTTGCCATTAATCTACATGTCTCCAATAAAGGTCTTGGATGAGTAATGGCCATATTTTCCTAGCACAGTTTCTGCAAAATGGCTGAATGCATCATTTTTTGCTACAGTGTTCAGCAGCACACGTACAGCTTCCTTTTGATATGTGGCTTTTATCACACGTGCAGCGATCACACATTTTCCTGGAGCTCCTCACAGAGAACAGTAACAAAACTTGCTGGAAATGTACCTTTGATGACAGAGCTGGAAGAAAATCTACCTAGTAAAGCGTTCAGCAACTTCTAGTAACTCTGCTTATGTTATGGATCTCCCCACACAATCTGGCAAACAGTTGCTATAAAAGCGAGGAAATCATTATAAACCTACTTTAACAGGAAAGAATTAAAAGGATTCATTTGTTCTCAAAACCCATTACATTTTACTTTGTATACTGATGGTAGGAAGTCCAGCAGTGGCAGGAGAGTATGGCTCCAGAAACCTCACAAAATCCCAAGAAGATGCAACAAATAACTTAGGGAAAGCAGACCTCAAGCAAAGCTGTAGAGGAGGAGTTGATGGTGGGTTTGTGGATCAGTGGGAGCGGGTAACTCCGAGTTAGCCTGGAGAGGAGAGCAGACACAGCTGCTGCTGGCAAACCCAGGCAATCAGAGCCAGCAAAGCAGAACTGGCTCGAGGAAAGGTACAAGTGATGAAAGTGACAAATGAGCAAGAGGAAAGGGATGTAATAAGAAAAACCTTGAACGCAAGGACAGAGATTTAAATGCAAACTTCCTGAAACAAAGGGCGGCCAGCTGAAGAAATGGAATCTGAAGGATGAGGACTTAAACTTTAGGCCATAAGCAACAATGTCAGCATCAGTAACGGAATTTGCAGGAACTAGGGGATGGGAAACCACAGTATAGGTATTAGAAGCTGCAGAGGAAGTAATCACCATCAGCAGGGGAAGTGAGGGTCTGCACAGGAATTTCAACTGTCTAGACAGCAAAGAAAAATAATTTTTGAAAAGAAAAAAAAAAAAGAAGAAAATAGAGAAAAGAGAGTGAGAAAGAAAGTGGAGTTGACCTGGAATTCATGGAGGAAACAATAGTAAAGTCTAGGACACAAATTCTCTTTTGCACAATAGATAAAAACCACCAACAACCTGCAGGTTCCAGCCTTGGCTGAAAGAAAAAAAATATATATACTGATGGTGTGTGCAGCAGGAGACCAAACAGACAATACGTGCTTTGCAGACTTTTAAGAGTCAGAATAAGCCAAGAGAGAGGGGAGAAGAGGTGAGAAACAGGTCTGATCCCAGTCAACTGTGGAAAAAATGACAGTATACATTAAAAAGTGAAGCACCTCAAAAATGAAAAGGATTTAGAACTTAGAAAGCCTAAAGCCCCAAAAGACACTGTCAGCTCTGTAAAGCTCCAGAAAGACTGTGAGAAATAAACAGGACCCACTCAAGAAGCTGCTGAAAGATTATGTATGTGACGAGAAGGAGGAAAAGCAGGCAGAGGAAGAAAGGCAGGCCAAGGAAAGCTCAGGAAAGTCTTCACTGACAGTACCACAATCTAATGTTCAAGAATGATGACAGAATACAGGTGATGGATTTTAGCCAGGAAAATGCCACTGAAATGTCACAAGAACAACTCCAATGAAGAGGAAAAAACCAGGCTAGCAGAGAGAAGGTATGATGGGATGTTCAGAGTACTGAAGGCAAAGCCTAAGACACACACAGAAATTGCCAGAAAGTGAAGGAAAGGCATTAGACGGATTAACATTTTCTACTTTTTTTTTTTTTTAAATTAAAAAAATACCCTTATTCAACATATTAGTAAAACATAAGAAATGCTGCTCAGTTCCCACTCATTTCTGCAGGGCTTGTCTGAGTTCAACTCATTCCAAGATGAAAGGCAGTATTAAAATTGTACCAGACACTTAAACATCTTCATTAAAAGAGATAACTAAAATTCTGTATAGCCAACCTTCAAACATCCTGAGCAAGTCCAAACAAAATTCAGCATGAAACATGTTTTTGCACACATTCTCTTTGAACATAACAAAAAATACAACTGCGGAGAACAGATCAAGGCTAGGGTTCGGAAATATTTTTACATGAAAGACAAGAGTTTCATTAGATAATATAGGTCAGACTGACACCCATCCCCTCCCCTAATATATAGATGTATTTTAACATGGAGTGCCATTTTACGTCAGAGCTACACACGATATTGACACAGCATCGACATGTCTGAGAACTGATTAGATGGTAGGACTGCAACAAGAACAACTTAGCATAGCTGCCAAAACAATGCCTTCCAGAAATCAGAACCCAGCAGTTTTCCCTTTCCAAAAATACAACTACAGTTTAAAACATAATGACTATATTCCAAACTGAGTGCAAGTTTGGCATGCACCACTGTACATTTCTAGCATATTTTCAGAGAGACACACAAAAAGCACGTTAATTTCATCTCATATGTGTGTACTATTTATGCATGTCAAATTACCTTCATGCATCAATTATAACTTAAGTGAATAAAGCACCTTCATAGCATAAATTAAAAATACTTATGCTTCAAAGCATAAATTAAAATTACCTTCTAAGATACAGTCTAAAAACTGGTCTAAAAAAAACTTCACAGTAATCCACACATTTATTTATACAAGTACTGTTTCAAAATTCACTTGTCTTTCTTATCTCAGGAAACACCTTACTATTTTAAATAAGTTTTAACAATTCAAACTAGCTGAATGTATGCAGAAACTTTTGCTAAAAAGTGGCCAGAGGCTGACAGTTCCCTCCCTTTCAATTTTCATGTTCTAAAATTTGTTTTTGTTCTCCCCTGGAAAAAAGTCAAGCCATTCTGTATAACACAAAACTAGAACTGTCAAAACTTTTTTTTTTTTTTTTTTTTAGATCAAACTAGACCTTTCTATTTAAGAACTACGAGCATCTACAAATTCAAATGTCTGCTTAAGCCCAGATCAGACTTCCATATCTAAATAGGATGATTAAAATTTCTCTAGAGTAACAAAGGCGGTTTTTGTATTGGGCTTTTTTTTTTTTTTTAAACTTATAGTAGACTAACTCTTTGTTGCTGTCTGCTACTGCAATGTCCTAATTATTAGGTTGCACAGTGAGAACTCCTTCACTCTTTCTCAGCTTTGAAGAAACAGTATACAGAACCAACATTTCATTATACTGGAATACTTTCAATGTGGTTTGCTTTAATGACATAGATGTGACTACCAATTTCTTTGAAGAAAAAAGTTTCAGCTTTATTTATAGCATGAATGGTAGAAGCTTAAGGATTTTCTTCCCACTTGCTTATTAAAAATGAAAATAAAGACAAAAGATGGTTGTTGGGAAAACAACACATGATAAATCAAAGTCAAAACACAATTACTCCGGTTCATCTTCTTTTTTACCAAATGAGGTATCAGAAAAAGCAATTAAATCTAACAAGTCAACTTCTGCATGAGATCTAAAGCTGGGCCTCTTAATTTACTAAAAAGCACTCACACTAATTATCTGGATTTTGGCCCCAGTGATAAAAAATTAGAGAAGTCCTGGATTCTTCTCATCTTGATGAGGTAATCCTTCATTCACAGCAGGCTGTACCAAAACAACTTACACATACTGAGGCATCCTCATGCACAGCTAAGGTACCACAAGAACTGCCTCCATAACTCCCTGAAGTTCTCGTGGTGCTACTGTTCTCCAAAGCCAGGGGGTTGGCTGATGCAGCAGCAGGCAGTGCAGATCATTACCAAATCCCTCTACACATTACTAGATTTCACTCCCTTACAACCATATTATTGGGAGAATAAAACAGGATCTGATGAAACATCAAAAATTTCAAATACTAAAAGCAAGGAACATGAACCAGATCAGCTACAACAAGCTGAGCAAGTGCATTTGGTTACCTTGACACCTGTCCCAGCCATGGTTTAGACACATTGTACCTATGGCTGACCTAAAAGCCGCCCTGATCACAAGAATTACAATGTCAATCAAGTGGTCAGGGCTTTCTATATATTCTGTTCTTCCTTAAAGTGTACATAAACTCTAAAATGACAACTGCTAAATATTTTGGGCAGGGTGTTGCACTCCTTTCAAAAGATTCTGATTTTAACAGGCAAAATAACTAATAGCTTATAATCTTCACTCCAAGCTACACTACAGTTGTGCTAACCTTACTTTATCTTCAAGAATATTTCATTCAGTGACTTAGAATAATTTATTTTTCTCCTGCCACCCCCCAACACTAAAATCAGCATCCCAGTTCCACAGGGAGTTGAAAAGGAATTTTCTTAAAGTTCATGAAAATGAAAACCTTTTGCACAAGAAATCATTATCATCACCATTATAACTTGAGACTTCAACTAATGGAAGAGAGGCCCAGGACCGTAAAAGACAACTGTACTGGACAAAATAAAATAAACAAACCCCAGCCTCTGCTGCTAGAAGGCTGGGAGAATTGTCTGGACAGAAGTCTGAAGAATCCTCTCCTGACTGGGAGGCTATGGTCAGGAGGAGCCTCAATGAGTGCTTGGACCATTAGTGATAGAGAAGAGGAGCAGCAAAGAGTCAGTGGCATTTACTGGAAGCTTTTGGTGGCCTTTGGTGTTCGAGGAGGGTTTCAGGAAGTGAGCAAGTCTATGAGGGCTATGATAGTACAAGCCAGTAGCTTAGCAAAAACTGTGGAGTCTTACAAGCACCTGAGGACAGGAACAGTAGGAGGCAGAGGTTAGATGTTGTATGAGAGGTTGGGGGAGATACTTCAGGTCACCTCAAACCCCACAGTCCCCCTTCCTCCACTGAAGGGGGTCTCATGTCCATTCTTCTGCAGGAGATCCTAGTCATCCGTATGACTCCCCACTGCTGCTGTCAAAGAAGTAGCAAGGGCTATGGTCCTACTGTTTACTGTACAGGGGCAAGGGCAAGGCAAGGCTAAACTGGTGATTGTGGCTACTGGAAGATGGAGAGAATAACTGCTGTGACTGGGAGAGGCTGCTCTTCAGCAGTTGTCACATGTGTTGACAGCTCACAGCACCTGCCAACCAGAAACTTAAGGTGAGTATAATTTATCCAGACGCACTCCAACTCTTTCAGCAAGACAGGCAAGATAAACATGCGGTCTATCAGAGGGCTGAGAAGACTTTAGTACCTCCTTTCGAAAAGAATCCTCACTGTTTTGCAACCCTGGGCAACTGCTTACTTCAGAACCTCTCAAAGTAACTCTGTGGCAACAGAAGATCAGTGAGGAAGCTGTACTGGGCAGCTTAACAGGCTCCTGAGCTGCAAGGATGCTTAATTGCTCCCGAAGTTTCTGAAAGCAAGTCAACAAACTTTTTCTTTTAGTTGTTTTCCCTGATACTTAACTGATACTCGTTCTTTCAAGTTATATTTGTTGAGAAAGTCACTGTTGGTATTTGACACTTAACAACAAAAGCTTTCAAACAAGATTGCAGCTATTTAAAGACCGTGAACTACCATTACTGAAACCATAGAAAAAAGCAATCCTGCCAAAACATCAGCGCTCTACACAAACGCGCAAATAAAGTTAAGTTCTTAAACATTCTTGTTTTATGTATCGTGCTTAACAGATGGGTTGCAGTGCCTCTGCCTAGGGTTGGGAGATAAAGTACCCTGCGGTATGAAGCCACTGGAATGAAGGACAGCAAGTCCCACCAACGCCGGAGGCCGGCTGCTGGAAGGAAACAGGGCTGGATAGGCCAGACAGCACCTCAGAAAACCAGGTGACAGTCGCACGATCCGCTCAAACACTCCCAGCTCCTACCAGGGCCAGCCTGGCGGCACATCGGGGTGGGAAAAGTGATTACTCATGCCGCCGGAGAGCAGGGCAGCGGGAGCGGGGCCGAGCCTCACGACCCCTCCGGACCGGGCTCCGCGCTCCTACCTGGGGGGCCGCGAAGGCGGCGGCGGGCGGCGGCCCGCGGGGACGCGTCTCCTCCTCCTCGGGCGAGTCGTCCAGCAGAACTTTGCTGCTCTTGTTGAGCTTCCACATGGCGGGCGCGGGGACGGCCCCGCTGCGTGCCGGCAGCGAGCGGGCCGAGGCGGGAGCGGGCGCTGCTCCGCAGCCCCGGCCGGGGCGGCTGCGCTCGGCAGGGCTGTCACCCCGCCGGGGGCTCCCGGCCGCCAGGGACGGAGGGAGGAGGGAGGAGCTGCCTGGCGGCGCCGGGAGCCCGCCCCCCGCCGCTGCCTCGCCCACCGGCCTGCGGATGGAGCCGGGGGTGCGGACGGACGGCCCGCGGCGGGCCGGGCCGGGCCGGGAGCCGTCGCCCCTCCGCGCCGCTCCTCACCTGCCGCCGCTCCCCGCCGGAGCCGCCGCCGCCCGCCGCCGCGCCGCCGCTGCCATGTTTGCGGGGCGGGGGCACGGGCAGGGGGCGCTGCCCGGCATCACCGCGGCAACAGCGCCGGGCCCGCCGGCAGCCTCGCCCCGCAGCCTCCCGCAGGCACGGGACGGGGCCCGAGGATAAGGACTCGCCGAGCGCCGGCCGGTGCTGTGGAGGGTGCGGATGGCGCTGCCCTGCCAGCGGCGGCAGCGGGATGTCTGTGAGGGTATCGCGGGGCGCTCGCAGGTGGAGCTGGAGCCGTCAGGGTAGCGGGAGTAGCGGCACCCACAGAGCGCCGTAGATGGCCCGACAACTCTGCAAGTGGCCCTGGCTCACCGGGCCGTGTGCCCTGCCTGTGTCACTGCCGCTGTGCTCAGCAGCGTGCCTGCCTGTGTATCCACCTGTGCGCCCAGCGCTGGGCCTGCCAGTGCACACACCGGAGCACCGCCCGGCCAGCCGGGACCGCAGGCCGCTCCCCCTGAGCCATGGAGCCCCGCAGCCAGGGTGGGAAAGCCTGGTGCATCCAGCTGGAGTCCGGGGAGTGCCAGGAGCTCCCAGTTTGATGGCTGATGCCCTGTGTACCAGCTGGTATTTTCATTGATTCTTAGTTTTCAGAAAGATTTGCTAGGATACTTTTCCACTAAAATCCCCACCTAAGCACTCCTTTATCCATTATTTTGACCTGTGAATTAGGGTCAGATGTCCAAAGAACTGGGAAACTGCTCTAAAACAACCATTTTGGGCTGTTCTCTTGCTTAACGCTGCTATGATTTCACTAGTGAAAGGCCGTAGCACTCAGGGATCCCTCATGACACACTTGCAAGTCTTGCTGTGCCTGCCTGATCCCTTCGGGGCTGAGCAGCAGCAGGCAGGGAGCAGCGGTGCTTTGCTGGGGGTTTTTGGCTGCAATGTGCACCTACCTGCTTAACAGGAAAAGGGTTCAGCCCGGGGCAGGAGCAGCAGATCCTGCAGACCAGTTGCTCCGTGTTCTACCTGCTGCCTTTAGCTCCCATCAGCGGCAGAAGGACACCCACAGATTCGAGATTTGCAAATCAATGAGAAAAGCAATTTTTCTGTCATAAAATGTCCTACGTTCTAAGATAACCATCATAGTTTTCACTGTAAATTCTCTTTTGTACTGATTCAGGATTTCTGTAATGACTTAGGAATGCTGTGTAGCTAGCTATAATTTGTAGCTGACTCCACAAAAGATACAATCACTTCACTTGGACCTGTAACCACAGAATTTACACTAGTGGCAGTTTTAACCCTCTGTCTTGAAAATGAACTTCACAAAATTGTATCAATGAGCATGAAGCAAGTGCACAAGTGTTTGAAGGACTCTAAAAGCCTTTAGTTTTGCAATAAGTTTTCAAACAAAGTCTTCTTTATCTCAATTTTCAATCCCTTCTCTTGCGAGACTAAAAGCTACTAAAAAGTGAAGTACAGAATTCCCTTTCACATCTTGCATTAATATTAACTGAATCTCAAGAGGGTAGGAGACAAAACACATTATTGGTTATTAAAGACAGATCAGGTTTAGCATGGATATCCTCTAGAAGGCCAAGTCAATTTATAACTAATTCTTTAACCTCTCACTCCTTCAAATTTATAAACATAAGTATTTCTAAGTTATATTGGCACATGTTTGTGTAACTCTAAGTAGAAAACAACCATTTTATTTGATTTGAAATCTGTATTTAGACCTTGAAAAGATCAAATAAGTTATTTGTCACCACATTACTAGTGACCCTACTATTTTAATCCAATGCCTTCCTTATGCTGCTTTTCTTATGGCTGCCTGAAACACCAACTCTATCATTAGGCTCAAATCCTGTAAATACTTAAGATTCTGCTCAGTTTTGGTCTCACTAAGAAATGCACACAGCATTCCAAATATACACAAAATTAACTACATGTCTTTGGTCTTTTTTTTAATTAATTTTGATTTTTTTCCCCCTTTAGGTTTTCTCCTAAGATCTTGAACTTCAGAGTGAAAACTTGGCTTTCCTTTGGTCACTGAAAATCAATCCAGTTGACTTTAGAGAGGTAAGATTTTCAGTTAACATTTTCTATTTATCTTCAAGACCCCAGGGCTTGGCTGACTGCTATCTCATGCTCTTCTGAGAAGAATATTATTTTCTGCTGATCTATTCTACAGATTTGGGCTTATAAATTTATTATTTCCTTTTAAAATTAATTATATACAACTAATCAAATTTGTTTTTCCAGACTAAGAAGCTGACATCTGCCAACTGGATCTGCCTAGGGTGAAAAAGAATACAAAACACTTAAATACAGTTTTTTCCAGTAAGAAACTATACTGTCATGTGTCCCTAAGTTATACTGAGGGGAAAGCTGTGAAATCCTGTTTGAGAAACTTCTTGCATGGTATTTAAAATGCCATGAATATCTTTATAAATATAATTATGGGAAAAATTGATGATTCCTCCTCTGAATTCTGATCCTGTCTCCCTTAAGGGAGCACAGAGCTGCGGAAAAATATGAGAGAAGTAACAGAAAATGCAGCCTTTGTCTCTGACTCCCAAGGAGTACTGAGCTGTTTCGAAAGCAAAGCCAGACAACATGGTTTTAGCAGCCACTTCATGACCTGGCAAAACATTATGCTGCTGAAAAATATGTTTCTCCTTTCCTCTCTTACTCCAGGCTCTGACCCAGGAGAGAAAAGGATGGAGTTCTTTTGCTGGCCTAAACCACGCTCTCAGGAGACAGAGAGCAAAAATGAGAAAAGTCAAGAGCAGTAAGGAGGAGATCCCCTGTACTATACCAAGTATCTCCATGACACTTAGTGGCTTTAGCATATTTCAGTGACTTCAGGCTGCAAGACCTTTGGATATTACCAGACTTCAAGTACATGCACAATGGTTTCAGGTGCTGGATCCATCCCAACAGCTCTCAGCACTTGTCCTTCAAATCCCGATTACTATCCATGGCATCTCTCACTCATTTGTGCCACAAGCAGTATCTCATGTGAGTGGTCTGTCACCCTTCCTGACAGGCTAACCTTGCTATGGCTGCAGTGCTGCTGTTCCAAACAAGATGCAAGAACAAACCCATGTTGTGCTGGAGATGGCACATCCACCACTGCTGCCACCACTGCCAACCTTCTCAGCTGCACTTGGTGCTCAGACCTCAGCCTGGCTGTTGGAGACCACCCTAGCAAGATGAGATTCACCACTTCTCAGCAGTGTTAGGCACACACCACAAGCATTAGGGAGACATCCCTTTCCCACTGCAGGGGCCCATTGTTAGCCATTTCATGGTGAAAACTGTCTATACAGCACGGTGCCAGAATACAGCATAGGCATGGGAGTATCTGTATATCCTTTCCTGGATTCCTACCCCCATGTGTTTTTCATTTTCTGGACACTGATGGTGCCAGAGTCCCAGTCTGGAATTTATCTCATGAAAGTTTAAATGCCTAGATGTCATATCTTGGTTATTCTCCCTTTCTAACTTGTGAAGAGAAACACTGTTGTTTTCCCATTTTCAACTCAGCTTTCTGCAGTGTTTATTGTAGACATTTATCTACAACTGTATCAATGTTCACAAAAATAAGCAATGCCAGGGCTATATTTTTTGAACTTCAGAAAGAGAGGAAGGTTCAGCAACTAGTAATACCAGAGTTCAAGACAAAACTTCCTTCTTCATGTTTTCCCCCATGCTTCCTAGCAGTTCCCTAGCTAACTTCAAGCTAAAACATATGTGATGTGTATGAGAAAATACATATTGTGTGATACAATACACAATTTTTAGGAATATGATTTCTGGATGACTACAGTACATGAGTTCTGCAAGTCATCACAAAGTCTTGCAGAACATTTTATAACATAAAAGCTGTTCTAGACAATTTGAAAAAGGCTACATTTTACTCTAATGGGATTTTTAGTATAATTCTCATTGAAAACAAAACATAAATATAGCTAGCTTAGGAGCAATGAAACACCCCAAGATGGTCTAACCTTCTTTCTAAACTGTCAAGGCTTACCAATAGAAAGGTGAGGTCTAACCCTACAAGGGAAAGGAGATATTATGTCACTAGCCAAACTCCATTCTTATTGATTACAAACCCACTTTGATTTGAAATATTGACATGTATAGTCACATGTTTGTGACTTGGCATGTAAGTTAGTCAGTGGAGATCTTTGTCCAGAGAAAATGCATAAGAGAGAAAAGCAAATACTTCTGGAAAATAGACTTATTTTAAAAATTGACCACTGGTTGAATCAACTGTAAGTCAGTTCAAGAAATACTAAGAGTCCTAGAGGAAGCAGATTATTGCATGCAAATGCACACTAAATTAATTTATACTTTGTCATTACAATTTATAATAGAGATTTTATGTCCCAAGGGATGACATAGCAAAAATAGAAGAAGGCCAGAACTTGATGACAAAGACTCTCAGACGTGGAAAAATACTGTTATGAAGACAGATGAACACTGTGATAAGCCAGAAATAAATATGAGGAAATGGAATAAATGTACACAGAAAAAGACTGGAAAGGTGGATAGAACTAATAGAATTGCTCCTTCTCATCAGATATAAACAAGGAAGCATCCATTTAGACAAAAGATCATGCATTTATAACTGAAAAAGGAAATAGATGTTTTTCAACTGTGTAATTGCACACTGTGCAAATTCATTTCCAAAGAATGCCATTGAAGTGTATTCAAGAAACAGGAACTTCATGAGGATAACAAGAATATCAAGTAGCACAAGTAAGCCCCAAAAAGCTAATAGTATTAGGCTCAGATTTCCAGTGTTATGCTAATTTTCACAAGCTAGATTTTAATAACATGAAAATATATTCCATTATTTTCCACTGCAGGATTTCTTGCTGTAATTTACATCAAATTGGCAGTGACCTCTATGGAAAATAGAATATTACTTAAAGCACACCACTACTAACCTCTCTGATCTTACATCCTATTTCTTTTTCATAAGTATTTTCAAAAATTTTTCCCAGACACAAAAAAGTTAAAGTAAAATCACCTGAATCAGTGCTGTTCTCTGCAGTATCTACACTGGATAGAAGTGCACTCAGAAGATTGCAAATACTAAGATTTCATTGTCTGTGGGAAACAAATGTCATAATCCAAAGTGGGTGAAATTCTCCGTTCTTTGAGGTACGCTGTTTTTTGTATTATGTCAATCACAAACTGTTTTTTTCAAGAAATCTAATGCATTTCCAACCTTTAATTACCAAAATCTAACAAAAGTGAAAAATTGGAAGATTAGCTTCTGAATTTTTAAGCCACAGAGTATATGGTTCAAATCCTAAGAGTACTTTCATGTCTTTGCCCAGACTCACTCAAGGAGAGTAAATATAATCAAACATGCATCATTCTCTAGAATACTTGGTGATCTGTTATGCAGTAGTTAAAGAGTTAAGCATAATGAAACCTCCCCAGCATTTTATTTAAGTCAACAGTAAAACTCTGATTGCAGATTCAGGCCTTTTCTGCCTGGTGAACTGGCAGTCTAAGCCTGAGATATTTTCATGCATATCCCAGTGCTCCAAACAGGCAAAGATCTGCAAGGTGGGGCCTTTTGTTTTGTAGTTCCACAATTATCTGATGAAAACAAGGTGTGCTGGGGGAAAAGGGGGACTGATTTGCCCTCACACTGCTATCTACCAGAGCAGCAGCTCTGACCCTGAGTGACATCTCTGGACTGCAGGAGTCTGCTGGGCTATTGCAGGCATGCCCTCAGTTTTTCTTTGGAGATCCAATTCTTTCCTCTAGTTTTGATTCAAATTAATAGCACAAAGGCACTGAAGAGCACAAGGCTCACCTCCAAGTTTTCTTCTTGCTCAGAGAATTGTGAGGCCATTAGTCACAAAAACAAACAAACAAACCTCCAAAAAGATGGATAGTAAAAAGAGATCGGTGAAGAAAAATTTGACTGAAACACTCCAGTTCAGTGCTTATTCTCCTGGTTAACATCAGCAGTGGGAAGATAACAAAGGAAACTACTCAGTGTAAAGGAGGAATCTCAAGACACCGGCATATGACTCTCCTGGGACCAATTATTCCTCAAGTGTTTCTCAGTGATGCTGTGAGCACATAAGCTCTCCCTAGACCCTGGAGAAAGGAGCAAAAAAATTTAATTAAGTCCTGTTTAAATCATGTTAGCTGTCTTTCTTCCTTTTAGAGCCAGGTTTTAGCCCAACTGTAACCAACCCTTCAAGCCCTTTGAGCAGAAGGGGCTGGAGGAAAAAAAGAAATACAAGAACAAGTGATTCCAGAGGACAAAAAAAGACTAAAAGGAAAATGCGTGAGTGTGTTGGGCTCAAAAGTAGATTGATGGGCACTGGAGGAGGGCAGCCCCCAACAACATCAGTCAGTCCTGGAATGTGTCCAGGGAAGCCATGGGTGCTGCCCACCAGTGCTCTCTTTGTCAGCATGAGAAGATGAGGGACTGGAAGCAGATGATGCAGTTGGCAGGAACACCCTCATTGAGTTTGTGTCTCATGGTGGCGTGAAAGGCCACTTTGGCTGTAACCAGGAGGAGACTGATGAATAGGTCTTGTGTCTGCTGCCCGTTGTGTTATAAACATCTCAAGTGATCACTAATGAAAATGTGTTGGAAGAATAAATACTCTTTAATCTAGGCAAAAAATTAAATACTGTTCTGCAGTGAGCAAGCCTGCTTTTTTACATGTCATGTATGATTTAAGACAGAATTTTGTTTATTTGTAATTTCTATTCTTCCCTGACATTTAAAATGTTCTTTATTTGTTGTACTAATAATGGGCTTCAGATGTGAGAAAACAAATTACATACTTCCTTTGTAGTGCAACTTCAGTGCAATGATCTGAAAGTACTCACATATTAGTGGATTAATCCTGACAAGGTATTAGTCAAAATACATCTTCATAGCTGAAAACTCCAGCTTACCATTTTTTTTTCCTCTTTTTCAAAGTTAGCTATTACTGGAATAAAACAACAAATCATGATTAATAATAAAGCACTATGTATGCTTGAAGCCAAAATACACAGATTTTCTAGCAAGCACTGTCAGATCTTTTACTAAACAAGCAGCAACACCCTGACTTCACGTTCTTGCTGTTTATCCACTACCCCACTTTCTTTTTCAATTCCACATCTACACTAACAAGCACTGTTGCAGAACTGTCACCAAGTAGTCACGAATTGTGTATCTACAAATACATTTTTTAAGCAATCAAAACCTCAAAATTTTCTCATCTGAGTGATACAATCTTCCCAAAGCCACAGAAGCTTTTATCAAGCCTAGAGAATAATAGGAACATAGATGTTGCCTCAGTTATATATTTCTTAATAATTTTCCAGTTCCACAATGCCCTGTTCCCTCAAAGCAACTGTCCCACTGTGGTTTTGTTTTCTATTGCTTTGCAGTGATCAATGTGATATGAAAACTTCACATGTGAGAACGACTTTTTATTTTCTCCACTGCTAGCCCAAATTGCAGGCAGGCAGTCATTGCCTCACATAAATTGTGAAGACACATAAATATCATGCAGAGAAAGAGTGCAGAGAAAGAGTGTGAATATTCTCATGCTGGAGACAAGGGAAGGTGTAAAGTTGTTTTATCATGCTGTTGTAGCAGTAGTCAGGTTTGTGAGGAATACAGAAGAGATGCAAACCAGGAAAAGAGAAGTGACATTGCTAAAAGACAAATATCCTTTTGGAACAGTAAAGGGACACCTGTATGGCTGAATCAGGCCAAAAGACCGTTTGCCTCAGCATCCTGTCTCTGACAATGATGTTTAAGAAAAGAAACAAGGCATGGAATAAGTCCAGTGTGGTACTTCCCATGGCATGTCCTACCAGCATTAGCTTCCCATTCTAGATACTACTATCAGCATCTTTGGTTTCAAAAAGCCTGATGGACTTCTATTCCATGAGTTTTCATTATGGATTCAACTTTTCTCCATAATATGCATTTATTTACTTTTCTTTTTTTCTTTTTAAATGTAATGAGAAAGAAAACCACACAAAAACCTTTGCTTTTATGCAGCGGAAGTTAGGAATGTTAATAGCATGATGGGAAACCTTATCTGGGTCACCTGGTCATATTCCTGTGAGTGGAACAGTGCCATCCACTGCAAAAAGTCCCCCTGTATGTCACTGCAGGACAGCCCTGTGCCCCTGAGCAGCCCCTGACATTCCACCCATCTCTGCCCACAGCCAGGGTGCCCAGCACTTAGGTGTGCTTCTGCTCAAGCATAGACCTTCAGGGGATGATGAACTTTACAGTAATTTAACTTTTTCTTGCTGGCAAAGGATAAAGGTCAAGTCCAAAGAGCCCATTAAGCATCTCAAGTGTTATTGTTATTATACGATATAGACATATAATCTCCTGCCCTTTTAAATGTTTGGCAATCTATAATCTGTAACTAGGAAAATGCCAGTGGAGTCCAGAATCTGAGAAATGTACTTGGGTTTTTTTTATTGTAAGGAGATATAGAACTATCCATAGTATACGATGGATAATGCTATCAAAGGCACTGAGAAGATTGAAAGATGGAATAGCATTGGAAGAAGTGTAAGTATTAGCTAAGTAACAAAACTGTCCCAAATGCCTAACAGGTGGAGTTAGAGTTATGGCTCATGAAATTGTGACCATACATTTTCCAGAGAATTCTGTAGAAAATAACTTGTTATTTATGAAAGTTGAAAATCTAAAATAATTTTAATGCAAATTATTGTAATCTCAATAAAACTGCAAGTGAATATTATTCAGAACAAAACATTTTGCAATTAAGGATTTGCTTACTGTACTTTGAAATTCTTTAAAATATGGATTAAATTATATTTACTCCTTACATATATAGTTTTACTGTTGATTTGACCTTGATTTCAGTTTGTTTACTTTTGCTTCTGATATATGCAAAACTAAATTAGAAGTGCTTTAATTTTGAAGCTGTGTCCACACAGGATCAAAGGCAGTTTTACTAATACACTTCCAAGTCACACCTATACCTGGTTCACATAATTTTCCTGAATGCTTCTACATAATCAAGGCTGGTGTGACATGCAAATATGGGAGACTGCTGTAGTCCTGGATAATGAGCTTCAGGAAGAGAGCTATAAATATTTCTACAGAAGTTATTACTCTGTTTTGATTATTAATTAGTTTTCTAATAAAGTATGCAGGAGCCAGTGGCATTTGCCCAAATTTGCCTAGACTATTTACCATTCCTATTAATTTTCTTTAGCATGAAAGAAAAGTTCCCATGCATGGGCTACTGATGCAAGATGCAGTTGTGTTTTTCTTTCTATGCTTAGACCAAGTTGCTGAAATCTTGACCTCATTGATGTAATTGATAAAGTTTTCCCTGACTTTAGCAGAGGTGTATTTTAATTCAAAATAACTTCATACAGAAGGGAAAGGAAAAAACTGCATATGTGCAGTGTAGAAATATCAGTCTAATCTAAAGAGGTATTTTATCAGGTCAGTTCTTGGTTTCTCTCTTATGCCTTTGAGATTGGTATTAAAAAAGAGATTTTGTTATCCAGTTAAATTTCACAAGAGAAAGATTCACTTCAGTTGGTTCAAAACCTAGTGAAAGGAGTGATTTTTTTCATGTCTTTTGCCTCTTGATCATAGCAGTACCTAACCTGACAGGAGACCTTAGGTTAGCCCCATTTCTTCAGACAGAGACTTATCTAAAATAAGTTCCTGAACAAGTATTTGAAATAAGGGCATTAAAAAAATCTAGTTGATGTTGGAGCAGAATCTTAAGTTCTGGTTTGGTATTATTTATCGCACTGTGTAGATTATTTAAATTTAGAAAACCTGCATAACAATTTCCATGACTGTGTCTTTCAGTTTTCATAGAATCATAAAGTCATTAAGGTTTTCTTGTCTCTAATCTCAGCTTCAATGACAACAGTTTTCTCAGCATTTAGCTATTCCAAAAGCAGAACTAAAATCCAAAGTGCTTCCAAAATCAAGTTTTCACCAATCAGTTTTTGCTTTCTGCTGTTCTCAAGACACTAGCATGTAAAGCCAGTGTGGATCCCCAAAGAAACTGGCAGCTTGATACTTTACAATTTCCTTCATGTATCCCCAGTGAGATGTAAATCTGCAATAATCTAGACTTTCCACCTTTTCTAGAGCACCTAAAATTTTAGATCCAAATAAATTTCCCCCCAGGTGTTCATTAGTAACATGATCGTTTTTACTTAACAGAAAGGTCTACTGTAAAGCAGATACAGGTGAGAGTTACTTTCTGAAAGCTTACATTGCTTTTTGGGTGTTATGCCTACTGTAGGCCAGATAACAGAGACTATGTCCTTTATGTTTGGCAGTAAGGGAACATAAAGCTTGCTTTAGCCACAAGGGGCTTATGCTAGTATAGGAATTCAGTTTAGGCTAAAGCTGGAGAGATTTATACTGGCTGAGAATTTGCTTATGCTTTAAGAAGCTTACTTTTATTTAGAGAGTTCAGAGATTTTAGGAAAGGCTTCAATTAGAAGAGTTTTTCTTCTGTAGATATATTTGAATGCCAGTACTTATTTCTCAAAAGAATTTTGTAACTTAAATTTTCATAGATTTTATTTAGATTTAAAATAATATAATTTATTTTTTCCATAGCTTTCCCTGCCTTTATTTCATCCAGTTTTGATGGGTTTACATGTTCACCTATTACAGTTATACTGTAAAATCACTAACGTCTTTGAAATTTCACTGTATCTTCCTCCTGATTTTAGTAGGCTAAATATATACTTTACATAAATCCTTTTGCTTTTAATACTATAATAGTTTACTATATAGTTGTCCATTTGCTCAGGACATTATATCTATTGCAAACAACAAAAAGAAATAAAACATCAGTTACTTGGAAGCAAGATATATGCTTCAGGAAAGGTGAAGATTGATATCAAAACAAATAAACTTATATTTCCTATGAGGGAAAATGTTTAGATTCAGAAATAGCATTGCCTTCTGTGTCTTGTATTGTGTCTGTTGTGCTGTTGTATAGTGCTGTAATCTCATCATTCTGCTTCTGCAAAACTGTTTTTAAAACTTCATCTTCGATTTTGCAATTCCACATTGACCTCTGTGTTGATCTTGAAGGTAAGCAGCCATTATATGTGTGTGCAAAGTCAGTCATCCTGCATTTTGCTTAAGAGCTACCTAGCAAGTAAAGTTTCCTTTGAATTTCAGAGCAAACAACATCTGGTTTAGCTGTCCTGGCAAGGTTTCTGGATGAGTTCAGCAGCATAGGATACTGCAGTTGATCAGTTTGCCAGTGCCTTCAAAGGCAAGTATTGAACTGTTTCAAATGGCACATGATAACTCAGCTAAGCCACCAAATTAATCTATTTGTACATGATAAATTTTGATGGTCCTCTTTTGTGTTCTTTGCAAAGAAAGGCTTGGCATCTTAATGTAGGATTGCACCACATCTTTCTTGTGTACACTGATGAAAATCTATCAGTGAGGTAATTTGAAAGGGAAGGCAGCACATCCCATTAACCTGTGCTGGGATCTGGGTACCTAGTGTTCAGCTAAATCCTAGCTTGCAATCCAGAAATGCTGCTTTCATCACAGTTTAAGCTAAACCACAAGCTCCCTAAGTACAGGGCCTGGAAGTTCCCTGCTCTGCAGCATCCCTAGGTGTTGCAGTGCCTGGTTGCTGGGAGATGCAAAGGTGGGAATTACCCCCTCATCAGCCCAGTATTAAGGAGGAAACAATCTCATTTTTGCTAGTCTCCTTCAAAGAGCTTTTGGTTGCCTGGCCCTCAATAAGTCTTTTCAGTCTGCACACATGCAGCAAGGGTGATGCCCTCTGATGGGTGACTAAGTATGGAGACCCAACAGTGGCACATCAATTCCCATCTTTATTAGTGACCAGTGTGCCAAGTATTCATCATGCTACGAAAGAGAGTTCCACAACGGGCAGGACCTAAGCCCACAAAAAAGAGGAATTCCTTTCATGATGCTTCTATAAAATCTGGTTTCTGGTTAGCAGAGGTCATGTGTCTCTTCACTGCCACTGCAAGAAAGAATGAGAATTTTTTAGGTGGCAGGTACTTGAATGTATAAAATATTAAGTCTTTTTCTTTAATTACCTGACCCCTGTGTTCTTTAGAGATCTGGAGGCATAATTTTACTGTGTCATTTTTAAAGACTTGGGCATTACATTATCTCTGACAATAAGCGTAACAACAACTAGGCAAAAAAAATGAAAGTTCTTAACCTAATTACATAAAAGTCCATAGAAATTCTGCAGGTTATACATATATGCAGATTTTCTCCATTAAATGAGCCTGCAGGGAAATGCCTGAGTAAATTGTGAATTACACTAGCATAAGAATCAATCTATTTACTCAGTAAAAATACCCATCCTAGCGCTGACCCCCTTCTGAAAAAAGCCACTGGCATTTCTCCTGAGGGACTGTGGAAACATTAATGTAACATTAATCAAATCTAGTTTTTTGTTTCAGTACTATCCCAAGCAGGGGTTTTGATGCTTATGAGTTGGGGAGTAGCTTACAAAAGCCTCATGCCCAAAAGAGATTTGAGGTTTTTTGTTTGTTTATGGGGGGTTTAATTGCTTTCTGAAAGCAGGAGAAGTTAATAATGTTGCATAATCTTAGATGAGAAACACCATGTCTAAATTGTACAAACACAGCTGGAGGGTGACTTAGATGGTGACTACTCCTTATCCACCCATATTGGTGGGGCAGCTGTATTTCCCACAGGTAATTCCTAGGTATGCTTACTAGGAAAATACAGATAATGATCAATATTCTACAGTCCCAGAAATCCAGCATACCCTAATTGAATATGGGTTCCTTGTAGTTCCACAGCCCACAATTTTGAATGGAGGAGTTTGTCACTACTCCTGTAGATTTACATCTTTCCAGATATACTGGCTTTTCTCTGCAGGCAGACAAAAAAGCTCACAAAGTTAGGTCAGCAATAGAAAATATCTTTATTGCAGAGTAAGTGGTCATTTTTTCCCAATTTAACTGGGAAAAGCCAGTGACTTGGCCAGTAAATTTGCTTCCCTTGACAAAGTGACAGATGGCAGGGTAGTCCAGTGCAGTGGCTAACAGCATGAGTACCACCTGTAGCGCCAGTGGTAGTACAGGGGAAGGCAATTCAGTTCCACTTCCTAACCAAACTCTGCAACTTCAGGATAATGAAGGAGATATGTGATTGTAGTGATCTGTAATTTCAACAGAATGAACAAAACTCCCATCCAGCATAAAATAAAAGTGGCATATTCTATTTAATGGAACATTTATTTGGTTTTTTATGCATTTGCCGAAACGACTGTTTTAAATTTAATAGCACACAGATTTATAGCACAATATCACACTAACAATCTGTAAGAAATTTGTCATGCTTATTCCTATCACAATTTTTGTTACTTGGTATTTTATATTTCCCACCTGTGAATAACCAAGATAGGTATGAGTAAGCAATGTTATAAAATTCATAAATATTCAAAGAAAATAGTTTTGTGCTGTTTTACAGTAATATTTGTCTGCTAGAAAATACAGTTTTAAACTTTGATATGGACAAATGATCTACAGTGCCTGAAAAGATGCAGTTTGGAACAGAATGAAGATGTTCTTCATCACAGAAACACACTGGTATTCAAAACCTCCTTGCTGACTCCCTCAGCTATGTCTCATAAGATATTTCATTGTAAGCTTTTGTACAGAAATCTAAAGCTCATGACCTAGCACTGCCAGTGCCTGTGCTTGTGTTACCAGGCTCTGCAACATAGCATTTGAGTCCTTTAGGGAGGTTTGCAAGTTGTGGTTTGAAGATATTACATTGTGGATGAAAACTGAACTGAAGCTTAGTGAGCTCTTACTGAACTGGCATTGCTAAAAAGATTGTGGCTGATAAGAATTTAACCTATGACACAGTAAAACAAAAGAAATGTGCTACTAAGGTTATGACATATCCTGTAGAAAGAAAAAAAAAAAAAAAAGTGAAAAGGTAAATTTTATATTCAGTCCAAAATTGCTGTGTATGGTGTAAAATGTGACATTCAAAGTGGCCAGCTTTACTCAATGAGCTAAATGTTTTGTTACATGCAAATACAGTGTAACAGAGCAAGGTGGAAATGTTAAAATTGTAGATCCTAGAGCTTTGTGTAGCCCCATTTTTCCTTAAATGTTGATCTGTGTGAGGAATGGCACAGGATTATACGGAGGGGGGGAAAACTCATTAAATATACCCTACATGGATGAGCCATTCTTCTGTATCTGCTTTTTTCTGTAGAATCACTCAATTAGTAAAAATACTTTTTTTCTGGTGATACAAGCTACTTAATTAGTCTTTTTATTTGTTTATTTGTTTGCTTGGTTTTTCATCCTTATAAATAATAGAAGAACAGGTAATCTGTTTTTTTATAGGTCTACAAGTCTAGGTTGGCAAAGCAGAGTTCCTGACCTCCAAGATTTTGTAGTGGATCTGAACTACTGATTGCAGAGTTGTGCACCAGACACACCTTCCCTGCACTTCAGTTTCCAAAGAAAGCATCCCACTCCTGCAGTCTGTAAGACACTCACAGCATGGCCCAGGAGAATTCCTCTCATTGTACCTCCTAGCATAGGGCCACCTGGCAGCACATGGAGACACAGCCTTCCAGAGGCAAAGCACAAGTGCAAGACAAGTGAGAAATGTTAAAAAGAAGCTGAAAAAAAATGGGTAATTGAAACCAAGGCTGGAGAAAAGCAGTGCAATCAGATCCTCAGTATTATAAAGCACCTCATTTTGCTTCTTTACAAAGCTGGAACAAGAGAGAGATCTAAATCTAATCAAACCTAGAAGAATGGTTGCCTTAATCCTGGGAAGAAAGAAAATCAAATAAACAAACATCAGAGATGGAAAATTTCAGATGACAAAAACAAAATAGAAAGTGTTTGTTTATTTATTACTGCAGTAATGCATCTCCAGTTTAAATTTTGGTTTTGTTTTGTGACTCTTACCAAACCTCAGTTCATTCACTTGCAAAACTGGTATATTACTTACTTAGCAGATGTGTTACATTCTTTACTTGGCTCAGAGTTTCAGAAATGCTTTTTGAGATTCCTAACAGGCACAAACTATGAAGTATTGTTACTATTACTCTCAGCTTTGTATTAGGGGCCTGATATAATGAAAACAACGACAGTGACCCACTTCAATCAAATTCTGTATTTCTTCTGAAAACTTTCCAGGTTTATCCATAAATGTAAGCAAAAGGGAGGACTGTTTTAGCATATGTAAGGAAGGGGAAAAGTGTGATCAGAGGTAAATATTATTTTTTTAACCCATGTTTAGATACCTAAAGGAGCTGGAATTAAAAGCTGCTGAACAATTCCAGATGTCACCACCTTGAAAGAGTGCTGGGAAGACTTCTGTCCCTCAGCACCAGGAAAGAACTGGCCTGATTCTTCATTATGGATTCAAGTAATCCCAGATACTCAGTTTTGAAGATACTGTCTGAAACTTCTGCATATCTGAAACACCCAAATCCTCTATTAGAATCTGTTAGCCTTTTCTATACCTTGGAAGATCTATGGGACAGTTGTCAGTAAATAGTAATAAAAGCACTTTTTTTTTTTTCTGTGTGGAGAAATAACTCCCTGAATCTCATTCTTTTGGGTCAGCTGTAGGCAATACTCTGGCAGAAATTCTGACTGCCAATGTAAAAATGTTAAGCTGCAGTCAGCAGACTCATCGCACTCTAAATATTGTAGCTTGTGGAAAGAAACGCAGTGTGGGAGTAACCTTTTACTCCCTTCTACATACTTGTGGGGGCTTTCTGCCCTTTTGCACAGTTGTAAGTGTTTGAATGTAAAGCAAAGCACTGCTGGGGGCTGTGGAGCACTGCTGGAAACAGAGCAGAGCAGGTGACTACATCTGCCTTCCTGCCAAATAGTTTAAAGGGTGGGTACCTTCAGCCCCAGTGTGTGGGGTGGGCGTTAAATGAGGTCGTTGTTTGCCCTGCCCTGGGTATGGCTGGGTGAGGATGCTCAGTGACTAATGATGCACGGTAAAGGATTTTCTGCCCTCAAGAGACCCCATACCACCCTCTAACCGCAGCTGGGACTGCCTGGGCTAGGGCACACATCCATGCTGGGTCAGGCAGAGACACTCAAATTAGCCTTCAGACAATCATGTGTACAGGAGGCTTCCAGCTAGTGCAAGCATCAGAACAGACACTCCCTGGGGCTTATATACCAATAAACAGAAAATACTCTCCTGCCTCACAGGTGTATGCCTGAGGTTTGGTCCTTCCCTTCAAGGCTTAATAGTCTATGGAGAACAAAAGAACCAGTGAAATGTTTATTACTTTCTATCTAGTGGCCTGATAGCTGGTGATTGAAGAGGATGACACCATATAAGTGAGCCCATTGTATACCTCCATTTACAGATTGAATTCACAGCAGTAATAATACATCACATCATTCATTTCCTGCCTACTGAATGAAGAAATTATATGCATTTGTTGTAGGTTAAAATACCACAGCAAACCAAGCCAAGGGATTCACCAAATTATCCCAAACACCAGTACAGTATTTTCTCCTTGTCCTGTCAGATCCCCTTTGGCTTCACCTTTCCATTTTGTGGGGATTTGTTGGTAGAGCTTAATATAATTTCCCAAACGATGAAAAGGTAGAAGAAAAAGTATCATGTTTTTTGTCAGTATAATTTGTTAGTATAATTGTGTTAAGCCATCAAAACAGCCCTCCTAGCCAATAGTACAAGAGCAGTATTCTATAGGCTCAGATTTAGCCTTTTTTTTAGGCAATTGAGAAACAACAGTAGCTTTGGCCACCCTGGCATTTCTGCTGCTACACGGTGGGTGTTCCTGCAGGAATAGGACATCCATTCTCTTGCAGTGCCAACTGACCCATTCTGGTGTCTTTGAACATATGCCAAGAGAGGATTGAAACTCCCAAAGTGAGTAAGTTTGATGACAGTAAAGCAACAGTAGCTAGTAAAGCTAGTTAGTCATGGTAGGTTCTGTCTTTGGATGAAGCTAGTAAAAGTTTCAGTGGAGGTATAGAAGTACTTCTCAGATATTATGTAGATTAAAAAAACCACAACAACTTTATAAAAAATTGTATTGGTTTTGCATGGCCAAGGTTTGGTAGTGGAGGGGCTACAGGGGTGGCTTTTAGAAGCTACCAGAAGCTTCCCCCATGTCCAGCAGTGCCAACGCCAGACAGCTCCAAGATGGATGTGCTGGGCCAGTCAGAAATGGTAACACCTATGGGATAACACAGTTGAGAAGAGAAAAGTTATTGCACAGTTGTAACTGCAGCCAGAGCAGATCAGGGTAAGAACATGAGGGGAACAGCCCTGCAGACACCAGGGTCAGTGCAGAAGGAGGGGCAGGTGCTCCAGGCACCAGAGCTGGGATTCCCCTGCAGCCCTTAGTGCAGCCCATGGTGAGGCAGCTGTGCCCCTGCAGCCCATGGAGAACCACAGGGATGCAGAGATCCACCTGCAGCCCATGGAGGAGACCACACCAGAGCAGGTGGATGCCTGAGAGGAGGCTGTGACCCTGTGGGGGTCTGTGGTGGAGCAGGGTCCTGGCAGGGACATGCAGACCTGTGGAGAGAGGAGCCCACACTGGAGCAGGTTTGCTGGTGGGACTTGTGACCCCATGGAGGAGCCAGGCTGGAATGGGCTCTGCCTGAGGGACTGCACCCCCTGGCAGAGTGAGCTGCTCTGCAGCAGTGTGGGGAGGACTGATCCCTGTGGGATGGACTCACACTGGAGAACTCATTGAGAACTCTCTCCATTAGGAGGGACCCCAAGCTGGACCAGGGCAAGGACTCCTCTCCCTGAGCAGGAGCAGAAACAAACCTCTGATGAACTGACCATAACCCCCATTCCCACATCCCTGCACTGCTGGGGGAGGAGGTAGAGCTGGAAAGGAGGAGTGGGGAGAAGCTGTTTTTAAGGTCTTATCTTACTTCTCATTATCTTGCTCTGATGTTTTTTAGCAATAAATTCAATTAACATCCCAAATTTGAGCCTGTTTTGCCTGTGAGGAATCTGTCTCTGTCCTGGAATCAGCCCATGAACTCTTTGGTTTATTTTTCTCTCTCTTTTCCAGCAGCAGAAGGGTGAATGGATTGGGTGGCTGCCTGGTGACCCTGGTCCAGGGTCAACCTACTATAAACTGTAACAATGAGCTTGTTTGGGTTATGCAAATACACTTTGTGTTGCATTCATAGCTATGAGAAATACAAAGTTACTTACATAGATACCTACTTGATAACATTTGTCTGCAATTATAAGAAAATAATAGGAACATTTAGACCAAGGCATGGCTGTTGACTCACTAGCAAAAAGGAAGACTTTTTGTATATGTAAATAGGCTGCAATGCAATAGAGGGAGTGGAATTGTATTTCCATAAAAGAAACTAGAAAAAAGAATATGCACATATTTTATAGCCTCATTTATACATTCATTACATGCTAAATAAAACTCAAAAACTTACCTCATTCTTCAGTGTAAAAAAAGTTGTTTCACATGAAAGTTTTATTTCAGTCTTTCTTGAATAGTGAGGAGAATTTCCCAAACTGAATTTTGGTCTTCAAAAAAGGGATACAGAAGAGTTCTTTATATGTAAGACATTATAGGGCAAATGTGAAGCAGAAATTGAAATACGCATTTTCAGTATATTCAGTATGTATTTGGGCTAACTCTGTAAAAAAAACTGCAGGTCTGCCAAAACACAAGAGAGACGGAAAGAGAGAGGAGGTCAAGCTAAAATATCCTGGCAGGACCGATGGACATAGGCCTGTTTGGCATCATGAACACTCACATCTGTGAGCTGGGGATGTGTGTTCAAGGATAGGATCTCTTTCTCTGCAAGAAACCCTGCACACCAAACTTCTCCAGGAGCTCCACAAAGAGCTGGTAGTGGCAGCTTTCCCTGCTCCACCCAAGATTTCACAGCAGTCCAAAACTTGGCCACCCTGTTGCTGCTGGAAGACCTCAGATTGCCTGCCCTCAGGGCTCCTCAGTGCTTGGAAAGTTTCTGAAATAGCTATTCCAGAACATTATTTGGGCGTACATCTTCTCTGGATGCTCCTATTTCAGAGTAGGAATGCTTTTTTAGTCTGACTCTAATCCTTATTCAGAGCTAATTCAGAAACTGGGTGGCTGCACAGAAAATAGGTATTAAAATATTCTGGAATAATACTCATAGCTCTCATTTTTGCATCAGATACAGTTACTGGGGAATGCCTCTTCCAGTGCATTTCCACATGGAGTTGAGCCCTGAGTATTCCACCACCTGTGTTTTTCCTAATCAGATAAAGAGAAATCCATATGCCACAGTCCTGAGAAATAAATGAAAACCCTTTGAAATTAAATGCTGCTTTAAACTGAAGTTGTTTTGACAATAGATCAATCAAAGGTATCACGCTTTACTTATGGTGCCTGAAGAGTTGAATTCTGAGCTGTAGTTTCTGTTGCATCACTGAGTTATTCACTGTCTTAAACTTATCTAAAGATGATTCATGAGCAATTAAAAAATGGCAAGGAAGAGAAATGCTACCCTGGCGTGATCCAGCAGGTAGGTGTTGTCAGGTGGAGAAACTCAGGCAGCAAGTAGGTGTTGTCTCCAACCCAGTCTCACCAGCAAGGCAGCATGGATGCAACCAGTTTAAACCACAGGGAACAGCTCTTATCCCTGTGCTTGGGAACAATGTACCGAATTTCTCGAACAGTTTCCAGGCAGTGCAAAGCAGATGGAGTCAGCTCTGCACCCTTGTGCCTGAAGGACACTGCCCAGGAGGCCCTTTATAGCTTGTGTTTACCATGTTTGCCTCACACAGCTGCACAGTGAGATGCCAACTGGAATAGAAATGCTGCCGAACTGAAGGAACTAAGCAGTTTTTTGTTGTGTATATTACAGTAAGAACCACTATCAATTTAATACCTTTTCTATAAAAAAAAAGGTTTTAGATTGGATATTAGGAGAAATTTCTTCACTAAAAGGGTGGTCAAACATTGGAACAGGCTCCCTAAGGAAGTAGTGGAGTCACCATCCATGGAAGTGTTCAAAAACACATAGATGCAGTGCTTAGGGACATGTTTTTGTGGTGGGCTTGGCAGTGTAAGGTTAGTGGTTGGACTCAATTACCTTAGAGGCCTTTCCCAAAATCATTCTATGATTCCAGGTGTCAAAAAGCATGGAAGGAAAGGCATTGGTGCTGTGAACTAGGGCAGCTACCCTTGCTCCACAGTCAGCAATCTCTTGAGAGACAAGTGAGATCAAGACCTGAGCTGAGGTAGTCTGAGATCTTTCTAAAAGAGACTTTCTCTCCACTGCCCTCACAGGGAGACACCACTGGCTCTCAAACCAGTGCTCTTACAGCATGTGATGTTAGCAGCTCTATGAACACTTAGATCTGTAGGAAAATGATAGCATAGAACAACAAAGGGAAGGCTGAGCTTTCTCTAAATCTGAGCTCAAGATGAAAAAGGCAAGATCTACACCTGTCAAAAGACAGATGTCAGGCTGTTAGGACTCCCACAGTTACTGGTAGAAGGCCAACAAGTAATTAATAACCACAAAATCAGTCTATTAATTTCTTTACTAGGGCTGGCCAAAGATAGGCCATTGCTATTTGTAGCAGAGAGAGAAATACTGGATAGGTACAGAAGAATGAATTGCTGCTATGAATTATGAGTTAATGGGCATTGAAAATGCTAAATTATAGATATTAAGTAATTATGCAAATTATATTCCTTCATCGAATAATTTATTTAGAGGAAACACTTATATAATATTTTCACAGAGTGACTGCAGTGGCAGAAACAGTCCTATTGATGTATAACCTGAAGCATTAGAAGTAAAAAATCTTCTGTTATAAATGGTATTATCTTCTTTCCAGGAACCTCAAAGCTTTTCGTAATGTTTAACTATGTCTTAAAGTGGTCCTCAAAAATACAGGGACGGGCAATCTGAGGCACAAAACTGGCAAGGGAAGCAAGATTCAGGGTTTTCTTCTTAAGTTTCATGTACCAGTTTCACTGCAGGTGGCAACACTTGGCTTAACATGTTCCCATGCCTATCACTCAAGCCTAGGCTATCCAGTGCCCCTGGCCTGTCTGTGCTCCTCAGGTATATCTGCATGATTGCTCATTGGACTACTTCCACATGGATTATTCCAGGAAAAAAAAAAAAACCAAAAAACAAAAAAACAAAAAAACACCCCAAAAACCCAAAAAAAACCCCCCAAAAAAACCAAAACCAAAAAAAAAAAAACAAAAAAAAAAAAAAAAAAAACAAAAACAAAAAAAAAAACCACAAAAAACCTGCTTTAAATAGTGTTTCAAAAATGTTATTTCTTTTTTTTAATGACCCAGTTGCCTTGGCAGGAATACATGCTGGTGGGAGCAAGAAGCAGCAGTAGTACAGCTGGGGACAATGTCAGCCCCCAGGTGGGTCAGGGGACCTGTGCTCTCCACCCAAAGACTCATCGAGCCTCCCCCTTAGCCTGTGAAGATGGCAGTTCTCCTCATGCACTGCTGCAGCATTGTTTTGCAGGAGGTTGGGTGAAATTCAGCAAATACATCTTTGTTTTTCAATCTGGTCACATACAATTCTCTCTGGGTTTTATGGTTATGCTGGCTGCTCTCTCTTCAGACTAAATGAGCAAACAATTAAGTATCCTGCTGCTCAGCCAGACCTAAAGCAATGGTAGTGACTGCCAAGGACTAGACTGACTGTAAACACTAACACTGGGAATTAATTAATTCAGGGTTTATATGTGTGTGCAACATATAGAACAGGCAGAATTTCAGCAGAAAGTCATGCAGACAGGAAAAGTCATGTTTTTAAGTCAGAAAGAAAACCAGAAAACCACTTTTTGGACAGAACACTAGCTGAATGCCAGGATTGAAATATGAAAAGAGAAATTGGGTCTGTATGATTTTCATGCTTAGGAGAACATTATTTGCCAATAAACATAGTCATATGCAAGAAATAGCTGACTGTCATAATTTTCTCCTATGGAGAAGGGCGCACAGATCACTGCACACAAGGCAAATTCTTGTGATGAAAAGAATGAAAATATGAGATCTGATGCCTTTGAGGCCTCTACTTGGGTATTTCAAAGTTGCGATTAATTTGAAATCAGAAAACTTTGTTATCCAAACTGCACGTTGGCTGGAACTGCCTATACCATTGCCAAAGCCTGGCAGTGGTGACATAGCCCTCAATGCAGCCCAGGCCAAGGCACAGACTTACCCATCATGTATCCAGCAGAAACTCTTAAACTCTTCTTTTGCTGGGAGATGCAGAGTGAAGAATCTGTGGCCACTACATGAGATTTTTAGGTGTATTTCTTGCTTGTTGAAATGAAACCATAGTTCATACCAAAAGCTTTCATTAGATACTGGGATGAGACAACTTGAAAATAGGATGATTTCACTGTCTTACCACACATCCTGCCAACACCTGTGAGGGACTGGCCATGCACTCACTAGTCATGTAAAAGTTAATGGGAATGGACATGTAGGTAACATAGGACTTTACCAGCTGTAAGGGCAGGAGCAATCCCCACAACCTGAAGGACAAGTGAAGATCCATCTGCCCAGATCCTATCTTGTCACCAAAAGGAATGATATCCAACTCTGGATTTTTGATCCATTTAAAATCTTAAATGCAGTAAATATGCAGTGAATCATACAGTGATCCTTGGAACAAGTATTGGCTACCAGAGGCTTTTCTCTTTCATACTCCCAAATCTAACTATTTTTTTTTAATTTTCATCGCTTCTTTTTCCAAATTCCTGCTCTGTTTCCTCTCTATCATTCTCATTCCTATTTAAAACTTTCTGCTTCTTTGCACTTTTCCTTTCAACAAAGGGGAAAGAAATCATGTGGTCCTTCATTTTACTGCCCCTTTGTAGCAAAGTCAGAAGGAAAAAATACAGCAGAGAAAGGAAGAGAAGCACATTTACATTTCTGCTAACTACTGCTGTTGCTGACATTTATATTTATTTGATTTACACACATTCTAATTAATACAAGTAGTAAAGGGGAGAGCTCAGCGGTAAAGCTACAAAAGTTTACAAGTTGCTTTCACATGTTTATTGCTTTGCTAAACCCTAGATCCCTAATCAGCTTAACAGATTATCCCCTGCATTCATAATGCTCCACTGACAACGAAATGTAAACAATCTGCTGCAATGGGAGAGGTAAGATCTACAGAGAAGATCTCAGTGTTAACTTATGTCTTTGTTCCTGGTGTCAGGGAAAAAATAAAAGCAATAATACAAGCCTCAAGTGAGCATCTTTTCAGCAAGTGAAAACAATCTCACTGATCAAAAATTGTATGAGTATATATCCAAGGAACATGTTATCCTACGGTTATTAATTGTTGAATACAGTAGCCAGCAGTATCAATCACTCAAGTTGAATGGAAACAATTTCTCCAAAAAGAAAAAGAGAATGTGTAGAGTTAGTCACAGAAAATGTGCACAAACCCAAACACTGGAGTTTGAGGAAAAAGAAATATTAAAGCATTGAAAAGTATAAAAATACATTAGCATAAGGAATAGGAGTCCAGAAGAGCTCTTTACTGCCCCTTGTATGGCCTGGGAGCTTTTAGGGAGGTACACTCATAATATAAGGAAGAAGGAACTTCACTACATGACATTTCCTTTCTGTGATTAGAAATGGGGATTCTTTTTCCTTTTACTCCAAGAAAGATAGGATTCAGAATATCTGGTTACTTTTGCAGCTTTTAATCTAAATGACTTTCCCCCCCTATCTGCTACTCATGACAAGCTCACAGTATTTTTCTGTCTGTGCAAAACACACTGGATCTTCAAAGAGTGCTGAACACCACAGGGAAGATGATCCTACTTTGACCTGGACACTGTAGGTTAAAGGAAGATCTTACTTCAAATCACATCCTATATTCCTGTGAGTGGGCCCCACTCTGAGCTGGTTTTGGGTGGCATGCACTCATAGAAACTTGATTTTCCAGCCTAGAACTGACCTCTCCTCAGTCAGCATCTGTAGGAATCAAACCAAACCTGTCAGATAGACTGCAAGGCTTCCAAGCAAATGAGCACACACCACTTGGCCAGGCTGCACCTACATCTGCTCTGCTGTGTATTCAATTAAACACACAAAAAGAACATATAAATTTTGTCAGTTCCCTGCAATCCTTAGGTTTTTCTCTGCCCTTACCAGTTCATATTACAATCACAAATTTTTAAATAAGTAGGCGCTCCTTAACAACTTCCATATGTAAGAAATGGGTCTCAGAAGGACAGAATAATCTATTCTGAGTTCTTGAGCTCTGAGCAACAAGTTTGTCACACATCACATTAGACTGCAACGCAGTTCAGGTTGCTGTAGGGAATTCTGTAACAAAAAAATTGATAGGTATTCAAATAAAAACATCTTTAGTCTACTGTGCACTCAAAGAAGGCAAAGCCTATTCATAGTCTCCTGATAGTAGTTCAAAAAAGCATCACTTTACAGACAGAAACATATAGTCTGTTTTCTCATTACCACCCGTCAACAGCAATGACAGCCTGACTGACAGCCAATTTCAGTATTCTCCTAAGCCCTCCATCCTCAAACCAATATTTCACAGGTCCAGCATAGCTATTACAGCAGGAAATATCCAGTTTATTCAAGGGCATTTGCAATGTTGACCATTTTGTTTAAAAAATAGTCCCAGCATGGGATGTTTTACAGCAGCTTTCCCATCACGTGGGACCAGTAGCTGAAGCCTGTGGCTTTTCACTGACCTTTTCCCCCAAAAGCATGTGTGCAATCAGGGAGATGCAGCCCATCTGATCTCAGCAGCTCCTTGTCAGAGGAGGTGGCAGTGGTTAACACAGCTCTTCTGGGTGTCTAACCTAATCTGTGATTAGACTGAATTGATCTAATGTGATTGGTAAGATTAGATAAGATTAGATCATTCCTGCACTCTCAAGGAACTGTGCTGCAGGAGGAGAGCCAGAAACTACATCTGGATCTGATGATCTTCCAGTAGACAGCACAGTGCTGGCTCAGGGACGCACTCCTGCAGTAATTTTACCCAAAAAGACATATATTGCAAGGTGGGAATTGTGACTTAGTGCTCCAACTGGAAGAGAATTTCAGCCTTGGCCACTCAATGGAAGGTTTCATGTGCCAAATATCCTGTGTTATGCTTCGATCTTAGAATTTTCTTGGAGTGTATGTAGGCCTATATTTGCAGATATTTTCTGAAATTATCCTCCAGTGTGACACTTCTTTATGAAGTACAACAACTAAATAGCAGAGTGCAGGCCAAACCACTGGGCCACATAGGAAGGCTTAAGCAGGAATTAATTTAAAGTACGATTTGGATCTAATCCCAAATGCAGGAATTCAGGTATATAACTACAGTGCAGCTGTTCCTACAACTGTGCCAGAAGAAAAAAAAAGCATCAAGGAGGCTGGGAGAGCAAGGGCAGTATGGCCTCATGGGGTAGCACAAGGAAGAGAGAGGTGTATTTGGAAACCATTTGTATAGTCCTTCTGTACTCAGAAAAATAAGAATTTGTAATGGTCACTCTGCACTAAATCACTTTTTCCTTCTTCACTGCAAAAGTCAAGGAAAGGGACCCCTCATGCAGATAGTGTACATCCCTCCTTCTGTGTCTGCCTGCTGGAAACAAGGACAGCACTGAGGCAGCTCCCAATTTACATCCTGGCAACAGCAAGGCTTGCCTCAATACTTCAGCTCAGGGCGATAACTACAGGATGCTTTAAGGCAGCAATATACAAGTGCTTCTCTTCAGAACAGACTGTGCTCCTGAGAGGTGGATTTCACACCCATCATCCTCTGGGGAAAGTCCTGAATGACACCCATGTAGCTGAGCACAACACCCCAGGGACTGACAAGCTATTTCATTCAACTGCTTAACAGTAATTGCCCAAATACACATCTCTTAGCAATAGGAAACACAGGGTAGCTCCTGATGTGTTGCTGATCTCTGCTGAGAGTTGGACAGTTTCATATTTCTCATGGAGTAAAACTTTTCAGGTTACCTGTTCCTGGGCTGTAGCAAACATATAAGTTCAGAGGATATTGTGCCTACAGGTCCATAATCCTGAGAGCAGCATCAAGCTCAAAAGCCTGAGAAAACAATAAGAATATCTTATTCAATAATTAATTTTAATTAGTATTTCAAGATGAGTAGACAAAGGAAATAAATAACTAACAATCTTATCCTAAAGAATCAGGATAATTACATTCGCATTTGTTTGTATTTGTTTAGAAGACCTCTGCAGCTGTGTCAGATGAGCAAGTTGTCTTGCATGAACTCATTAATTTAAGAAAAGCCATACCTTGAAATAATTTTGTACTAGATAGACATAGAAATTGCAGATGGATCCAGACGGCTCTGTGATGCAACTGTTTTCCTGCTGAAAGCAGTAATAGCAGACAAGACAGAAAAGGTTCCCAGCTTCCTTCCCTGCTGGGCTGTGCCTGAAAGTTTCTTTTATTTCTTCCTCTCAAGTCTTACTCCAGTTCCTGTTTTGACTTCAGTTTCTCTGGGCTCTGTGTGCTGGTGTTTTTTCCTGTTTCCCTTCAGAAAGGAGCAGTTCATTGACTTACTCCCCAAGTGACAGCCCTGCCTGTGCCTTGGTGTTGGTAGGCTCTGCCGAGGGTGCTCTCATTTCTGCCACACCAGCCCATAAAATACTCTTGCTCTTTCTCTCAACTACTTTAAGCACAAGAGAGCTGCAGCTATAGCACATTTGGATGCTGGGCACTTTCATGGCATTTTGAGAGTGTTGCTTTCCTGTTTTTATTGGTAGCTCCAAAACCCCATCACATGGCATCTCCCTTGCATTTCTGGTAACAGTCTTAGCAAGAAACTAGGCTGACATTTTGAGGGTTTATATACAGATATATAGATAAAACCCAAAATAATTATCTGTTCATATAAGTGTTCAGGTATATGCATTTTCCAGGAACTGTATGTCAGACCTGTTGTTGGTGTCCTGAGGTTCTGGATAAGTAGCACATGGATAGCGCCCAGGAAGGGAATCCATAAACCCTTAGCCTTGGAGCACTTGAGCTCACTGTCATTTAACTTTTGTGGCTCAGCTCAGTGGCTCCATCCTCAGAGTGCCCTGAGGAAGGATGTGTTATTGGTGAAGTTATGAGTAAAATTAAGCTGCAAGTTGCTATCAGTTCTTCAGCTGCTTTTTACAGGAGTGCTGTCAGGTGAAGAAGAGGCTCTATAATGTGAAGAACTATGCTATAAGAAGCTCTGTAAGCTCTGTAATTGTATATTACATCTACATGATGTACAGAAGTGCTGTAAGATGAACTAACTTGTGAAAAGCTGCATTTGAATGGATTTTGATTTCACGTTGGTCAGAAGTAAAAAATATTGACTGGTTTTATGGCCCTAAGTTGAGCCACCTGCATTACTATTTTTTGTAGTAGGTAATAAGTGTCCAAAATCAAAAGTTAACCTGAAGTGAACACTATGAAACATAGTGAGTGTCGCTTGTCAAAGATTACTTCCAAAACTTCAAACACAGGTGATCCAGATTCTTCCAACATGATGATGGGCACTTGAAGATCATGACATTGACACTTCGGCAAAACCTCTTGCAAATCATTGAAAAAGATTTGTCTTGGTATTTTTTGGTTTGGTTTGGTTTGTTATTGGTGGGGGGTTTTTGTTTGGTTGGTGGTTTTCTTTCTTTCGTTCTCTTTGGTTTTGGTTTTGGTTTTTTTTGTTTTGTTTTGTTTTGTTTTGTTGTTTTGGTTTTTTTTTTGGTTTTTTTTTGGGGGGGGTGGGTGGGGGAGGGGCGCGGGTTGGTTTTGTTCTGTTTTCACATAATAATAGATGAAAATAAGAAAGCGAGCTTTTTTTCCTCCAAACGTAGCTCGGGCGTCTGTGGCTGCCCAGCGCAAGGCCGGGGCCGCGCTGCCGGGCTGTGTCCGGGGCTGTGTCCGGGGTTGTGTCCGGGGCTGTGTCCGGGGCCGGGGCTGGAGCTGTGTCCGGAGCTGTGTCCGGGGCTGTGTCCGGAGCCAGGGCACTGTCCGGGGCTGTGTCCGGAGCCGGGGCCGTGTCTGGAGCCGGGGCTGTGCCCGGGGCTGTGTCCGGAGCCGGGGCCGTGCCCGGGGCCAGGGCTGTGTCCGGGGCTGTGTCCCGGGCCCGGCTCTCCCTGGGCCCGTCGGGATGAGCCCAGGGCTTGCGGGGATCAAAGCCAAGCCGGGGGAGAGCTCCCCGCGGGCGGCGGCGCGTTCCCCGTGCGGTCAGAGCAGCCCTTGTCCTCCCCGGGCCAAGGAGCCCTGGGGCGGGCTGTGCCCCGGCCCGGCGCTGAGGCTGCCGCCGGGGACACGGGACACGGGAGCTGCTCCTCCGCGGCGGGAGGCGGCGGCACACCAGGCCCCGGGAGCTGCCACCGCCCGGCCGCGGGACACGCGGGGCCGCGCCTCAGCGGGGACACAGAAAAGCGCCGCGGGAACAACGTAAGGACAGTAGTAAATGCGGTAAAATCATCCTATTCTATAAACGTTATCGTTATAACGGAACGTTCTATTTTATAAACGTTATAATACTTTTTAACGTTTATAGATCATATAAGTACATTGATAATGTAAAACATAATCACATTGATAAATACACAAACACGTTTTATACATTAATTATATGAAGCATAAATATATGTAAATACTTTACTATGTAAATAATGCATTTATATAACAACAGCTGTGGTAATGACATATTAATATGTAAAGATATACCATAGTATGTAGAATCCTGTATATATGCAGTGTAAGTTTGTATAACATAAGTAACATATATAGGATATTTATATAATATATATGTAATATAACAGACATAATTGCTATGTTTTATATTACTATATTTTATATTTATACGTTTTACATAATAGGCTATGCATGTAATATGCCATATTGTATGTACAAAATACAGTATTTCTATTGTCATAGACATAATGTTATAGGCAAACCCCTAGCCAAAATATGTGAGTGGATCTGTCAGGCTTGGTGCCTTTGCCGTGCCAGTCAGGTTTGTTACTGTCTGGAAAGACTGCAGAGTGACTCTTGAAAAGGAGGCACAAAGAGGAGCAGAGGTGCCCTAATGTGCCTTTTTTATAAAACTTCAGGAAAATGATTAACACTGTGATGTCCAGTTCTTACATCTCTTCATTTCAGTACTGGTTTTCCATAAGTTGCATTTTCAACCTAAATATATAGGTGGCAATGACGGTGTTATATAGCAGCTCTTTTAATGTTACCCCACTGCTGCAGGACATCCCTGCCTGACATATTTGCCCAGATGTTTATTTTCTTTTTATGGATTGTGTTTAATTCCTAGAAATAAATCAGACAAAAATAAAACATTGACTACAGGTTTTCTGAATATGGCTCCTTCCCTGAGAGTGCTGGCTGGTAGGAGACTTCTCAGAGAGTTGTGAGATTTATGTCCTGGGATAAAGATGATACACATCCTCTTCAGAGCTGTGAGGCTGCCTCGACACAAACATCTGAAAAGCTGGTTATGTGAAGTGCTCAGAAAGTATTTCTTGCACAAAGGTGCTCTTTCAGACTTTCAAGATAGCACCTACCACTGCAGTTGTCTCTTACAGGAAAAAATTACTGAGAATTCTCTAGAGAAAAGACAGTGATAGTTATTATGCAAAGGATGGTGTAGGGGTGGCAGAGATTTCAGATGGGAATTTGAGAAATAGCTTTGGGCAAATGGGCATGGGAAGAAATGTGTAGAGACAGCCAAAAGCAGTGATTGATTTCCCAGTCTCCAACTGCACCAGCATTCATCTGATCACACTGGTCTTTTTTATTATGATTTATTTATTTATTGAGGGTGTATGTTTTTCTCTGTGCTGTTCTACAGAACTGCTTTTAGGTGAAGTTACGACAGAACTTTCAGTTTCTTCATTTAAATTGGCCAGAGTCTTCTTTCTGTCTATTTTTATTATTATTATTATTATTATTTCTAGGGTTCATACTCCTAGAAGAGTCAGGAAATAATGGCACATAAAATGTGGACTGCTAAATAACCTGTCCAATTTTTTCGTTATTGATATTGAGAAACAACTCTACAGCATAAGAAGAAATCCATCTGTAGAATATATGAGTTAAACACAAAATTATGGGGCTTGTAATGTTGATTTGATGGCAGATTTGAATGAATTTAGACCCTAATCCAAGTCAAACAATCTCAACACTAGACAGTCATGGTCAGCAGACTTTCTCTGCTGCCTGTGGAGTGCTGAAGTGCAAGTGAGGAAAAAAATTATATCAGTTTTGATGCTGAAGGACTGCCTTGTCTAATCATTCCCTCTAGTACCTCTGCAGGGTGCTGCCGAATTCAGTGGGGCTGAATCAGTGTGAGTAACATTTGAATATTTCAAAACTGATAGAGCAATGCTGGAGCTATTTAGGTTTGGGATATTTTGAGATGCCTTGTAGTGTTCATCCCACAAACTGAAGTGCCTCCTGCTTTGTTTTCTGTGACGTCAGTCAGCTATTCCTTTGAAGGGATGTTATTAACAGGCTCTCCACCCCCAAATTGTGATGTGTCATAGAGTCACACTTCATTTTAGTAGTTCTCACTGATAATCTGCCACTAAAGAGAGAGTTATAATTTTCTTATGGATTAATTACAGTGTATTCCCATATATTCCCCTGCCTCACCCTGAAGGGTATATCACTAAGTGAAAAAAAAAAGCCCTTCTTAATGGCTCATATATAGAGTTTTATACTTACTATAGCATTAAGTATATAGAAAAACTTGCTGATGGATTTTTGTTCCTTTGATTCCTTCCTATAATAACCACTCATCCGTATGTTGCCAGTAGGTTTGGCAGTGTGAGGATATGTTTATTATAAGGGGTGGATCTTGGCTCAGAGTGCTGCTCTGGGACCACCTCAGAGGGTTGTTGTTACAGCTGTGGGGTGGTGGTGGGTGCCATGCTGGCTCTTCTCTCTGAGCACGCCCCAAAACCTCCCAATGATGTTTTGGAGTGTCTGTGAAAGGAGGATACTTCTCTGGCAGCAGGACCAGCCCAAGTAAGCATGTGGTCAACCCCGTGGTGGGGCTGCAGCACCCAGGACACACAGGGAGGGTATGTGTGCATTTGCAGGCAGTCCCAGCCATAATACAGCAGGAAACATCTCTCACCTTGTGTTTTAACAGCATGAGTTTGGCACACATTGATACCACTGAGTGTTACTGGGGACTGTCACTGCTATGGATGGCACAGAGTGCAGGTCTGACAAAAGAAGGCTCTTTGTGGTGAAAACTTCACTGGAGATACGGTGTCTCACTGCAGGACCTGAGACTTTTTGTCTTATCCCAACTAATCTCTTCTTAGTTCATGGGTTGTTTCAACACAGAGGAATTTCATAAGACCTGTGCTTCCATGAGGAATGTTACAGAAGAAGAGATCTGGACTGTTAGAAATATTAAAGCAGTTAAAGAAATATATTGGTGACATAAGGATGTACACTTAAATCAGAACTTAGCTAGATATACTAAATCCAAATGGGAATGAAGGCCAAGAGTGAAGCAATGAACCAACACCCACCCTCTCCTTTTGTACACTTCAAGCACAGATCCACCACAGAAATCCCCTATCCTACCCACTGTGTGGAGCACGCTTTGGTCTCTGGCACTTGTGTGTGGATGGGATTTGCAAATCTGCTCCCCACATCTCTAGCCTTGGTGCAATTTCTGATTCTGTATATTCTAAAGGAGTAAACTGGGGCACCAGAAAAAGCTTGGCCCTCACATTTGTCTCCCAGCATTTCCTAGGGCTGCAGAACTCCACATATTCTTCTGTACGCTCTCCACAGGCACGTTAGCCGGCAGGATGTGTTGTGTGCAGAATTGGAGTGGGAGACCACAGCACACCAGAAGGAGCCTCATCCAGGAGTTTTTTACATCCATTTGATAGCCTCTGACTTCTTTAAAGATATTTAGGGTTGCTTCAAAGTGACAAATATTACCTTATTACCCAAAAGATGTTCCACAGATGAGGCAGGTTTTTGGCATTGATAGAAAGGTGATTCATTTATCTGAAGCACTCAGCCTCGTCGTGTGCTCAGCTGGTAAATGGGAGTCATACCCAGGCAGGCTCCCAAAGAAGGATATACCTCATCCCTTGTCAAAAGGAGGAGAAGTTAAATTTGCTAACACTACAATTTTCGTAGGACTTAAAAGGATAAGCAGCTGGGGCTAACAGGTGATTTATTCCCATCTTCAGGACTCTGCTCTCTTCCACGTCTTCGTTTATCTTATAAGCACAGATGCAAGGGGTTGACCAAATCCTCACTTATTCTTGCCTTGGGAAAGTTTCCTGATTTAGCAAAAATAATTGTGCCTTAAAAATAAAATAAGGGTTTTTTTTAAATGCACGAATTTGCAAAGGTGGATTTGTGAGCACATGCATGTTACAAGGATGGTTTAGGACTTTGTCTGGAAACCTGTCCTCAGAAACCTTTCGGTGCTAGATATTCAGATTAAGTTGTTTCAAAGAACAAGGTTATGAGGTACCAGAGATTACTTAAAATGAACCATGAACATCATTTTTCAGAAGAGCGTCACTGGAGCAACATGGAAAAATGATGTACAGGGAATCAAAATAGATCCTAAGGACATGCTGAGCTCCAGACCCTTTTTTTTTTTTTTTTTCCCTAGCATGCTGCTGGCTGCAGGATGGCTGTGCTCACTCAGAGAGCTCATTGATACTGACTTTATGTTTTGGTGAGGGCTTGCACAGAGGAAATTGCATTCACTAGGGCAAGGTCATTGACTGGATTTTGCAGATAGGGTGAAATTATGCCAATTCTGATAGCATCTGCTTAACCCCCTCAGCATGTCCAACTGCAAAAGCTGGCCAATATTTCCAGAACGCTGTCAAAAAATAGTTTTGGTCTGATGTTTGCCCAATTCATTGAGTTCTTCTAGATCTGGTTGAAAGTAGGGCTGTTTTTCAACAGGAGATAAACAGAAAAATGGAACTTTTCACTTAGTATTTTTATCCTTTTTTACTTGCATGTAAATTTATGAAAGAAATAAAATTTCTCCTCTATATTCATCTCTATGCTTCCCCCACACTGGTGCTATAGGAACAGTTCAGAGGAAACCTGCATTAACATTTTGTCTCTTGATGATCAATAGGATATGAAATAAAAGCTGCAGTCCTAAAAAGAAACATGGGATTTATGCTATCGAATTGACTTTACCTTAGGCATATAAATTATTATGTGGGTTGCATGATATTGAAAAGTTGCTACAGAAAAATAAATCAGGCTACTGAATTGGACCATGTGCAACAATGAGAATAACAAAAGAAATCACATATATTTCTAATCAAACACCAGAACTGGGCATAAGATGGACAAGGTGGTAAAAGTGAAAACTCCAGAATGGGAAGAAAAACAGTACTGAAAATAACAAATATTTGCATAAAATTATTATGCTTTTACCTAAAATATAACATCTGAGTGCACGGTTTATGAAGTTTCAGGGCACAGCAATTATGCTACAAATCAGAGACAGTTTTCCTCCTCCCACTTGGTGTGTTAAATATCAGAAGTATGAATATCCTATGTACCCAAAGCTGGGCTCCTGCATCAAAACTGGGCCATCTTCACCTTCCTGTCAACAGGCAAAATGAGGCTCTTACCATAGAGATCTACCTGGAGTGCCTCAGGGGAGGGCTTGCTGTGTGGATGTGCAGCTGTGGCCTCTGAGACCAGACCTCCAACACTGAAGGCTTGTCATGGGTCCAGCAACCACATGTTTGGGACATGGGGAGGTGAGTGTGGGCATGAGACCCCTGCCTCCATCCACCTGTGTGTGAGTAGAGTGGCCAAGCTGAGCCATCCTGCTGTGTGAGACTTCCTTGGGTATGTGACAGCTGTGGCACTGGAGATAATGCAGGTTGTTTACCACTTGCAAACAGCTTTCTACAGAGCACAGACGAGATCATGGCTGTGTCTCAGAAACTGTAATGGGAAGGAGAATTGATGACATTTGATACAATATTTATGCTGGAGTTCAGTCTGTTCTCAGTGGTTAATTACATTTGGTTGGGGAGCCATGGAAGGAGCGGGCCAGATGCTAGGAGGGCTGTGGTTTAAAGTTTTTGTCCTCCTTTCCCATGCTAGCTGTTCACCTACAGCCACACTCCTGGTCCTGCTCTGGCTTCCTGGGTGTTCTTACACCCAGCTGTCCCACAGCAGGGACCTGCCTCATCCCCAGGCCTATTTCTAGGGGACACCTCTTGGGGCTGGGAGGTGTCCAGGGCCGGAGATACAGTGCTCCTGGCGATGAGTTTGGTGCCACATCTGAGAAACACAGCTGAGACAGGTGCTTTGGCAACTGGACTGTTGGGGATGAACAAATGGCATCTTCTGCTCCCCTCCAGCTGTGCATCCAGAGGCACCAGCTGCTGAGGGATGCATGTGTTGGGAAGAGATTTCCACTGGCTGGTAGGTCCTGAGTGATCAGGACTTGTCCAGGTGCTGATGGAAGCTCATATATTTTGGGGTAGCTGCCTCAGCTGGAGGTAGTATCCTGCAGAGCCACGGGGCTGCTCTGCAGTCTCTTTTCTTCCCCCTGGTGCTGTGGAGGGCAGAGGTTACTCTCCTGGCAGGGTACAGCTCCTTTCCATGAAGTCAGGCTTTGTGGTAGCTGAAGAAAGGCGCTTCAAGTAGTAAGTCATGACTTTGGCCTCAGTGCTTTTAAAAATATAGGCCAAGTTTCTTTTCCACCCTCCACCTCACACCCCTCTCCCCCCACCCCCAATATCATGGACCCTCTCCCATTCAGAAAAGTCAGAACAGCAAGAAATCAGCTTTGCTGAAGCGTGTTTTACTAAATGAAACTGAAAACAAAATATCCCTTTCTAGATAACCCTTGAAAGCACTTGCACATCTATGTTCATGGATGGCAACCTGTGGGGCAGAAAAATTCTGGGGCAGCTCATCCCTATTTGCATGTTTGATGGCATACTCCCTCTGGTGATCCTGCAGTATCAAGTGCTGGTGGCTATGTTGGCAGGTTCCAGGATAACAGAGCACCCCTGAGCTTCCTGTCCAAACCAGCTGTCTGCAGCACAATTTTTTGGCACAGAGTGTGTATTATACATCCACAAAGGCATTGCCAAGCAGGGTGGCCTTGGCTTTGCAAAGTGCTGTGACACAGAGCGCTACAAGAAGGTCAGCAAGGAAGAACACCTGCTTTTTGTGGGTCAGCAGAGGTGCCTTCTACAGGCACAGTGTCCACTGTCAGGGCTACTGGGGAAGTGGTCAGATCTGTGACATTTATCAATCTTCCCTTTTCAAAGCTACCAGCTTTTTCGCTGTTTCTGTACAGGTCACATTTTCTGTGCTTCTGACTTTTATAACTTTCTTCTGAGCTCTCTTCACTTGGTGCACGTTCCTTGAAGGGTGGTCCAGAATGAGAAAGAGCAGCTTTCCTGGGCCTTCACCAGTGCTGGACAAAGCAAGAAGACTCCTTCACACACTTCCCAGCCTGCACTCCCTCTCTTGACATCCCCACCCATCAGAGTTGCTTCCCACCCCTGCAAGCATTTGACACTGGTTCCTAGTGCTGTGGTTCACTCCATCGTTCTTACCTTGCTCCTCACTTGTGTTCACATAGCTGATGCTTCTGCCAAAGCAGCAAGATTTTGTGCTTGTCCCTCCTCAATCCCACTGCCAATCTTAGATCACTTGGCAGATTTTAGGTCATTCTGAATTCTGCTCCTGTCTTTTGGCACTTGGAGACCTTCTGAGGTTGATGTTTTATGCATTCCCACTCACATACCATGAGTCACTAGTAAAAATATCAGGCAGCCCCCGTTCACAGCAGTGTGCAGCAGCCCATTCTATACTTTGTTCCCAGACACTCAGAGAATGCTCTTCATTCTTTGTAGGTTTTTGAACAAGGCATGTAATCTCATTACTGAGGTTCACCTCAGGGTGTTTTCCCCCAGCTTGCATGTGAGAATGATGTTTGCCACCTACATTACAATGCTTGCTCACCTTGCAGTGTTGTCTTAGAAGGAAACCGGGTTGGTTGCACATGATTTATTCCTAATAAAAACGTTTGCCGCTTTTTATCCTCTTCTTTTTTGTGGGTTTGCAGATAGCTGTGATTATTTTTTGAGTAGTGTTGAGTGGTTTTTGAGCACTATTGAGTGGTGCAGACTAGGCTTTGCCATCTGAAAGATTTTTGCCCTATTTTCAGTCTTCTGGGACTTCCTCCATTCTTCAAGAACCTCAGCTATAACCACTAATGACTCTGAGACTCCTTCAGCCAGATCCTAAAGTACTCCTGAGGCAATTTCCTCAGGCAGCAGAGAGGGCTGTGGTCCATCAGAGTCTGGCACCCAGAGAACACATTCCCTGCATGAGGACACTGCCTGCATGGGAAGGGCAGCGACCAGCCCCTCTCCTGCTGCCATGGGCAAAGCAGAAATGTGAGAAAAAAGAATTATTCTTTCAGTTCCTCACCTGTTGCAGGTGGAAGAACTGAAACAACTGCTAGAGTCCCTAATTGGACTCTAATGTGAAATTTGAGCCCTATTATGCATATACCCTCTCCTTTTCTCATCCTCTATCAGTAAAGTGGATGATTTCAAGCCCTTGGCACCAGTTTAGATCTGAGAGTGTAAAGCACGCACAGTTCTTTATTTACAGTGCAACAGAGATCTGCAGATAATTCAGCCTCAGCAATATTACACAATTACTTATAGATGCCTGTGTTAAAAAGAAATGAAAATTATTATTTATTGAGAACTTCTCAGCAGTCCTTGGGATTAAAGAATGTAATAACATTCTATGTTAAACATTGTGTTAGGGGAAATAATACTTTAGTACAGGTATTGGCAAAAGAATGTTTCATTTCAAGAGCTGTTGGACTACCATGAGTAGAGGATGCCCAGCTTTAAAAGAACTATGGCAACTGAGGTACAGCACAAGTCACTTTTTAATCAAATCTGAGGGATGACAGTGAAGCTCTAACTCTGAAGGTCCCTTCTCAGCCAAACTATTCTGTGATGTTGTTCATGACTGACTGTGGCTTTGTTGCTTGGGAAAAGCAAGTGTTAAGAGCCATGGATTTCATTTGCTGTAAGAGCAAGTTGTTTGACCTTTGACAGTGGGATATTTGACACTTAAGTGGATTGATTTTGGCTTGGATTCATCCTAGCTAGCTATGGAAACATAAATGAGATGCCTGAATTAGGAGCACAGATGCAGTAGGCTCCCTCCATAATCAGTGGAAAGAAATGTGTGCCTCTGGAGAGTGGGCTGTCTCACCCAAGAACTGAATAGCATTTATTTTTCTCCAGTGTCAGTGGGAAGAACCTATAGTAATCGCAATCCTAGTTTAAATATTTTATGTCAGTTCATATACAAATTTCTCAGATAGCAAAATAATGATGAACTAAATAAGACTCTAGACAGTATTTGAAACATATTTTACACAGAGCTCTGCAGTCTTGAGATGCACTTTCCTGTTTGTTTGTTTGTGATTTGTTGGTTTGTTGTTTTTTTTTTTTGCTTGTTTGTTTGCAGATTACAGTTCTCAGCCAGAAATGATTAATTTTCTGCTGGTCCCTCCTAGCTTACATAAGACACTGGGAAACTTGCTAAATTGCATTTATATGCCAGTTGAAATTAATCAACTAAGTGGCCTCCAAGGGATTGCTGCAGTGCACGGGCACCTCCTGATTTGGCCACAACTCATGTCCCAGGGCCAGCAGATGGCTCTGGTGGCACCAGGCTTCACCCTGGCCCTCAGTCCACAGTCCTTGCCTGTCGCCTGCAAGCAGTGGCCATCCTTTGTTTCAGGGGGGCAGAAAGTAGCCATCTCTCATGAACTCATTGCAGATGACGGTCATTTCCCTGAAAGGCCCACCAAGACAGGTGGTTCTGGAAGGGACAAGAGTGACCAGACTGGGGTCTCTGTTCCTGTAACAGGGAGATGGAGGGCAGGAGTGAGTGGGGCTGTGAATGGGCCTCATGGTGGATCCTTCAGTGCTGTTGCAGTTTTCTGGGTGACTGGAAGCTGCTGTCTCTGCAGAGGGCATCCTTTCCTTTTCAGGGAGGATGGTCAGTAGACACATGCCAAACTCCTGTCTAGCAGCTGCTGATCAGTGCCCACTTGGTGCCAAGGGCTGCACCTCCAAAGGAAATAGGGAATGCCCTTTGTGACCTTTTACTTCCCATGAGGATGCTCAGATGTGGCATCTTCACTGCCCCTTTCATAAATGCTAGTGAGCCCTGGTGCCTGGCAGGCTCCAATACTTCCACCTCTCCAGTGCAAGCTTGCTCCTATTCAGTGCTGCTTCAGCTTTCTGAGGCTTCCAGGTGTCTCCATATGAGGGGTGAGCCACAGTGGGGCTGGTCAGTTCTCAGGCTCTTCTTTCCTAGTCCCAGAAACACCATCCTGCTGCTTAGTGACTCCCTCTGAAAGCTGGAGCCTGGAAATTGTGCCTGTGGATTCACTATCTGTCTCAGTGGGAATACTGTCTTCGGTGGGAAACTGCTATCATTGGAACAGAGTGTTTTTGGAGAGACAGGGATGATTTGTCTCCACTGTCTTGAGCTTTCTGACACTGAGATGTCCAGTTCCTTGTAAGTACAGAGGCACTCATTAGATGGGAAGTTGGCCCACCTCTTCTAGACACCTCTTGAAGGGGATGAATTTTTTCTGGAGGTGTTTTTTCACTCACTGTGGACAGAACCTATGGCAATTACTCAGGCTGAATATTTAATATGTAGTGACTAAAGTTTAGTGAAATAAAGGTGCTGAATTATACTCCAGTGTTGATATCCTACAGCAAACTCTGGGCTTTTTAGTGCACTGCTCAGCAAGGAACTAATTAATGTGGGAGAGCAACTATGAAGTGGAACTCAGACTGTATGATTTAGAAAGAAACAGCCAAAAATTCTGCTAGTGACCCACTGAATGTGGGTTTCTTTACATTCATCCTCCTGTCACTTTGACAAAAAGCTGAACTGAGAGTTGCACAGCTAAACCACAGCTACCTGGAGCCTGAGTGAGTTGCCAGGTTTGCTCAATGACTGTGGGAGCATTGGCTCATTACAGCCACCCTGGGCTCAGAGTGGTCCCAGGCTCACTGCATGGCCTGCAGTTGAGATTTACAGCCCCTCTCACCTGGTGGCAGGGATGCTGCTTCTGCTTCTCTTGTTCTTTGCTGAGTGATGCCTCTGAAACCATCCTGTTCTGCAAGATGGAGTCAGCTGAGACCTGGGGCTTTTTTGCTTGGTAAGGAAAAGCAGGAAGATGCAGGGACAAACATGCAACAGCAGAATTGTTGCGGAAAAATTAAAAATAAGGTGGAAAGTGGTGAAGAACCTTGCAGATACGTTCTCAGTGTGGTAATAAATACTCACAGTGTTTAGTTTCTCCTCTTGATTCTGTGCTGTCAAATTAACAGCTGAATTCAGCTGGGGATGAAGCATGACAAATAATCCCTCAGGTGAGCTCTGGGGCTAATGAACAGGATGTAACTGGCACGTGACTGAAAAGGGGACTCAGAGTTACCTGATAAAAGAGCTTCTTGCCAGTGCTGTGCTGCAGATGAAAGCTAAGGCTCAGTGGGAGGTTGCAGGTTACTCAGACAGAGCCAGGGACTTGCACTAAACTCTGATGCTGCAGAGGCATCACTCCTCACACCTCTTCAGCATTCACCACCTGCATCTGAGCACAGGAGCCTGCTCCTGCCCTCTGTCCCTTATGCACACAGACAGACAGGCACAGTGGGTCAGTCACAGCTCCACAAACTTCAGAGGGGCCACAAAGCAGCTCTGGGAGCAGGAGAGAGCAGTTGGGACAGAGATGTGGACTCTCGCCAAAGGCTCAGGGTACTCTGGTTGTCTTGGTCCAAAGCCGCAGCCAAGGGGCTCTTCTGCCTCTTCTGGGTCATAGTGAAGGGAAGTTTTGGGTTCTATTCCTCTGCCCTTCCTCTCCTCAGGAGTCTGTCACTGTGCAGCTGAATAACACCTGGTGGAGCAGAGTACAGTCTCATGTGCTTACTTTTCCCTTGGGGCAGAGCTCACATTTTAAAACGAACTATGGCTCAGCTGTGATAGGGAAGGCACACAGTGTTTGAGCTATTCCTAGCCAGTGATGATTCTGTTCAAGCTTTCAGCAATTTTGGATTTACATGCCCCCATTCCTTTTGGGCCAAGAGTTCCAAGTTCCTGTAATCCATTACTGAAGAACAGAGAATGAAGGACAAACCAATTTGTCATTTGCTTTTTAAAGAAAGATTAAATATCTTTCTCAGCAGCAGGGTAACTCTGCCTTGGCATTTCTCCCTTACTCTGGTTTAAATAAAGCAATGAGGTACAGCCCCTTCCCCTCGTCAGGAAAATTACAGAAAAAATAGAGAACCCTCAAACACTAAGTACTTTGACATGTAAGAAAACAACTCCCATTCCTTCAGCTCATCACAAAGCACCTTCAGGTGCCAAGGTAGCAGTGGCCTCCCTAGGACCTGTCTCTGCTCTCTGTACTGAGAGCTAAGAGTGTGGGCAGATTTGGCCAAACCTTCCATTGCTCATGGCAGCTGAGCTGGATCTCACCTGTTGTTTCTCAATGGAAACACATGGAAGCACCCACTAAGAGCTAATTCAAGCCCTCACCCTGCTTAGCATCAGACACCTCCTTTGACTACTCTGACTCCAGTGTCCCTCTTGTAGGATGGACCTCATTAGTGGTGTGCTGTGGGTTACATGAAGTTCCTAAAACCTTTGTAAAAGGTGTGGATTAATGATTTTTATGCTCCTAGAAAGGTCACTTGCAAGAATGATGCTAAGGACTGGAAGAAATAGCTCTTTCTGGGCCCTTTGGGGCTATTTTTTATGCTTACAAACACACCCACTGCAGAGAGAGGGGCACTGATTAAAAGTCAGTGACACTCCATAGCTCATGATTACACACAAAGTTGAAAGCTGAAGTGAATGTAGCCTTAGGAACCTTATTAATCTGCTGTTTGATTAAACTACCTTTCAGCCTCCTTATTAAACTGTGATAGTTCTAGAAGAATAACAACAAAGTCATAGGAAAGGCAAGACTGCTTGAGGGTGTTATTTTGTGCTGTCATTGACTACTCATAACTAAGAGGGCAAAAGGCATTTTACCCAAGGTAAGAAAAGATGTGACAAGCATTAACATCTCCTTTTGTTTGTTTTATCACTAGTATGTCCATAGGGAAGTGCCATTGCACTGCACAGGTAAAACCATTTCTCAGTTAAGTGTCAGTGGCCATGTTCAAATGAAGCCAGGGAAGTGAGTGAACACTAACACAAAGCTTTTCCACTGATGAACCCACTGCACAACTTGCCATTGAAAAGGGGATGTAGACACAGAACGTTTCAAGAAGGAAGCTCCCACACAGCGTCCATGGCCCAGTTTTGTTTACTAATTTATTAATTTGTCAAGTACTGCTACAGCAGCATCTGGAACCTCAGCTGAGGCCAGACTTCAATGAATCTGCATGGTCTAAAATGAAGGATTTCTCAGCTTGTTTGCATTCCATTCCTAGTCAGACACAAGAATTAGAGGCTCAGCCACATGATGACATTGCCACTGCCTCATAAGAAATGGAGCACCCACTGATGGGTAAGGTAAACTCAACCTCATCTTCTGGGTCTGTGGTATATTGGGAGATACACAATCTGCAATTCTAACTTTAGAGATAAGTAATGGTCTACAGCAGCAGTTTTGATGCAGAAGCATAATTTCCAGAAGGTGCATGAAATATGTCAGACACTCGCTTTATTTTATACTTCCCTTACTAGTAGATGAGTGCTGCCTAGAGTGACTGCCCTTGTTGCCTGTCCTGATGGAAGGAGACAGAAATCCTGCTTTAGATAACTGAGTACATATATGTGAAAGGGCTTGAATGCTCTGTGGTATTCACAGAGCAATGCCACTTATCACAAACAAGTCTTCAGTCTAAGCTACATCTATTTGAAGAGAGTAACAATCATGTTTGAGTTTGTGATTATTTAATACTTTCATTTCTCTTGCCTTTAGGAGGTGGACTCAGGCATACAAATCAAACAGCTATAAAATCTCCTGTGATTCCTCTTCAAAGAATAAAATAATTAACTTGATATATCAAGACATAATTCAGACTAGAAAAGTTACTGCTATTAGAAGTGGATTAGTTGAATTACAATTCTTCAGTATCAGGAGATATTAACCTATATTTGCCTGATATTAGAAGTAAAACCAATCCAATAAATTTTATGAAACGGTGTTTAAAGTGTATTTGTAAAGAAAGTCTAATATTTACTAGCTTAGATAGTATTTCCATTTAAATATTTTTAGAAGCTAGGGAAGGTACAAAGCAATTCCTGGAGGGTAAGTCCTCAAACATAACGATTTATATGCCAAATGAAATCTATTGCTGGTGTTACTTAAAACTAGGTAGTGCAGCATTAACCTCCCCAAGCTCACCAGGCTCCTGACTTTCATCAGCATTCAATTGTTGATGAATTGCCAACATTTTTGAAGTAAAACCATATAAACAAAAGTAGAAACATATTTAAAATGTAAATGCTTCTTTGCTGGAGATCTAGGAAAAGATTAAATACCTCAGTCTGGCAAAGGATATAAGGATGTTCCTTAAACCCTCTTTGACTTCAATAGGACATAAACATACGCTTGAAGTTTGGCTCAGAGCTTTGAAGAGAAAATTCACAGGCAGGTTTGGGAATTGCAGCACGGAGCACTATCCTACTCAGGTTTTGGGAGCTCAGCCACATTCTGAGCCTGCAGGCCTTAGTTAGATGTCTGTAAACATGGCAAACATAAGTAAGGTCCAAATCCATGGCACTTAGCTAATAGGCACTTAGGAGGAAAAGGTTCTAGCTTGTCCTAATTGCCTGTTTGTAGCAGGTGTAGAGCAGGGACAGGCTCATACAGGCAGCCTCCTTTGGGAGTCAGGACCCCTTGGGACTATGTCTCTCAGCAGAACTGGAGGACGGAAGGTACAGTGCTACGGGCTCCTCCATGGGAGCACCTGTGCAGGTGCATTTCCTTCCTCTGCCAGAGAGTGTTTGCTCTAACAAACGGCAGGACAAAAAGGGATCCAGGATTTTACCTTCCCGTCATATTCTGGGCAACCTCCAGGCCACGGCTGGGCTTCCAGACACAGGAAGGATGAGAAGGTGGGCACATTGTTGCCATCTCCAAAAGGTGTCAATGCCTTGGTGCTCAACATACCCCAGCCTTGCCTGGCTAGAGGAAGCCTGAATGGTCTTCCTGGGAGCCACAGAAGTGAAAAGAAGTGAAAAGAATGGCTGTCTGTTGTGCCTGGCATGAGATGGCAGATGCACTTCAGAAAACTGACATTTTGGATGTAGGTTTCTACAGGAACAGATAGGTTAGATACCAATGCCTCTATCTTCTGCTGGATGCTGTCCCAACTTTTCTCATAAAGGTGACTTTCTGCCCAGGCCCAATTCATCAGAAGCAAGTTGAAACATGTCTGTTCTATAAATAATTTCGATTCCAGCTCCCTGGTGCTTCACTGTATGTTCCTGAGGCTCCTATGGCCCCTACCTTTATAAAATCTCTCAACACTTAGTGTGCCTATTAACTGTGTTGTCCTCCTGTCATTTTCACTGGTACTAAATAAAGCTTTCAAAACTACTCAAAACAATTCTCATGGACAAGTACACATTCCTCATGAGCATAATTTCCAGTGGGAACATCTCAGTGGCCAAGTCATCATTTATTTTATTCTAGTATGTATCTTGTCAAAATGATGTTATTGCACATAGTCTTCATCTAACAATAGAGCTTACGTTAGCATAGTAATGACCCTGAAAACAGCTAATGGTCTTATATTCATGTTGAAGGGGAGCAGGAAATCCCTTAACAAAAGTGCAGCAGCCAAAAATCCTGTAATAAATTAAAAAGCTGTAATTATGGCATACTGAGGGTGGTGGTGGTGGTCACAATATATAATGTCAGTCTCTGTGACTGAATGCTTTCCAGAGGTCTCATTCTTCCTTTTGTCAAGGAGTTCAAGTATTTTGTTTCATTTCTTGTAGGTGAAGACAGAAGATGGAATATTTCACTATATGATAATTTTTTTAAAAATATAAACAGAAGTCTATATAAGATGGAGGTAATTTGTGACCTGACACACTGAAAAAAAAAATGACCTTGTAAACACTGATTTTCTCATCTTCTAACAAAAGTTGTGGGTGAGGAGAGACATTTCTTAGAGAGGGTGAGAAAAAGGCAAACAGGGACAAGAACAATTCAAAATTAAAAAAATAAAAATTTCAGCCTGATTCAATTTGTGGTTTGTCATGTTGGAATGAGCAATCTGAAGAGTTCAAAATATTCAGCTGTGTAGGATGCCCCTTAGTGGCTGAATTTAAACACTGTTGACAGATGAAATAATTTTAAACACTGAAAAAGATCCCAAAATAATATTTGTATTTAGTATCCAAGAACAAAGGATTTTAAATGCTAACATATGCACAGAAGAGCCTACAAAGCCATGTTTACATAAAACATAAGAAACAGTTGGAAAAGTGCAAACCAATACTAAGAGAACTTTCCTGAATAAGCTATTGTACCAAATGAGAAGAAAACAAGGAAGAAGTAGGGGGAAAAGGTCAAACTCTATTTCTATTTTAATCAGAATGTATATTATGTGATGAGTTGACTTTGCAGAAGAACACAGCCAGATATTGAACTCTGCAATGGAACTCAACTCAATATTTTTACTGATACTTTTTAGAACAGAGAATTTCTGCACAGCTATGAAGTTACCTGCTCTGGAGTCCTGGGCCCTTCCTAGCACCATATGGCTGGTGTAGCCTGTGGCCATCTCTGCTGTGACAGAAGGCTACCAGCTTGTGTTACAATACACACGCATTGTTACTCAAAAGGCATCAAGAGATGTTTAAGATTCAATAGAAAAAGCCAGAGTGCACAGATTATGTAATACCCAAATGTACAGCACAAAGAGTCTATGGGAGATTAATTTCATTTGTTCTAACCCTTGTCATGAGGAATATATTGCTTCTAACTTCTTCTTTGCACAAACAGTCCTTGCATTGGAGTCATTTGCAGAAGCTGCTACACAATGACACTTCCAGAGCCCAGCACCCACAGGGGTCTGTTTACAGCTACTCTGAATGTAACTGTGTTTTATACCTTTAGATCTCTATGTATACACTGAATAACAAAGGAAGCCCGTAATATTTACAGAAAGTCTGTCTTATTTGGAAATGCCATGCTTCTGATAGCAGTGTTTTTTTCTTTCTTGAAGACGCCTGCAGTTCTTCCATCTATTTAACTTCGCATGTAGAAATCACGGCTGGAAGGTGTCTCATTACCTCCACACCGGTAACAGCGGCAGAAGAGCCTCTCATCAGCAGTATTGACATAAGCCTGGACTTCTTGGGTCGCATCCTAACGCAGCTTAAGTGGTGAAGGGGAATCTTTTTGTTTGAGTTAGCTGGTGCGTGCTGTAGCCGGATATGCTGATCCCGAACACTCCCAGGAGCAATGCTGCCCGCTGCAGCGCTGTGTCTGACGGGTTGATAACGATCTTAGCTGCAGCTTGAGTCTAAGGGAGAAACAGGGCAAGTTAAAGCTGATTCAGCTCAGTGCCACACAAAAGAAGGTCTTTGGAACCTACAAAGCGCCTTTTTTCTTTTCCATGCCATTTAACAGGGTATGACTCTGCTTTCCGCTGAAGAGCGTTTCACACAATCTATTGCATGTTTTGGAAACCCTCCCTTTTTATCACTTTGTAGAAGATAGGACACACTTCTGATATGATTTTCCTTTCAGTTGCTGCTTATTGATTTTGGTGACTTAAATGGGGTTTCCTCTGGCTACCTGGGAGGGAGAGCTGAATGAAGTGTGGAAGCTTAGGCATAAAGGATAAAGAACTTCCTTATTCTGTAAAGAACAAAGATCTCTTCCTTCCAACAGATTAGCTACTAACACAGGATGTTCCCTTTAATGTTAGATATTAATTCAGGAGAGCAAGCCTAGAAGGGATCACTAACATCCTTTATGAACTCCACAGGTAGGACTACACCAAGCAGACAAGTTTTGACACAGTCACTTTGTCAAATCTGATGAAGAAGCAGGAAATGCCAAGCAAAGTAAAGATAAAAAATACTTATTTATTATCTGAATAACAATCAGTAAAGAAATTAAGTTATTGTTGCTTGCCTAGTCCATATGATACACTGATCAAGAAGCAGAAACACGTTTTCATGGAGTCCCTAGAGAGCAAATCAAAAATTTGAATACATATTGGCACTTCAGGTTAAAATACAACATGTGTTTCTCGATATTGCATTTGGTTTCTTTAAGTGAAATAATTACTACGCCTCAAATAATGTTGGGGTTTTTTTTAAGATGCTTTCCCTTGCAATCCATGGATGAAAAGCATGGCATCACTGACAGGAGCAACAGATTTCAGGGAGCCTCTTTTTCACTTCCAGATTCTAGGGTTTTTTATTGAGCTTTAAGAATTAGAGCTTAGTGCTCTAACCTTGATAAATGACTGTGGCTACTTCAGCTGCAAAATAAATAAAGACAAAAGAAATTTCAAACAGAATTACTGTGTAAGGTAATATCAAAAAATATGCAGGGAGGTGTGAAAGAAATTCATGGCTAGGGCTGAGACACAGCATCTTCAGCTCAGCCTCTCAACCACTCAACTGTCCCCTCTCAGCAGCCACAGTCTATGATTCTGGATGCAGATCACAGTGCTAAGAGCTGTGACATTTTCCAGAGAAAGGATGGATACTCTGTAAATATCAAAATATGGAATACAATAAGGAATTCTTCTGTATTCTTTGGTGTACATATATGCATATATATTTATAGCTGCTTTACTCTCAATTATTCAGCTGATTTAAAATGTTTTCTATAAATGCTTTTATTTGTTTTCTTCATATGATGATTGACAGTCTGATTTCCCAGTGGTCCAGAGGTCAATACTGATTGAGGTTTCCTTATGGCCAAGAAGCTGCCTGAAGTGGTCCCTGATGGGTCACTGATGACCCACTGATGGGTCACCTGAGTTGCATCCTTCTTTCCATTACCATTTTTCCACTGCCTCAAACACACAAAGACATTGCAAGAGAAAATTATGGAGAAACAGTTTCTGTTTAAGCACTGCAGAAGAATTAACTCCTTCCAAATATTCTGCATTTGGTATTCCAACATGATACCAATTATCAAGAAATGTCATAATTCATTTGCTTTTCAGCAGAGGATTAATTATTTTGAGTTATGTGAGTTAACCTGCAAGAAACCAGTGTTCCCTTGGGTTGGTCATGCAATAACTTGAAATAAAATCAACCTGATCAAGACAGATACAGGTATTTTAAAGATTAATTAAAAAAAAATTCATACCTGCAGCAATCTTATATACCCGGGTGTCATTCTCCGGAGAGGAATAACCATGATTTCTGAGTCTTCGTAGAATTTCAGCCCCTACAATTCTGGAACACACAAAACATTACTAAACCCCAGGATGTTTTACAAGTTGATGTCTTCATGAAACATATGATTAAGCCTAATGCAGTTTGCTACAGTGCCCAAAAGCACCCCAAGAAACAGAGTATGCAAACGTTTCTTGCTCACCTGATGCGTTTTTCCCTCGAGCCCTTTCCATGCTCCAGGGCCCGGGGTATATAAAGCCCCTCTGCATTGCATAACCTGTCACATGGGATCTGTCTGCACTGCTTAGGTGTTGGCAGGGCTGAAACAGTCCTGCCTAGGGCCAGGTATGTCTTGCAATATTGGAAAACTCTTCGGGAATGCCTAAAGCTCATTAAGAGAGCTGACCTCCTTAATAAGAAAAGGACCTAAGCCTGCTTTATAGATAGCACTGGACATAGGAAAAGGAGGTCATTATAGCATTTCGTGTTGCAGAGTGACAATGCAAATAGGATTGCATGGTGTTTATATAACTTAAAGCATGTATTTATACCCATAGGATGACCTGACTGGGTAAGGAAGCTTAATGCAACCATGACCCAAGTTGAAAGGATGTGCTATTATAACAAGACTATTTGGAGGCACATTTAAAAATAAGTGCTTTCTTTTCTGATAGCATTCCCTTTTACTCAGCATTATGCATGGTCTTGTGTGTTTTTCTACTGCTAGCTCTTTAAAACTAAAAATATCTCATCTGATACTTACTGATATTACTGCTTTTTGTGATCTCTTTTCACTGTAGTGACCTTGAATTCAGTCCTGTTCCTGCAGTCATATAGCACACTGTGAGAAACGGTAGTATAGTCTTCAAAATTAATTTCTCCAACATTTAGTAGTGTTCATCAATAGACAAGGCTAAGAAAGTTCTTTGTTTCCATTTTCAATATCTGCACCCTGCATATAGATAGCAAGGCAGAACTTGACTCCTGTTGCAGTCCTATTTTTAAACATGCAGCGTATGAATCTTCAGGTGTTGTAAGTCAGTAGAGCACCAATTGAGCCCCCACCAGTTTTCATGATAAGTGTTCCAGAGATCAGTGCTGACTTGCATCTTTACAGTCTCTGCTAAGGCACCTTAAAGATCTCTGAGAAATATTTCTGCTATAAAAGAGCAGAACATGATTCTACTTGGAGGAATAATCCATTCCAGGTATTCCACAGGTATTCCACAATGACACCACTTCCTCATCTTCCTTTCATCTGATCCCTAATTAATGTTACATCAAGGAATGCTTCTGTTTTATTCCAAGGCTCTGGCTTACATAGCACAGAGTGGACAGTTCTCATTTTCCTTTCACTGCGCCAGGTCTGTAGCACACCAACCCTGCAGCACCAGCAAAACAATCTCTCATTAAAAAAAAAAAAAAAAATAACTTGAGTTGAATTCATCCACTAGCATCAATATAGATCATCATCAAATCATCACAGGTGGTTTGGGTTGGAAAGGACCTTTGAAGTCACCTTGTTCCAACTCCCCTACCACATTATGGACACCTTCCACTAGACCAGACTGCTCCAAGCCCCATCCTACTTGGCCTTGAATATTTCCACAACTTCTCTGGGCACTAAAAACAAAAGACTGGAAACTTGCCAATCTCTTTGTTCTTTTTTTTTGGATAATATACAATTTTCACAGTAACCCCGTGCTAAACATTTTGCACTGTATCCCTTAGCTATAGGAACTATTATATTAACAGGAAGTAATCAACATAAAATTGGGAGCTGACTGAAGTTAACAGGAAGTCTGCCAGTACCTGCCCAAACACATTTGGGATCAAAACCTATAGTATGAAAAGTCAAAGGCCTTTCCTTGTTTCTCACTGTATGCCCCATGCCAGCTTTCCCAAACAGTCATGAGAAGGCCTGTGCTTGCTACTCAGAGCAGGACAAGGATAATGATGCAGTCTGCCTTTTTCTGGAAATACAAAGAACACTGAGATTTTCCTTTAAATTTACAGCCTTGCCTACTTTCAGAAGAAAACCTCTTACTGAAGCATCAGAGTTTCAGAAGCTGCAAAATTTCTGCCATTTTGTGTGTAACTCTTTCCATTTGGAGAAGGGCAGTGAGATCCCAGTGACATGGTATTCAGAAAGGGAGAGCTTTCCAAACATGTCTCTTTGTGTGGAAAATAAAAGGGAAAGGAAAGAGTATGCTTTGGCTGACATAGCTGTCTTTAAAAATGATGTCTTGGCCATGTGCAACACAGCTGAATTGTAGAATATTTTCTGTAATTGCAGATGTTACCAAAAACTGAAATACATGCCCAAGGACTCTGAAAGAATAAACATCCTAGGCTGTTTCAGGAGAACTTTCATCAAACAAGGAATTGCCTCCATTCCTTTTGAAGTCCAAGCCTCTGAGAATTGAGTCCTGACTGCCAGGATGCAGAGATGAACGTGCTCCTTCTAGACCAGGGACTGGACAACAAGGCACAAGATGGCACAAACACAGGGATCCCATGTGCTGTGCAGGCTGCTCACTTCATTCATCTACTAATGCCTTTCCTGCCTGATGGAGGCACTGTTTTCTAATAGGCATCAAGCAGCTAAGAATGCAAGTGATATGCTGCCATTCTCTGTCATATTAAAGACAAGGGATACTTTGAACTCAGCTGTCAATATGCACCACCTTGTGTTCTATTTCCATTAGGGACAAATCAATAATGAAATGACAACTTCCTTTGCCGTAATCCAGTGCCTTTGGGACCAGCAAGGGCTGCTTCCCCAAAAGCAGCAGGACTCAACCAACAGAAATAAATCCTTTTCACACTCTTTAAAGGCCCTTCTTGACTGGCACTCCCCAGAAAGCATTCCACGCTGCCAGTGATCATGTCCCTGCTTCTCCAGAGTATGGAGCAGGAGCTCACATGACAGCATCACTTACATCAGCTCAGTGCAAGCAGCAGGGAAAGCGCTGCACATGGGGCTCTGGCCCCTGCTCTTCTGGCAGGTTTTGAAACCTGTGCTGTTGACTACCCTCAGACAAATGCCTCACATACTTATACAGTAATCATTCAAGGACCTGTCACTTTCCCTATGTATCCCAGACTTTGTTAGGTTCTCTTTCAGGCAGCTCATTCTCTTGACAGCTGGACTTTATGATCTTAGAGGTCTTTCCCAGCTTTAATGGTGCTTGTATGATTCCCTCATCATAAGAATCCTCTTTCAGATTCTTAGAAGTGTTTTAAAATCAGACTCATCTTACCAGATTTCCTTGTTTCATGTGCTCCACACAATGACTCTTATTGACCAACTCATTTTCCCACATACTTCCTAGCATATTTGTTTTTATTCTGGCAAAAAAAGGGCAGCTACCTCAGCATTTCCCTCTATACCAGCTCTAGCATCAGAATTTTCTCTTCAGGAAAGGATCCTATACTTTCTTTTGCTTTCTTCTGCTCATCAGTTCTTGTCATTGGAGACCCTTGTGGAATCTGGAGTAGCAATGGCCTATGGCATGTGAGACTCTGGATGCTAGGCAGGCTCTGCTTCCCACACACACAGGAGTCCATTGCCTACATCTACCTCCTTTGCTTTTTTTTTTTTTTTTTTTTTAATCTATTTCTCAAAATAAAAATTAGCCATCCTGCAGCAGAGGGAGGGAAGAGTGAGGCAAGATCAGGTGCAGGAGTTAAACCACAGGAAGAGGTGGTGCCCAGGTGAGCAGCCCCCTCAGGCCTCCCCTCCAGTGCAGCCAGGTCGGCACAGAACGTCCGCTGCGGGAAGGACACAAACCTCGCTGGGAGCTGCTCGAGCTGCTGGGGGTGGCTCCTGCAGCTGATATTGCTGAGCTGTGGTGCCTGGGGCTGCCATGTGCACCCACTGCCACACCCGCACACAGGTACGGCCTGGGCCCCAAAAACAGTGGGAAAAGCAGGGACAAGGCAGGTGGTTCTCCTGGTGCTGCACTCAATTCCTTAAGGGAACCCGCCACAGTCACATTGCCAGCTTTGCTCAGGCAAGGTCACAGACTGGCAGTGTGATACCGAGGAGGGGACAGTGCTGCCCCACGGGTGGCTGGGGTGAACAGCCTCACTGCCAGGGGAAGGCAGATGCACACCTGCAGACAGGAGGAGGCTCTTGGCAGGCCCAAGACACCTCAGGCAGGTGGCACATGTGTTCATGTTGATGGGCTTCAGTTTCTTGTTACCCACCATAGGCTGAAAGGGGTTGGGGCTGATGTCTCACCCTCATTGCTCCTACCTGATGGGTACAGATTGCAGGCAGAACACTGCAAGGCACTGCCTACGTGCAGTCACAATTCTGAACAATAAACTGGTTTCAAGCAAGACTCTCTGCTGGCTCTGAGGGCCATTAAGCTTGATTTACTCAAGGCTCTCCATCCTGATACAGGGACAGAATTTTAAAAGAGGATTTCCCATAAAGCGTACACCATTTTCATTCTATACCTGGTGAACAATATGACATTTGGAAGTCATAATTTTGAAAACAATCCAGATATTTAGCTAAAGAAGTACTTTCCAAAATTAATCATCCTTAAAGAGTCCAGGCTGCAGGAATACACGGCAGAATTTTGAACCTACCCACAGCTTCCACTAACACCCCTTTGTGTGCAGGATAGGAGTAAATATAAAGTGCTGTCACTGCAGGCAAATCAATAAAATAGACCATATAAAGAAAACAAACCACCAAATCTTCCTCAACACAGAGCAGTATGACTTATTCTAGGCTTTTTGACTTCAACAGTTATTAGATCTGAGAGCATATCCTTGCAAATCATTATGTGCATTATTCAAAAATTAGAGCTAAGCTAAAAGTAGTTTTGTCTTAAACAAAGTTAACTAAACTGCCAGCTCTGTTGGGCTAACAGGACTGGGCACTGTTAGCTTATAGAAGGAAGAGATAGCTCTGCCCCAAAGGGCCTAAAATCTGAGGGGACGCAGATGATTGCCACCAGTTGAAGGAACACAGGGGAACAAAGAGAACATATAGCTTGGCATGCAAAGCTCACTTACAGTCAGGCTGTTTCCAAATTTTTGTAGGCATTGCAGCAAAACACAGTGTAAAGGAGAGATGTCAAGATGATAAATGAATTTTAAGATGATAGGGGAGGTAAGGAACAGGAACAATGTTAGTTGTAATGTTGCGTTACACAGTAGTATCTTCACAAAGCACAAAATTAAGGAGGTGGATTGGAATATGTTGATGACAGAAGTAGGAAATGCTATCAATAAAAGAAGACTGCAATGCTGTGTAGATGAGCTATAGACTGCAGAGTTCAGTCCTCAAAGTCATCTAAGGTTACAGATACACAGCAGCAAGAGATTTGTGTTGCTGAGGCTTACGGAGTTACCACTGAAGTAGCTCAAACTATTCATTTATTTCCTGCTGAGCATTGACTCCTGCACTTCCCACACTCCACTGCCAAGCAGCTACTCCTGTGTTTGCAGCCTGCCTGCCCACAGTGCTTTGATGCCATTGAGGGACAAAAGAATAGAAACTGACAAAAATGTAAGAGCAAAATAACAGCAAAAAATCAAGTCCATTACAGCTATGGAGAAAGAAACTCATGGAAGCAAATTTTATCAGAAAATGCTGCAATTTGTATGTGTGAGAAACTACAGAGGGGAAAAATCTGAGAGTATTTCCTAATCAAAGGCAGGTAAGCATTACTGTCACTGGAAAAACACAAAGGTACTGCTCCAGAGCCTACCTGGAACCCAGTTCTGTCAGCTGGGCTGGATCTCTCACCTAACTCCAGATAAGGCTCAGAAGATGCCTGCCTTGGAACCGGTTGCTCTAAATTCCCATTCTAATTTACCTATTTCAAATGTTTAAGTTAAGATCAGGGCAGGAAGTGACAATAGTTCAGTGAATTGGTACAAAGTGCATCCCACTGATTACAGCAGGACAACTCAAAATGAAGCTGTTATGAAGAATGGCTTTTAAAATGACCAAAGCAGATTAAAGGCATATTTTACAAGAAGCAGCAATGTTTAACCTCACAAAAGGAGGATCATGAAACCCTTCCTCTCAGATACTGACAAGCAGTGAGGATGTCCTTGAGCATGGATTTTTCCTCACTCCCCAATTACTGGATGTGGTCAATAGCCAAGCTTCATCTCCCCTCACTCAGCAGAAGTCTGCATAGAGGGAAGGCAACACCAGTAACATTAAGTGGCCATGGAAAAGCCAACACATGAGAAGGCTCAATGAAAGCTTTGCATAAAGTTACTATCTGACCTGATGTGCAACTACAGCATCTTTGGGGGGACGATCTCCAGTGTCCCAGAACCGTCATTGCCCTACAGAACTGACAGCTACTGATCCATGAGCCATCAGTTGGATAAGCAAACTTGCTGTCATCTTTTCTCTAGCTCAGATGTGTACTAGTATAGATGAATTTACTCCTTTCACAACAAAATAACAAAATGAAAAAAACAAACTAAACACAAAACAACCCAACCCAAACTCACAAATAGAAACAATGGGCATTTCTTGAAGATCTGAAGAACTTAATAGAAGCTAGCAGCTTTTGAAAAGGTGCTGCTGCACTCCTGCCAACTACCGTCAATTCTTATTTTAGGGTCTATATTAATGTGTTGAACAATTTTGCAGAATCTGTAGGTCGAACTGGAGCAGTAAACTGCTCTAGCAGATATGGGCAGGGAGAAGCTTGCGTGCCTCTGCCGTGCAAGACATTGCATCACAGGCACCTTCCTGTTGTCTCACTGAATATACTACACTCCTGGACAGCTGGTTCAGTTTAAAATGCACAGCAGATTTACAGATGTCTTTCTGGACCAACAGCTCCATGCCTTTGCTGCTTCTGCGGTGGGCTCAGAGGTCAACCAGCACAACACACTGTGAGAAAAGCTGGAACACTTGGCCTGAGAGCTGTGCTCACTGACCTGAGAATCCTCTGGGCGCATACACTGGACAGACTCATCTATAGCCATTTTTCTGGGAAGGCTCATATCTGGCAGGCAGTGGACAGACTTCCCAGCAGACATCCAGTCACAGTTAACCCTGGAAAGAGTCAGTAACAGAGTTCCCTTTTTGTCACAGGTGCAATGTCCTGTCCTGCCATGTCCCCATATTCCATAAACAAAGTTGTGCACTGAAGGACATGCAATGCAGTCCTGACAGCTTGTGAAGAAGGTGGGGATCATCCTTTAACCAAAAGCCATTTTTCAGCTACCAAGGCACTGCCCATCTGATGTGGGAAGCCTGTGGCATCCCTGTGGATATATGTGGATACGTGAGCTGCAAAACACATCATTACTTAAGACCACAGGCACTCCTCTGGCTGTGTGTACCACTTAGCTGCTTTTAATCCATGACAATAGATTATTTCTTGCTGTAAAAGAATGACATACAATGGCTGCTTTTTTGCACAGAAACAAGGCATTAGGTTCCTTCCTCTGAACAGCCTGCAATTTCCCATCTGTTTAGGAGCAAACAGGGGCAAGCTTGTTAAGGAGCAAGGCATGTTCTCTCATTCTGCTCTACTCCCCAAATTCCACTAAAATGGGTATCTACATCAAGACACCCACCAGATACTGGCTCCTATGCCAGGATGAACATGTGCTCCTGGCTGGTCATCCATAGTGGGAGTTTTTCACTGTGAGAGCTGGTATGGGAAGTTTTGTTATAATCTGTGATGAGAACCCTTCACATTGCGTCCTTTGCTGCTTCTGTGGCTGACAAGACTAAAAGCTGGACTGTCATACTCCATGTCTTCATGGGCATCACTCATTCCATCTGCAGGGGGTTCCAAGTCATGCAGGTTTCATCACAGCACCCCAGATATCTTCTGGATCTTGATACACAGTGTATAGGTACTGACCTGTGTAACCACTGTAACCTGCCCACTGCACATACACACACAGCCCAGGGTCTTTGGAATTTGAATTTGTAAAAGGCTGGACACATCATTCCCAAAAGTGCTGTACTGCTGCGGGGAAATCTCATGAGTGAAACTTTGCCTATGAGCAGATGCATATGCAACCAACTATTGCACAGGGTTCTTTCTCCTTGTGTATCTCCCACATTGCAACCCTGTTACACACACACCAAGTCCCCGAGGGTCACACAAGTGAGAGAGCTTAGGAAGCAGCCTTCTGACATGTAATTCCAGCTTTTTGGGTATGACAAATGAGGATAGGAGGCTGTGAGATCTCCTGCAATGCCTGTGAATGACTGGATGGCTTGCAAAGAACTGCCATATTTTGTGTGTGTGAACAACTCTAACGTACAGCATGCTGCACTGTTCTGTAATTTAGGGACATGTTTCATTTGTTTCAGAGCACAGCCACAGTGTGAAATTATAGCTGCAGTGGGGATATCTGGAGTACCAGGACTCTGGAGTAGAAAAGGATTCATTCTAAGAAGACACAGATATATTCCAAGTGTGACCACAATTTTGGTTCTAATTCTAAAGCACTGATTTACACCAGAAGTACACAACTTCAGTCAGTCATTTCACTAGTACCTCTCTGTGCCTTTCAAGCAAAATTTTCAGACAATCAAAATATTTAAGTTATTATATTCCACATGGCTTTATAAATTATGAGTAATGAATTCTACAAAAGCAGCTGTTCTGCCTTCTAAACAACCCTGCACAATCTTTTTGGAGAGGCTGGAATGTTTTCTACATGTGATCACAGTTAAAATAAATGTAGAGCTATTATGAAAATGTAGAATTTTACTGACATTCACCCCTCCTGAATTAGAAAATGTGTCTAAGCGTCCAGAGGTTGTAAAGTCTTCCATAGTGGTTTGCTAGGAAATTTTCTTACACTTAGTGGCAATGGATATCTATTTTTCGTAACATCCAAAAATGGTTTCTGATTTAGAAACTAAATACTTTGATTCATCCTGAATATATTTTGCAGAACACTGTGTATCTCCAATGCAACAGGCTAGTGAATTAGTCCACCAAAACCACAAAAGGTCTGTAAATCTCTTTGTAAGACTTTAAACTGAAATATAAGAAGATATAAATTACTTGAGCTTTCCAAGTATGACAGAAAATCTTTCAAAGCTTTAAATTAAATCACATAGCTTTAGTGGGAACCTTTCTAGCTGAATTTTTGTTCTTCCATGCTTTCTGGTATGTTTCCTTGTTTTGGTTACTTGCAATTGCTTTCACAATGCTGATTACACGTGGTTCCCATTCCTTACTGTCTGTCGTCCTAATTTAAATGTCCTAATCCCTTAAACAGACATTTATTAGTTGTGGCATGGCATTGTACAAGCAAAGTTGTGGCTATTTAACACTATTGGTAGTCTATTTTTAGGTGTAATCCTGGTAAAGGTACATGTCTTATGTTGTGAAGTCTCTAGCTGAAGACTGCAAGATTCTTTCATCAACTTAAGAAGATGGTAAAAAAAATCTATGCAATAAATATGAAATAAAGCATGACAAATACATGAATCCAAAGAGCACCATTTCTATAATATTTATTTTTTCATTAGGTGGTCTTTATTCTGATGTTTTTATTGTCTGACTACGAGGCCTAGCAAAAATTACTAGAACAGAATTCAAATTGCCTGGGAGTGGAAAACAAAATGAAGGTCAGAGCAGTAAGCATTTGCACTTAAGTACGATCCACTGGAGTTAGCCTGGAGTTCTCTCTTCAGAGATCACATTTCCCAGGGCAGAACCCTAACAGCTCACTAGGACCAGATGGAATTCACCTAAGAGCTGTAAAGCAACTGAAGGATGAAATAACACAACTGCAGCTGCAGTGTGTAACCTCTCCCTGGGAATCTTTGATGTCAGGGGATGGGAAGGTGGGGAAATGACTAATTTTTACAAAGGATTCCCGGGGTGATCTGAGGAACTACAGATGGGTGAACATGACAACCTTGTTCAGCAAATCAGTAGAAGCCACTGCAAGGAACAAAAGGAGCAGACACATGGAAAAATATATTGAGAAGCACTCCATTAAGCATCCATAAAAGGAAGACACACTTCACAAGCCTACTGGCTTTTTTTTTTAGGAATTGGCAAATAAGCAAACAAGGTGTATTAAAGACATTTTTACAATTCAACGGAGAAAGAGAAAGCCCTTAAAAAGAAAGTCTCATGAGCTAAGATCCTAATTTAAATGAATAAGCAATTTAAAAATATGAAAAAAAAAAGTAGGAATGCAGAATTCCCACTGGAAGGAAATCACCAACACAATCCTTTGGGACTTTTTGCCAGGATCTGTGCTGCTCAGCAAAGTCTTAAATGACCTGAAAAAGGTGATGAATAATGGGAGAACAGAGACTGCTGATTCCATTACAGTTATCGCAGGGATTAAAATCAAAAGCTGACTGTGCAGGGCTGCAGAAAAGCACTATGATCATGCACAACTTGAGATAAAATGGCTGATAAAATTCCACATAAGATATTGCAAAATGGTGGACATAATTATGTAAACTGATAAGATCTGTTCATAAATTAAAAAAAAAAAAAAAAAAAGACAAAAAACAAAACAAAACAAAAAAACAGTGAAGATGTCAGCTCTATACTCATTAAGGGGTCATAAAAGCAACCAAATTTTTTGAAAAGGACTAGAAAACAAACCAGAGTACACTTCAACAAAGGTGTGGTGAACCAGCATTTTTAATAACATGGCTGGTTTTTGTTCTTTCATCTTTGAAAGCATGAAACAGACTTGGAAAAGTTACAGGAAAGGGCAAAAAAGGTACAAAGAAAAGTAGGAAAATTTTCTTTATGATGAATCTGCAAACAGGCCTCTTCAAGTTGTATGTGTCCTTCTACTCTTTTTCTCTGCTTCCCTCCTTCCTCTGTATGGAGTCCTCTCCCTTTCACATTACTGTGTTTTTCCCAAAATTTCCGTATTTTCCCAGACAAATCAAGGGTCAAAATACAAGCTGATGGGATGATCTCTTCTAATTCAGAGTTAGAGGGAGGGATTCTTCCATCTTCCCGTATTCCCTCTCCAAAGCAGAATATGAATGTGGATTCATTGCAATAAGATACAAATGTAAAAAAAAAAAATCTTTTGAGTTTTTTACCTCTTTCCTGCATCACAGCCTTGTCAGCAAGATTTTTATTGATTATCAGACATTGACTTGTCCTGTTTGGATGCAGAAACTGCTTTCAGTGCAGAGCTTCCCCATGAGTTAAGAAGTGCAGTGGCAGACTCTCCCACCTGGAAGTTACTTTCAGAGCTGACTTTGAAACTCCTCTCACTTCACAGCTTATAGAAATCTCAGTCCTCTGCTTTTCTCTGACGGTGAGGTAGCATTACTCTTTAAGCATGTTTTATCCTTACCTCTTATGTATGGGAAGCTGGAGACAAATTTATTTGAAAACTGGAGCACAGGTACTACAATTGACAAGGGGTACACATGCCCTCCATCTTAAAACTTACCTCTGACCAGTTTGAGTTGGAAAATCACTCCAACTTAAGAGATGTCTTCATGGATTCCTACTCATTTGAGTGGGACAGACACTAAGTTACTGAGAAAACCTCTCCTTCAGTCTTTGGATCATACCTATTCGAAGACCTGTGCATTTCAGTTCAGGAGGAATGGGACTGATGGGCTGTGGGTGGGAAGCTGCCCTTTGTATAGGCTCTATAAAGACTTTCCATGAAGTGCAGGTCAATACTTTCCTGTGAACTTGTACACAAAAGCCTTTCGCTGTGAGAGATGATTTGGTTTTTTACACTGTCTGTAGAAGTGTCCAATTATACAGATTACACAGATTTCTCCTTTGCTTGATTCCCTACAGCCTGAAGCACTCATCTTCATTAACTTAGTGTCACATATTTTTGCGAGCATCAGAAACCCAATGGAAGGCTGAGTGTAGCACTGTTAGAAAGAAGATTGCTAGTCACTATAAAAATGCAAAGCACAACCAAGAGAGGGTGCTTTAATTTCAGATAGACAGCTGTAAAATTGCTTAGCAAAGATAGTTGGAAATTTGCTTGCACTTCTTCCCAATTGCAATGCAGAGGTGAATGGCTGTGTACTGATAAAGCCATCTGTCTTGTGGGTGCCTGGAGGAAGGCTCTGCACCAAAGCAATATTGCCAGTTTTACAGTTAATATCCTGGTGCACAATACTCTTGAGCTGAGAGCTGGATTGCAGACATTTCTGCTGCCTTAGGGCATCCCAGAGCACAGCATGCCCGGTTGTAATGACTCTTGTTCAAAAGCTCAGGCTGCTGAATTGGGAAGGGGATGAGGAATGCTGCAGGGCATAATGCATTGCCAGCACACCATTCCATGCACTGAGGTAATATTCATGTCCATGGACTCAGATTTGAACCCAAAGAAGAGAAAGAACAACTGTCAGTAGAATGCTTTGGTTAGGTAGGTTTTTCAGGTGAAGTGCATATCCTGGAGTGCTGGTTTTGACTGGGGTAGGGTTAATTTCCAATAGCTGCTGTGGGGCTGTTTTGTGCTGAAAAAAGGGTTGATAATTGTATTGGGTTTGTGTGGCCACGTTTCAGTACAGCAGGGGCTACAGCATTGGCTCACTCCTGTGAGAAGCTGCCAGAAGCTTCCCCCATGTCCAGCAGAGGCAATGCCAGACAGCTCCATGATGGGACCACTGCTGGCCAAGGCAGATCCAATCAGGAATGATGGTAACACCTCTGTGATAACATAGTTAAGAAGGCAAGTTATTGCACAGCCATAATAACAACCAGAGAAGAGCAGAGTGAAAATACATGAGAGGAACAGCCCTGCAGACCCCAGGGTCAGTGCAGAAGGAGGGGCAGGAGCTCCAGGCACCAGAGCTGGGATTCCCCTGCAGCCCATAGTGCAGCCCATGGTGAGGCAGCTGTGCCCCTGCAGCCCATGGAGAACCACAGGGATGCAGAGATCCACCTGCAGCCCATGGAGGAGACCACACCAGAGCAGGTGGATGCCTGCGAAGAGGCTGTGACCCTGTGGGGGTCCTGTGCTGGAGCAGGGTCCTGGCAGGGACATGCAGACCTGTGGAGAGAGGAGCCCACACTGGAGCAGGTTTGCTGGTGGGACTTGTGACCCCATGGAGGAGCCAGGCTGGAACAGGCTGTACCTGAGGAACTGCACCCCGTGGCAGAGCTGCTCTGCAGCAGTGTGGGGAGGACTGATGCCTGTGGGATGGACTCACACTGGAGAAGTTCATCGACAGCTATTTCCTGTAGATTACAGTGTTCCAAAACTTTTACAGAAAATAGTGGCTATAAGGGACTACTTAATCTAGTGAAGAAAAGCATACTAAGAACTAATGGCTGAAAGCTAAATCTAGACAAATTCAAATTTAAAATAAGGCACATGATTCTAATCATGAAAGTGACTGAGTACTGGAATCAATGACTAAAGAAGGAGCAAAGTCTTCATTTCTTGATGTCCTTAAGCTAGCCTGTCTCTGTACATGACTTGCTTTAGCAAAACCCACAAACTGTGCTTTTGTCAGATTGGTCTTTGCCCTGAAGTAAAGGGAAAATTTATGACCAGGGATCCAGATGGGGTCAGAGAAGATAATCTCATGTCCTTTTCAGTCTTACCTTCCATGAATCTATCAATTTACTGAATGAGTACAAAGAAAAAGCTTTCTGACTGACTTTTGCCATTTGGATAACAATGTGATCTATAGCAAATTGTAAATCATACAATATTAAATGTATGTCAAAGAATATATTCATTGCAAGATGAATATATTCTTGCAATGCCTTCTAATTTAGAAATTTAGAGTTATTTAATATTTTACACATTAATTTTATTCTGAGTAATTGAATTAAGGTGAAAGGGTTAAGCAGATAGGCTAAATGAAACACTGTGCCATGAACTTAGTTTAATGTGGTTGGAAAAATCAATGAACTTTGGTCTGTCAGTTTGCAATCACAGATTTAATTGAATAATATGTCAAGTATTTTAAACTGTTTACTAATGTAAATAGAATCCAGCACTATAGTCATGGTAATAACCCAAGCAGTGTTCCCTGAATTCCAATCAGATTTGAACATGACCTTCATTTTAAGCTCCCACACGCCAGACAGAGATCAAAAAGCTATCATTACATCTACAGAGTTCAGCACTTACACCTGTGATTCTCAAAAGCCTTTGGTATTGATCCCTTCTGTAGAATCCAGGTAATGGCTAATCAGTTTCATATTTCTAGCAATAGTTACTTTTTCTTTGAGCATTTGTCGTCATTTCCATTTGATTATTGTCACTGGGAGAAGGAATGAATCATATAGCAAACTTTTACTGAGTCTACCTGAGAAATGGTGGAGGCTGCTTAGTACATGATCACATGCACAAAGGGAACAAGAACAGGAGAAGCATCTCCTCAGTTTGTGCTGGGTGAACTCCAAACACAGCTGTACAACAGCTCCTTCTTCTTCTTCTCCTTTCCCTTTTTACCAGTCCCAGGCAGTAGCTTCCCACAAGAAGACATGAAAGCATCAAGGAGAGGGTGTCATGGCCCTGTCCAAGCTGAAAGATCTTGCCACTGCCAGACCAGGATCACAAGTAAGTCATGTTTTGGCCACGCAACATGCACATTCCTGTCCTTTTCTCGGATGCAGGAAATGATCTTTTTTTTTTCATTCCTGGGTTTTTTTTTTTTTTTTTTTTTTTTTTTTTTTTTTTTTTTTTTTAAACAAGATCCAGATGTCTGCAATGAAGATGTTTTGATGACTTACCTATTTATGCTTTCATACCAGTAAACATAAAGCACTAAGTTCTCCCATTGGTACCATTGTTCCAATTCTGAAATAGATGTCTAGCAGCAGTCAGTTGTATCAGTCTACTTAATCCCATTGATTAGGAAGTTCTTTAGGATAGGCAGCTCAGATTGTAAAAGCTGCACTGCAGGCATCTGAAGTCAGGACAAAGGACTGCATGCCTCCAAGCTCTCCTTAGCAAGCTGCAGAAGAACATTGCCTCCAAAGTGCCTCCTGGGGAGAAGTAGGTTCCCATTTTACCAGACTGATCACGAGTGCAATGTAAAATTATGAAGCCACTTTAAGCTATCAGCAGCTTTGCCTACATGTTCAATCATGTTCTCCATTGTAGATAGGTCTATTACATATCCTGAGCACACTGTCATCTCAGACATGATAGAACTGGCTGTGCTGGTGCTGTGCAGCAGGGCAAACGCTGCATCAAACTGCTACTCATTTAGGAAGGAAAAACCAGGGAAATTGATGTGGGAATACACAGACAATAAGGCAACATTAGTCAGCACAGTAGGCAGTTGTCCTAGCACCATACTTAACAGGCCTGGGGTTTTGGCCAAGGTTTTGGGCAAGATCACAGCAAAAGAGAGCTTTGAAGAAGGAAAGGAAGACAATGGAAAGATTGTATTGTAGAGTTGTGGAAAGCACTGTGGGGAAAAAGCACAAATGTGTAAATCTGAAAGTACAGCAAATGGGTGATGGAAATTAATACCAGAGGCTGACAGGGATGGAGGAATCATCTGTGCACTGAATGGAGATGGAGGGGACGGGCAAAGATCTTGAAAGTGAAGAAATGCAGCCCCTACTTGATGCAACCTATAGCAGCCTAGAGTTGATATAAAAGAAAAGTTCCTTCTGCTTTTGTGTACTCCTCTTCAATCTTAGATTACTCTTCTTTTTTGTCCATTATGTATCCTAAAACAGGACGTAGCCTTGCAGTAATTATGTAAAAGAGTACTACAGCTTGCTTATACACTTTACCTGACTTTAATGGCTACAGACTATTAATTATACTAACTGAAGCACTCAACTTAGAGAATAGCCTTATTAAAGCTACATATTTGACCTTATCTATGCATATGCAGTTTCAAATAGTCATAGAATATATAGTTTTTTCTCCCTAGATTCTTAAGAGATTGTAAACAAATACAGCATCTAAACTTCAGCTTTTCTAAAACACATATGTCTCCAGATCCCCTTAGGCCTGCAGACATCTAACAGTTTAAAACAACAAACAAAATTTACTCAGATGCAATGCAGAGCATAAAGCAGGAAAGAGTGAAGCTTAATTAGCTGCATAAACATGTGCAATACAGCCCTCCTTAGGAGCAATCCAGGGCTGAAGCAATTGACTAAAAAACCTGCATAGCTATAACCTGAGGTTTCCCTGCATATTAAATGTAATACATTTTCCCAATTCTGCAATTGCCATCTTTTGCACTACCACTCTCTATTACTATGCCAAATGTGTACCATACTATACATGTATTACACACACCTCTTTCCATTCTACATCTGTGGACTGGTTTTATGATATACATGGTGAAATAATTTTTCTTTGGTGAAAGACATTAAAAATCTTCTGTCTTCATGCTGCCATTCACTACTTTTTTCCTTCCTTTTTTTTGGGAGGGGTGTTTAAAGTTATTTTTTCCTCCAGGTGTTACTTCAGCCATTCAGCCTATTGAGTAGTAACTCCCTACACTGGCGCAGGAGAGAAAGGGCAGCTGTCATATAAAACACATTAAGGAATTAATAACTCTACATGATTGTAAAGCACTACCTAAAATATTGCATCAATTACAAAGCAGTAAAAATCTGTAACATTTGAGATTGATTCCCATATTACATATCCACAAAGGAAAAAAATTAGGGTCTTACAGGCAATTTTAAGAATAAAACATGCACCTATATATAGAGATAATGGCTTTGAACTTATACCCTTGCATACAAGTGCAGTGACCAGCTTATCCACTACTACAGATGTCTCAAATGACTTCAGCCTCTGTGGTGTTCCTTGTACATGCTGGTAAGGGAGACTGCTGCCTCTCAGAGATCTCTCTCCCACTGTGCTGCTGCTCCTTACTTACTGCACACTGTTCAATAATGTAAACTAGAAAGTTAACCCATGAAGACACATGCAGGTTACTTTCCAGTTGACCCTTAAATTCTTTCTACTCTTGGAGTCCAGGTAGGATTTAAACGCAAAATTTTAAAATCCTGTCTTCCTGGAAGTTTGAAATATGCTAATAATAGTGTATGTACGGTTTAGCCAGAAGTATTCTGATGCACAATCCACTTTAAAAACTCTTCTGTGTTTCAGTAGTTCAGTAATGCAGCACATTCAGTAAACTGAATTATGCTGAAGAAGCAAAAATTCAAGGCCACATCTTTTGCCATTTTTATGTTTTGCATGAAAAACTAAAGAGATAAATGTTTCATTGCTATGTTGAAGGAGCCATGTATAGTGAAATGAAAATCAGTGTTCAGTGGTGGATATTAATTTAAATTTTTCAGTTTTTGTATCTCAGCCACATTGTGATATCACTGCTCAAATAAACCTAAAAGGTGTAAGGAGATCAAGCACCATTTCTTTTAGAGAAGCAGTGCAGAAAAGTGACCAGGTATTAAAACTGTGATGTATAAAATCCTTTTGACAGCAAATAGAATGTCAAATATGTAAACCCTGCCATTTTTAGTACTCTGCATAATTTAAATTACAAGTAATGTCAATTTCTTTTGCTTTTAAACTAGATCTTTCTGCTGTGTTCTTCTGTACATTGCTTTTGAGTGTCTTCTTGCATGTTGCGGTTCAGCACACTGCTGTCTGGCACATTTGTTTCAGAAATAAATACACTCTTAAGCAATTGCATTTATCTACAATGACAATCCACAGTTTATCTGCTTAAATTTGGTCCAATTTTCTAAACTCTTTAGCATTCTTTATCCTCTCCATAATCCCTGTTAGTACAACAGTGGCAGGATTGGTAACTGTAAGATTCAGCTCCTATCACAGGTCATTTGCAAAGACATCAGATATCACTGACTAAGTGGCTATGGTCAGAAACTGCTCCTGGGCTTGCTTAGCTGGGGCCACCTGATTTCTGAATGGAATATAAGGCTCTTACAGTGGTAAAAACAAAGGGGAAAAAAAGAGAGACCGAAAATAATATTTTATCTATTATTACCTGGTTCAAGCAAAGTACCTTTTTGACCTGTGAACTTTTATTCACTGGAATAGTATAAAATTTTATTCTGCTTTAGCAGTCTGGCTGCACCAGGTGATCCCACTGTGGGGACCCCTTCCAATCTTACCCATTCTCTGATTTTGTAAAAATATTTCTGTTTGGCAAAGATATCAAAATCTGCTCATCTGTATAAAGCTATTCAAAATTCAGCTCAATTTTAAAAATCACTTTAATACTGAGTAATCAGGTCTAGTGGAAAGTGTCCCTGCCCATGGCAGGGGGGCTGGGACTTGATGATCTTTATATCCTTTCCAACTGAAACCATTCTGTGATTATGAGAAATGGCCAAGCACTGAAAGAGAAATAGTAAGTAAGAGAAATTAAAGCAACAAACAAGACTGTGACATGAGTGCATGAGTGCCTGCAGATGAGTGTGTTCCAGCCTGGACTAGCTGGTATGCAGGAGAGCCATAGAGCAGGGATGAGGACCCAGGATGCAGGCAGGGAAAGGAGAATGGCTGTCCTCTTATTCAAGGGATCAAAGGGCTGTGCAGTCAGCCATGTGAGTATTGTCTGTGTGTATCCCTCAGATATGTGCTCAGGCATTGCTGCTGTCTGAACCTGGAAATGTGGTAACTGGAGTCACCTACACTGACATCCAGATCTCCAGGTACACTAACCCAGAATCCAGAGGACAAGGAGTAGGAATCACCAGATCCTGGGGTCTACTCAAGGCAGCAGCCCTAAAACCTCACTGTGCACAGCCCCTCAAGTATCAGGAAATGCAGACAGTACAGTTATTTTTGCAGTCCTAATTTGATCTCGGTCGTACTTGTGTTTCAAAAGTCTGTCTTTGATTACATGGTCTCGTTTATGTTTTTTATATTCAGTGTTTAGGACAGGTGATGTTTACCTAATGAGCTGCTGTGTATTCTTTCTTGCAGTTCCTAGGCCTCATTGTGTAACATTCAAACCTTAAAGTGAGGATGAAGTGATTAATTTCCAATGAGTCAGTTAAGAAGGCACCTAGGTGCTTCACACTCAAGTGATGTTTTCTTCTTTCTCCAGATATGGGACTGAGGCACACAGGATCTCAGTGAAAAGTCACAGCTACAGTTCAATGCCTGTGCATTAGCAATTCAGGAACATTAAAACAGGGGACACAGTACTAGTTTCTCCTCTGCAAAGTCTGGTTTATACACATTTCTTACCAGATACAGACCAAACCCAAGTTCTTCAGAGCTGCACAAAACTTCCTTAGCCATAAGAATGGTTTTTCTGCACCTGCAATCATTTGGTGTATTACTAAAACCCTTTTAATTTCTTCAATTAATGAGAAAGAGGTATGATGATTTGTAATTTTTCTTAAAAAATTTTGAGTATCACTAAACCAATGCCTTGCAACAGGATATATCAGGCAATATAATGAAACAGAAGAAACAAACCAAGAAAACCTATGTGATGTTTGTATAGCCTCATTAGTAGTGTATTTCCAAGCACGTGTTGGAGCAGTTAAATACATTGCCCTTATCTTACTGATGACAAAGCTAATGGACACCTAGATATAAGACATGGTTTGCTCAGTATCACCTGCCAGATGAATGATACAGCTGAGAGAAGAGCCTTTCACAAAGCACTTTTTATTCATTATTCCAAAATATTTTACAACCATGGATATTACTTACTGTACTATCTACACTTGGATAAGTTTAATTGTAGAAATATTACACAGCAGTAGACAGATTACACAGTAATCAGGGAGAGTGAACCCAGTCCTGTAACTATGAAGTCAGTGAAACCCACTGGATTGTAACAGGCTGAGCCATGGAGTAGTTCTGAAAATCCCATCCAAGTTTCTGCATAACTCCAAACATACAGAAATGTATCTATGTCCATATTTTAGCAGTTTATTCAGCAAAAAGATATTCCTCAGACATATTGTTGCTTAGGTTTAAATATAAAAAAATATAGCTCTGTTTTCCAGGCAAGCAGATATACAAAATGTCAAGAAATATAACTTCCAGGAAGGAATGATAAACTTACAAACACAAAAGATAATACTATACCTCTTAAAAAATACCAGATACTATATCATTCCAGTTAAGTCCCTTATCCTAAAGTGAAATGTACATATTAATGCAGATGAAGACTCAGGCCGTATTCTTGACCAACTCATCACAAAAGTCACATTGTATTATACCTTTATTGTCTTCTGGAGTTTGTAACACAGAAAAGTAATTCATTTACCTGAAGGTGTAGAATGTGTATTAACATTGCTCTTCCTGAACAATTGCTACTTGGTTAAGTGTTTGTATATTAAATTCTAATCCTGTGCATACGGACACAGGGGTAAGGCTTTATTTCCTGTTCTTCACAGGAAGGATATCTGTAATCCAGTAGTGAAACAGAGATGTGGCTACCTTGGCATGATCTGAAACAAAGAAAACACATTCCTCCTGAAATACCTCCATGACATTTCTGAAGACTATGAAAAAGACTTGTGCAAACATCTGTTACCATCCAGTATTAACATTTCAGTAAAACCAGAGCAGATACCAGAGCTTGAAGACTAATACCTATGAATTTTTATTTAAGCAGGTGCATTTTATTTTAGGTCACTCATTTGTATGAGACTCCATTTTGCTCGTACACTTTGAAACTTCCTATTTGTTATGATTCAATAATTCAGAAAAAATGAGATTGAAATGACATGATCTTATGGACAAAGCTTCTTTCTGTCTGGAGAATAACTTCACATATCATTATTTAACTTACAGTAGTACCTAGAAGCCCCATTTGAGAATGAGTTGTATTGTACACATAGCTGCATTAAAGCCTCAAAATGCTATGACTTCTGTTTTAACTCAGAGATTACCTATGTGACTTTATTGATTTTTAATGATAGGATTTTCTGCAGTACTTATCATATAATAATCATAAGATAAAATGTACCTCCCCCTGCAAGAAGACTTATATAAATGACAGTTCTCCAAAAAAAAGGCAGTTAAAAGATGCTTCTAGCTCTGCCATGAGTGATAATTTCCTAGGTAACAAGGGAAGAGTATGTTTGAGATTTGAAACTAACCAACAAAGGGAAAATGTTAAAAGAATGAAGTTGATGAGCAGAAGTTCATAAATGAGTTCATAAATTAGGAGATAATGACTTTTTTTAATTAGGCGATCACCTGTGCTTTAATAATTGATGTGAAATGGGAATTAAGTAGCTCTCATTTCCAAAGCTAGTTTCCAACCAGCAAAGGGAGCATTACTTCCAGTCCCAGCTCTTCTCCTTTGCCCACTGCACTGTGGAGGATCATGAAAGTCTCTGGCTTCCTTTTGCTAACGGCCATGGACTTTCTAATAGAGAACAGCAAAGCCCCCATCATGCGAAATCCATGTCTATGTGACTTCTAAACATTCTCTTCCCAGCACTTACAGAAGATTTTAGGTGCATGTAAGTACTTTTTGTTAAAGACTACCAAATAGATGGAACTGGTAATAGGGCATTTTATTCTCTTTCACAGACTGAGAACAGTAACATTCGAAATAACCATGTTCACATGAACATTCTTCACCAATCTCAACTTTGTCTCATCGTTCCTGTACAAGGTCAAAGGCAACTTGATGGAATATTTGAAGCTCAAACTACAAGGTAAGGTGATGGAGGATGACAACAAACCAGAAAAACCTGTACTTCTGAACCACAGAAATTTTTTTGTTTAAGTATTTCTTCTCCTTTAAATGAAGAGTTAAAGATAACAGCTACTGTTGATAATTCTTGTGTCTGAATCTCCTTAGCATTTCCTCTTCCCTGCAAAATTTATCAGACCCTATCATCACCCTTGTTAGGACTTTCTTCGATATGACTGCAAATTTTGGGATCTAAGAGCTTAAGATAAACAGAAATTTATTTATTGTTTCTTTTTTCTTTTGGATGCATTGTGGTTCTCAATCTGAGTAACAGCGAAAGAGATGCAAAGGAAATACCAAATCACGATACCGAACCGGCAGTTCTGAATTTGTAATCTGCAGACCTGGAACAGCCCATGGCTTTATTCTAAAGCACATTTATCATCAGTAGACATTAACTTGCCAAGTGGGACTTGGTAACCTCAGTGGAAAGTTAGATGAAACCAAAACATCCATATACGAGGAAATGAAAGACATAATGGTATGACTAGTGGAGAATGTGCACTTACATGAAGAGATGTAACACTTTTCATTTTTTCTTACACTTCCCTTCCTGGAATTAAAGATAAAACTGAACAAAACATAGCACCCATCTTTACTTCCTTGATGATGGTATCTTAAGTAGAATCATAACTATGGGAAAAGGGATTAACATACTGTTTCTTGAACTATAGGGAATAAAATGTTTATTTTGTAAAAATAGTACACCTTCCTAAATCAAGGGGTTTTTATCATGTTAATATGGAATGACCTTTCCTTCTAGTACCTCACATCCTCATGAAAATAAAGAGAGATAAGACAAGATAATAAGACAAAGTAATAAAAAAATTAGAGATTACTACTATGTACTCTGCATTTTTACCTTCATAAACAGCCCTAACTTGTCTTTCTATAATAAGAAATTTAATTTGTTAGTACAACCTTTGTTGTTATTATAGAAAGGTATTATATTATAAAGGTCCTTGTAATAACTCTTAACTTTTATCCCCTGCTGATTGGGAGTGAAAACTAAAATGTGAAAATCCACAATGGATAAGATAACCTCATTTTGAGCCCAAAGTAGGGAAAAATAGAGTATAATTAAAGGTGTAATTCAAAGTAAAATTTCAGAGCATTGTGCTTTCATTCACAGAGTTTCTGGAATTACAAATAGAATGTATTTTTTAAAGTCTGCTGAGGAAAATTAATGACTAGCAGGTGTTTAATTATCCTTTAATAATTCATAAGAATGTTTTTTTTCCTCTTTCATATGTTGTTGAACCTCATGAATATCAAATAAACTACTATGGTTACACCATTGTGAACTTGGAATGAGATTAGAATTGAGCCCAGAGTGACAGCAGTTACTAGGGGAAAAAATCAACTGGAAGAATAAACAATTCCAGGCTGTACCAGCAAAAACATCATTGAATTTTAAAAATCACTCAGAAAATTGTCTTTTGCTTTTTCAAGTGATGAATACATACATTGGAAAATGAGGGGTTTTAATTTGCTTCTGTTTTCTCTCTTCATTTTGAGATTTCTGCTATACAAAAGTAAACAGAGCAACTTGTCTCAAGGCTGCAAAACCCAACAGAACTCCAAATGATTGTATAAAAGTTAGATAAGGCCTGTAAAGAATATCCTGAATGTTGTCATTTCAATTCCATTTGGATTTAATCAAGAAAAGCTGAATTAGTTCATTCAATAAAGGGCAATACCATTTTCAGGATTCCTGTTGAGTTCTACTTGGCTTGCACACATGTATTACATCCAATGAGACAGTGTGATTATAATTAAGATCAGAGATTGTAGACTTGAAATGCACAGAAGGATTTCATTCCATGTATATGTGGATCCTTCACATCCATCAGAACCTTAAGGGCTGTCATACTACATATCTACCCTTAAAAGAATACATATGTACTCTCTAAGAGCATCCTTCTAAAAATGTATCAGATTTGAACTGCACAGGCAGGAATTCTCTCTTTTCTCTGTCCAACACACAGCATTCAGTAGGCTCTAGTCTTAATGAGGATCTTTAGCCACTATCATGCTGTAAAGTATTTAATGAAGTTACAAGCAGATGTCTCTTCTTTGAATGCTGTTGCTAAGCCTCGATGGCTAGGATCTAAATTACACTGTTACCACACTGCTACCATCTCTGTTGTTACTCTTCAAAAGACTTAAGAGTGCTCTCAACTCTGATTAAATTCTTTAGGAGGCAAGAAATTCAGCATATCTTGTAGATTTTTGTCTGATACTGCAACACAAGTTCTAATGACTAGTAGCAATGACTGTTTAAATGAAGACTACATAGAAAATGAATCATTATACCTCATGTGGACTACATGCTGATCCCACATTCACTTGAAGAACTATTAACTGTCCAAGAAGAGATTCTACTAAAATTATAGGGGTTACAATAGAGAAGAGAAGGAGCCTGTGCCTCAGGCATGAAAAAAATTAGTAACACAGTAATTTTTCTCTTTATGAATGACTTCAGAATATAATTTATAAAGAGTAACTACATTTTTACATTATCAATAGTATTTTTTAAAAACTTTGTTTATAAACAAAACCAAAACTCTAAATCAAAATTTAGCTTGCAAAGTCTGTATATTAAAGAAGCCACGTGATAACATGGAAAAATAAAATAATGGGTTTATTGATTCATATGCATGTAAATTAAACCTTAGCTGGAGGAGTGAAATCTCCAAGATAAACAAGTTAAATCCTACAATTTAAAAGTCTACCATGGGAATGTATTAAAAATAGCTTTAAATATATTAAATCTTAAAGCAACTCAGAATTGAAAAATATTGGTTTTAAACCCCTGAATCAACTTGTATTCTGTAGTTTGCTGCAAAGAGCGAAAAGCTTCTATATTAATTATAAACAAATGAGAAATTAAGATATCACTGTATTTTTGGTGGGAATTATGCTTTCATATCTTGTATAGACATGTATTTACTATAACATCATTATTTACAGCTTCCTAATTAAAAAAAAGAAATTGATGTGAATTTTAATTCATGCAAAAGTACTAGTGTATGAACAAGAGTGAATAGTACGTACCAGAAGACATCATAGATTGTTCTTGGAATTGTTTCAAAGCATCCTTCAGTCTCTCAATATCCTGTAGCAATACAAGGGATTTCAGCCGATGCAGATGAGTCAAATCTGAGGGAGAGATGGTGCGAAATTCAAGACACTGTAAGAGCTCTTGGGCAGTTTCTGAATTTACAGCAGGATCTCTGCATTCTGATTCTCTGCAAAAACAAGTAGAAAATGATGTTAAAATATTCAGTGAACTCAGAGAATTTTCCTAGTTATAATTTTTTTCCTAAGACGGCATCTTCTTTTTAGTACAAATGATAACGAAATATCCAGTACCAAAGAGTAGCTTGTTAAACATTTTTTGTTAAGTATTAAAACAATGGTAAAACAAAACCTACAAAATCAGTAAGTACAAAGGACAATAGGATTCATTATGAGAGCAATGCAAGAAGAATCAAATTTTCAAAGTTAGCAGAGAAAGAAGGTGTGAAGAAGAAACTGTACTGTGGCCAAAACACTGTGTTTTTGCTTCTTACACACAATATATTATAAACTGCACACGCATTGGAGAAGGGAACAACTCTGAAAGCACTTCTGGAGGCAAACAATTACTTTGGTATTGCACCTTTATGTTTTTATTTAAAAAGCAAGTATTACAGCATGCAAGACAGCAGTGAAGGACATACATTGCTGTAATGGGTTGACCTTGGCTAGATGCCAGGTGCCCACAAAGATGCTCCATCACTTTCCTTCCCAGCGGGACAAGGCAGAGAAAATGAGATGAAAAACAACTCATAGGTTGAGATAAGGTAGTTTGTTAAAAAAAGCCCCAAACCACAAAAACCCCAACCAAAACTAGCAATGTTTGCACACACATAATTAAAGAGGAAAAAACATTGTTCTGTATTTTCCACCAGCAAGTGATGTTCAGCCACTTCCCGGGAAGCACAGCTTCAACTCATGTAGTGGCTGCTCTGGAAGGCAAACACTGTAAAATAATAAATGCCCCCTGTTCTTCCTCCCTCCCTTAGCTTTTGTATCAGAAGTGGCATCATCTGGTATGGAATATCCTTTTGGCTAATTTGGGTCAGCCGGCCTGGTTGTGTCCCCTCCCAGGATCTTGCCTGTTCCCAGCCCCTTGATAGAGGGGAATATTGGAGAGATGGCACTGATAAGATGCCAGCACTGCCCAGCAGTAGCCAAAACTCTGGTGTGTTATCAACACCTTTGAGGGCTGCTTTGCAAAATGAATTCCAGCTCAGCCACACCCAACACAATTGTTTATACAGTACTAAACCATAAATTCACTCTTCCATTCCAATGTCTGTCCCTTTAACCAGACTCCCTTAAGTCTTTTTTTTTAACAGCAAGACACCTAGAGAAGTACAGAATTTTACCCATTCAGATTTTTAACGTATGTACTAGAAGAATAATCCAGTGTGACCATTTGAAAATGCATCTAAAAGCAATGGCTTCCACTTTTATCTAAAAAATAAAATAGGGAGCGTTAAAGTCATTCAACTAGAGAAGGCAAACAGCATAATGTCAGATCTATATATAAACTGGGATTTGCCTTCCAAGAAAGTTAGTCACACTGATTTATATATGTCATATCTCATCTTGAGATGAAATTCCTTTCACCTAAGAATTCCTCTCTGTGGATTCCTAAGTCCTCACTGGCTCAACACTCCAACCTTCTGGTTTCAAACTAGAGCAGTCAGTTTGTCAAAAACTGCCAAAACCTAACTTGACTTGCAGGAAAGCTGGAAGTTCAACAACACTCTTTTTAAAATCAACATGCAACAAAGCTGTGGACAATTCATCAGGTTTCTGTTCTAGATCCTGTATTAACAGCAGAACTTGAAGAATTTGCAATCTTGCTTGGTCACTGTGGAGGTTCCACTACAGCAAATGCAAGTAGCTTAGCTTGCATTTACTTAGCCATATGGAGAAGCAGTAAAATTCTTAATTTTGGTGATGGAAATACCTTTGCCAGAAAGTAAGATAGATTTCAAATGCTAGGCCTAGTATGAAGATCTGATGCAGCAGGAAAATTTAACATAAGCAAAGAAAATTCTGTGTATAAATCTTGAAAAAGTTAACATGAAATCCCTGATGTAATCTTAACAAGGTTTTTACAGTAATTCTGTAAACAAAGATTAATTTTATGGTACTAGAAGCTGACAGCTCTGCCTTAAGATGGACTAATACAAGTAGGTAAGCTATTTAATATTCTCCAGCCCCACAGTGACCAATGAACATTGGATAGGCCATTAGGGATAAATCCATGCAATTCTTTTAGAAGTACTAGGGAATGTGCATTGAGCATCAGTTCCCATTGATCATGTTCACAAGCATTTTAAGCCAATATACTTTCCCCGGTGCCAACAGTATCTTCCCTGCTCCTTTAAATGCTGTCTGTCTAGATTTCCTTCTAGAATACAAAAAATCTCCTCCTGGGAAGCAGAACATTCTGAAAAGTAGATTGGTTCAGAGATACTAACCATGAAAGTAGTTTAGGGATAGCAACAGCTCTTATTTGAAGTTCTCTGAAAGCAAGTAATCCTTCTGGATGTTTGCTTGCAGAGGGAAAAAGAATTTTAACCACTTGTCCCAAGTGCATTGGAATGTTTAAGAGAAGAGCAAGGAACATCATGTGTATTTTTAAAGACAGAGGACCACAGGGTTTTTTCTACTGATGTGAATTCTTTACATATTCATACACCAGAAAGTGGGACAAATACAAGGTACTCCACAGCCTTCTCACATGTCTCTCTTCAAGAGAGACACTTCTTTAGTAGTTTTGTCCCATTTCACAGCAGTAATAAACGCATATCCATTTTCCCCTGCATGGTAATACTCATAAAAGACAGAATAAAGAGTGGTACATACTGTCAGCAAAATAAATTTGTTGTGTTGCCTGCAGGAAGTCCAGAATGCTATCTGCCTTTTCATCTATGTCTTTTAAGCCTGCTGCTTCTTCTTTGTTGTTTTTGTCAGGTTGATATGTAAAATCCACACTGGTAGTTTTTGTTACTAAGCCAGCTGCTTTCTTTTTTCTTTCTGTCGCTTCTTTTTCAATTTCCTCTTTTTGTTTTTTGCTGATTTTGGGGACCTTCTGTTTGCTGCAACTGTAAATTATCTTGAACAACAGTGTCTTGCATTCCAAATCTGTTTGTTCTCCGTGTAAATTACTAGAGATTTGTAAACTGCTCTTTTGTTCTTCCTTCGAATGCGCCTTCTCTTGGTTTGCCCTTGATATTCCTCTTCTGCGGATTCAAAAGAGACATGAGAGCTGGAAATAAGAAGATCTGTAATAAGCATTTTAGAACTGCATGCAATGAAATATGACACCCTTCAAATTCTGGGATACCTGAGTGGCTCTAACCTTACTTTTATGCTTACAATGTCTTTCAGTACTACAATGTCAAAGTCAACTTTTCTGAATGCATTAAAAATACAAGCTTTTTTCCCTTCTGCTTTCAATAAAGACTGTATTCCTCCTTCATGCTACATACTTTACATCTCATTTACTTTCTAAAGGCAGATAATATGGTTCTATACAGAGCGAGGGTCAAAAGAATCCCCAGAGCAAAAAGTAGCACGGGCAGATGGGGTGACATGACATGAGAGAACTCCCCCAAGGAGTTCCCACACCACCAGTTGGTTAGACTTGACCAAGAACACAAGAGAATGTACATAATTTACAATGAAAGATAATAGTGTTATATTGATGATATCCAGTCATGACAGTGCTGTGCTTTAAAACACCAGGCATCTGTTTTCTGACTCATCTCTTTTCTCCTCCTAAACATTCTCTTCCTTTGGGGTATCTTACTGCTAGCTCAGTTTAGCCATCAACTTTATAGGAAAAGCATGCAAGGCAACAGTGACCTGGTAAGTAATCTCTAATCTCTTTAACAGCCTGCCTTGGTTCTATTGTTCCCTTGCTACATTATAATTTCCTTACTACCTAATTCTTCAAAAGCCTCAGATGTCACAGGAAATAAGTCCCTCTTGCTCTTCAAGACTTTTGCACTTCTTTACTCAGATCTTATCCTTGTACACAAAGCTCAAGTTTAAGGTAATCTCTGACCCTGAACTGATGGCTCCTCCCACACACTCACTTTGAGGATTAGCCTTTCTAGCACTAGCCAAGAAGATTTGGCCAGAACCCAAAAATCCATCTTCCCTCTGAGTGCACTGCTGCTGAAGTCCATATTCATGTCTACAATAATTGCTGTCCAGCTAACTGCAATTCCCTCATGCATGGTCTAACAAAATCCTCAACATTTAAACACCACGGATTGCAGAATGCCAGATTCTTCTATAAATGAGTTTGCATGGCAAAATTTTGGTCACAGTGGCCTACAGGGATGACTTCAGTGAAAAGTTGCCAGAAGCTTCCCCTAAGTCCAGCAGAGCCAATGTCAGCCAGCTCCAAGATGGACCTGTTGTTGGCCAAGGCTGAGTCATCAGTGATGGTAGTAACATCTCTGGGAAAACACAGTTTTCCATATATATTTTTTATTTATCTATATAATAACATACCATTAAGAAGGGGAAAAAAGTTATTGTGCAGAAGCAGTTGCGACTAGAGAAGAGCAGAGTGAGAGAACAGGTGAGAGAACTCTGCATACACCAATGTCAATGGAGAAGAAAGTTGTCCAGATTGCCAGAGCAGATTCCCCTGCAGTCTGTGATGGAACCCACGGTGAAACAGCTGTGCCCCTGCAGCCCATGGAGGTCATGGTGAGCAGAGATCCTCTTGTGGAGGACCCTCCACAAGAGCAAGTGCAAGGCTGAGGGAAGCTGTGACCTCGTAGGAAGCCCATGCTGGAGCAGGGTCCTGGCAGAATCTGTGGCCCCATGGAGATTGGAACCCTATCCCCACACGGCACTGGAGTAGGTCTGCTGGCAGGACTTGTGACCCCACAGAGATCCCACACTGGAGGAAACTGTTCCTGAAGGACTGTGTGCTGTGGGAAAGGACTAACGCTGGAGCAGTTCATGAAGAGCTGCAGTCTGTGGGAAGGACTCATGCTGGAGGACTGTCTCCCATGGCACAGGCTCCATGATGGAGAAGGGGAAGAACTCCTTTCCCTGAGGAGATGAAGAGCCTATAACCCTTATTCCCCATCTCCCTTTGCTGCTGAGGGGAAGAGGTAGCAAACTGGAATAAACTAAAGCCTGGGAAGATAGGGGGGAGGAGGGGGAGAAACAGAAAGCTGCTTTTAGATTTGATTTACTTTTCACTATCCGCTCTAATTTTGATTGGTAATAAATTCAATTATTTTCTCCAAGCTGAGTCTGTTTTGCCCATGACAGTAATCAGTGAGTGATCTCTCCCTGCCCTTATCTTGTGAACCTTTAGTAGTATTTTCTATCTCCTGTCCAGCTGAGAAGGACAGTAATAGAATGGCTTTGGTGGTGCCTGAGTTCAGCCAAGGTGAAAACCCTAATGTTTTGGTCCAGAAATTTAAGATATTAATCTTTCCCTCAATCCCTACCTGCATGCTTCTAAATTCCTTACAGTGCCCTGAACCTAGTACTCTTTATTTATCTGCATTTACACCATTCTCTTAGGGTCAAAGCAGCCTTGCTTGGCTAGACTGGTGTGATACAGGAGAGACATCTGATGCCTAATGCTTGTTTCAGAATGATATGGCATAATCTCCTGAACTGTCTCAGACATTCTCAGTGTGTTTGGCTTTCTCGTCATCCTCCTCCAACCAGTCTTTGTTGCTATGTTCTCCATGGTTGGAGGCCCTTTCTTTAATTTCTGTTTCTTTTTCTGTCTTGAACTCTGCCACGCTCTGAGCCACTTTTTCTTTAAATATCACTACAGAGCCTTTTAGTTCTTTAGCTGTCAGATGACCTCACTGCAAGCCATTTTTCCATACTTTCAATGAAGAAGGCTGCATAAATAAATTTGCTGCATTGTAATGAACACCACAGTACATCAAAGACAAGCCAAACATCACCCTGGACCATAGTGTGGAATGTTTGGCATCCATGGTATTTGAGCTAAATATCTTTATATGTGATTTGGACATATGGGATGTGGGAAAAATAACGTCTGGTCATCCTGAAGGAATAAAATATCAGAACTGAAGGCAGATATGAATGGTGAAAGATGCTATAAACAAAACATCAGTGTTTCATCTTGAGATCTAATTTGGGTTCTCATGGAAGTATTTGTGTTTAAATAGGTGAATTTCACTGCAAATATATACATGTTTTGCAAAATTTCTCAGCTCTCTGTAAACCTGAACAGCGCTGTTTGCTTAATAACACTAATCTATGCTCTCAGCAAAGTGGCCTAACCTTGCTCTTGAAGCATCTGAGACCCTCAAATCTCAGTCGAAACTATAGCATGGTGTGCAGCCAAGCACCCTTCTTTGGTTTGAAATCACTTGAAAAAAAAAACAGGGCAGAAGCCAGACGAGGCTTAAGATAACCAATGTTTTGATTCAAATCCACGAGTTTCCTTATCCTAAGTAGCTCCGGACAGCAGAAGGTCTGAAGAGAACCACAGTGAAGCTGTCAAAGGCACAATGAATGTAGTCTTCCCATGTGTAGGTATTAAGATAAATGACTGACTGAAAGGAAACCAGAACTATGCTAACTTTCCTCCACACAGGAAACAAACACAAGACAACCTAATTCTCTTGAAGAGCTAGAGTGGCCCTCTCTTAACAGTTTTGGTCATTCTTTGCCCTGTATTCTAGTATCTACTGCTCCATGTGTGGGAGCTACCAGTGATTCAACATCAGGAAAAATTAGATGCTTACGAATGCAAAGCAATGCACACAAAAGGGATTAATTTGAACAACTCTGTAGGAGTGAAGTGAGCTGTTATCAGGCCAGGAAAAACAAAAGCCATATCTGTGCATTAGCAGGGAAAGCTCAACAAAAACATGTGGCATCAGCGGTATCAGTGGTCATAACAGCTAACAACTTGTTTGCATACATAAGAGATGGAAAATAACAGAAAAAATATTCCAAAGCTATTATATAAACCTATTGTACTGTTCAAGCTTGTAATGCTCTGTTTCTTAGCATAATTCCAGAACCGTTAAGATTTTGGCAGGGAAAAGGAGGACTCTCACAGAAGTTAGCAGAGAAGAAACTCCAAAATTATTTGTATTATTTGACTTGAAAGAGTAACAAAATAGACTTAATTTCTACCTCCTCATGTGAAAACAAGGTGACATGCAATTAATCAGAGCTGTTTGACAAGCTAATAGAAGTAAAACCTTTTTTTCACTAATGGTACAGTTTCCTATAGATTTCCCATGCGTGCGGCATAGAGGAGCCAAAAAAGCTGCTTATTCATATAGCCAGCAAGGCTACCTGATTATAACAGCCATGCTAAAATATAAATGAAAGTTATACAAGAAACATATACCATAAAGTTTATGTCACAGCCCACACAATGACCTTAACAAATGACATATTCAGTGGGATCTGCCTCCCACAGCTTTAGCTGCCTGAAAATACTTAGTGCATACTTAGACCTATGCTCCTCACGATAACCCAAAAGACACTTTCTTCTATAGAAGGCAGTTAATCTCATCCTAAACCAGCAAGGCTGGAAATGTAACCTGAAGGACTTCATCTCTCTCTCTCCTTCCATTAACCACAAAGGAAATTGAGATGATGAGTTCTGACTAGATGCTTGCAACACCTGACAAGAATCAGTCTCTTTTACAGAAAATATCAGTAACAGGAAGGTGTTTCCTAACATGAGTCTGCTCATCAGATGATTTTTGCTAATTAACAAATCCACTGTTTTATAAATACCCCACACAAGATCCAACATTTGAACGGTTCTGTACATTTCAAGCCAGTAGGGAGGCCTGATAATTTTTCAATAGATACAAAGAATTTTTCCCACTGACAGATTTGTTATGCCAAAGTCAGTAATTCTAAAAAATGCAGGGAATATACACTCTGCAAGCAATCTCAGTATGTTGAGTGAGTACTTAAGCAACAATGATAGAAATAGCTTTTGAACCACACTAACTGTAGCCACAACTATAGCTACAGCTTGCTCTAATTCCACAAGAGCTGATGATTCTTCTGTTCCATATTGGTCTGTCACCTTTCTCCCTCCTAAGACCTATCTCTGCTCTACAAGTTGCTTAATTGATCACATAATCCAATTCTCCAGGAGCAATTGACTCTAACCTGTTTAGTCTGCATTTGGTGCTCTTTCAGACTGAGCAAAGTGTCTTCCAAATGGAATGCCCATATCCATTTTCCAGTCACAGTCATAACTTCACAGGCATTTCTTTCAGCCTCAAAAAGAACCCCTTCTTCAGGAACTGTTCCAGTTAATTTTTTTTTGCATAGATTCCTTTTTGCATGACGTTTAACACGCAGGTGCACAGTCACACTACTCAGACTGACTATGATATGGAAGTGGGAATGAGCAGCCTCAGAATGTAAGTCAGCACTAAAAGAAAAAGTAATTTTCTAATAGCCTATCTTATCTTGTCTGAACAATTTAAATGTTTTTGCCATTCAAGCTGCATGTTTCTTTAACAGAACAGAGGTAGGAATACGTAAAAAGACTTTAAATGAAATAAGAGGACTCAGTTTATACATACAGCTTACTGAATTGTGATAATGAAAAGTCAGCATGGCCAGTTTCTATCTTCAAGGAAAAACAGAAAACAATGAAAAATTGAAAAAAATATTGACGGGAAGATTCCAAATCAGCTAGCTTTTACTGAGTTCTATTATATTAGGAAGTTACTTTGCATCTGTCATCAGAGCAGCTGGAGACACAAAGAGATTAAATACAAAGCTCAACATAGGCTAAGAGCAATAGCTGACGTCTCCCTGTCCAGACTAACCATCAGCATGAACACACTGCTGGCAACTCCATGATGGAAAATATAAGCTTCCTTGAGTTATCTTTACTATTTCAGTTCCTTCAGACAACTCCAGATGGAAACACACTGAGACAGCATCCTATAAGACAATAAAAAATAGGAGGCTGATTACTTAGATGTCTGGAAGTCTGAGGAATATGAAGTTCCACAGTATGCAAAACGAAATTGGGCTATAAGATGGGATTTTTGAATGCTGGGGATTTTTAAAAATCAGGTCCCTGAATATTATTAGAACAAATTTTTAGAACAGGGAAAAAAAAAAACCAAACAGAGGAAAAAATATGTAAAGCATACTGTGGAAAACAGAATCAAAGAATATCCACTCAGCTTTGGGAATCCATATAATGTGCTCATTATGATTCAAGCATAGCAGCTGGCTCTCCTGTTCAAGTCCCACAGTTGGCTGTCTGGATGTTGCTCATGGTAATTCTGTTGGGTTTTTGGTTTTTTTGGCTTTGGGTTGGTTTCTTTTTTCAGCTGAGACAGAACGTATGCCTTTCTGAACCTTCAGCCAGTTTAAGCTCTTTTCTTCTCCTTGATACTGGATGAATCTTCCATGGTGTACCATGCAGCCAAAGCAGAGGAGTTTAATTTTGGTTTAGCATCTTTTAAGGGTAAAAATGAATGTTATTTTTAGTGCAAATTAAGATATTTGTAGCTGCATTTTGTCCAAGAGTGAGAAGCTGTGGCTGGTGAATGCAATAAAATGGAATGGTTCATTAGAATAAATGCAATACTGGAAAGATCTCAGGCACACAAAATGACATTACTATGTTTTCACTCTTTTTTGGGGAAGCTGCTTCAAATAATTTGAAATCAGAGAAAGAAACTTAAAAACTTCTATTAATGTGCAACACTTGTGATGTTGTAGAAAACTGCAAAGATTGGAAGCTGTTTAGGATAAGGACTGTCATTTATTTTTTTCATTCATACTATGTTTGTGTGCTGACAAATGAAGATTTCACATAAAACTGGCAAATGTTGCATAACTGCTGCCTACCACAAAAGAGTATTACCTCCTGGATTTTAAGCAAATCCAATTAATGCTAATGACAATAATCAGTTAAAGGCAGATACCACTTTCTGCATCAGTCTTCAATCATAAATGCTCACCTGACTCTATATACAGATGAATTTCTCTTACTCATAAGTCAAATTCCTGCCACAGGATGAACTGTACTTCGTCACATCAAACAATGACCTACTTCTATACCCTGTATCAAACAGTAGCCATACACTTCTTAGAAGAAAACATGAACTTTGGATTTGCAGAGGTAGAATAATGGCTGTTCTTTTGTACTTTTACCCTAATAATTGCTATAATTTTACTTTTCGATTGCTGCTGAGTGCTAAGATGTTGTTTTCATGGTTATTCGTCATATTATAAAATCTTACTCCTGCTTGGTAACAGTCAGTTCTGAGCTCACCATTTTGCAGGTGGATTTTGACTGGTTATTTTTTTCTAAGTACATCACTTGACAGCTGTGTAAGATGTGTTTCATCTGTCGTTTTTGACAAATCACTCAATCTGGGATTATGCTGCACCCAACTCTAGCCTTTAGTGTAGTCAATATATATGTAGCCATCAGGAAACCTTCTGATATCACTTAATTCTTTTTACCTGACCATCTATTGAACACAAGCCTCCTGTTGTGACCTCTATTTTGGGAACTGCTGCATTCTCTTCATCTACTTATCTATTCTGGAGCTTCATCTTTCATGTTATGTCTATGTGATCTCTTTGGAGAGAGACTTTATCAAAAACTTGGTGGAAATTCAAGGAAACCAACATCAGCTGTAGCATGCTCCTTATCCATGTATTTCCTATGTCTTCAAAGATTCCAAGATGTTTGTATACTTCCTCTTTGCAAACCTTCTGTTGATCTGTCCCATTCAGATCACAGGTTATCAGGCATCTACAAATATTATTTTGCATCATAATTTGTGCTGAACTGTCTAAAACAAACAACAGGATAACAGGTTTGCAGTTCCCTGGATTATTTAAGAACTGTTTTAAACAACTGGCTTCACACTATCTAACCTCAAAGTCTCTGACAACAAGGCAATTTGAAAAGCAAGTAGCTATGCATCATTGTCAGTAATATGGGCAATTTCATTTCCCTAAATTTTTTTAGAAAGTTGAGGTGAATAAAATCTGGTACTTGTGATTTTATTTTATAAATTTATTTTGTTGCATGACAATTAAATCACTTCAATTCACATATCCTTTCAGAAAAGCCAGGAAGAAGTGATGTATCATGGGACTCTCCATAGCATTTTTCCCACAGCTAACATCAATGCAAAGGATTTATTTAATTTCTCTGAAACATGCCTCTCTAAATACTCATTCTACACCAAGATATTGGCTCAAAAGAGTGGCAGACACATTGCTCCTGGTGCATCAAAAGTAAGACCTACTGTCAGTTTTATTCTACATAACATTTGCTTAAAAACTTCTTCGCCTGTCTTACCACATTCTTACATTTAAATATGTTTAATACATCATTTGGGTGTGAATTCAGATTTTAAAAGACACCTACTCCTTTCTAACAACTTCCTTTACTCTGTTGTCTGGCTCTGCTGTCTTTCTCTTGCTTTTTCTCAAGCCTTTGATGACAGGTGGTGGGCGCTGGCCTTGAATATCACATATGGTGTCCTTAAGTAGCTTCCATACCACCTGGCACAACTTCCTTCTCTTAGCTGACCTTTTTTAGGTTCTTTTTAGTAAGTATCTTTATTTTTGTGTAGTGTTCCTTCTTGAATTGTTGTGGATTGTTGTTTATTTCCTGTTGCTTTTTTGGCATGTTGAACCCAAATGTTGCTGTTGTGATGTGCCTCTTGTGAACCAAACTCTACATAGGATAAGAAGTCAAGGGTCTCATTTCCTCTCACAGCTCCACTAACCAATGTCTTGGTTATTTTATTGACTGCGTGTAAAATCTGAAACTTTTGACAACATCCTGATCAGACACTAAGGGGGAAACTGAAGATCCCATTACTGCTCTCTCTGCTGCTTCTCTGATCGTACAGCAATGAGTGCTCCCAATCCCAGCTGGATACATGATGAAACAGACTCCAAGCTTGCTTTGCTTTTTGATATGTACACTCCGTCCACCATACACTGATCTAAGGCATCCAGGAGATACACGAAACTATTTCAATGCATAAATTTTAACAGTAATGTTTTGGGCCTTTGGTCATTTTAGACAGAAAGCTGTACTTGATGAAGCCTCTGATCTTTCTTAAATAGAAATATTTCTGATACAAATTCTGTACCATTAAAAAACTTAATTTCTAAATGAAAACAAATATTTTGACCTTTTAGTGATCCTTTATTGTTTTAAATTTCAAACTCACTGTCTTCAGTCATTGTGGGGGGATGTGCAAACAATCAGACTCGGTCATCATTATTTAGAGGCATCATACAGCACTTCCCAAATGGGCTCAGTTGTGGTCCCCAAATGCACTAAGAATTACATTGACTCAGTGAGGAAAACAGAGTGAATGCACAAAGCAAAGCACACTCACATACAAGAAAAAAAAAAGGGAGATTCAATGACAACCAGTAACTGTTTTGAAGGCTACTAAATTAGAAATGGTCAAGAATTTTAAGCAGCCACAAAGTTAATTGTTACTAAATAGAGAAATCTTCTTAGTCATTGGCTAAATAAGCTTACATCTTTGTATTAGAACAGATAGTACCACATGAATGGGAGGGGAGATCTGTAACATTTATATATTAAAAAATTGGAAACATTTTAAACATCTGATGTCACATTTCCACTTGAAATATTTGCTCGCTCTTTCAATTTTCAGGAAACAAACACATGTTCAGAGTTTTACTCAAAGCCTTTTTCCCCATAGATGGTTTTCAACCAATGGTTAGTTTAAAGAATCTAAAGCTCTCCCTTTGCTCAGAATAACACCAGAAATTATAAGAAACATTGCAATCTTAAAATACTGTGCAGCATTTAAAATGTTCTTTCCAAATATAACAGCTAAAATACCACAGAATGTTTAGATGTTATTAAGAGTATAGGAACACAAACTGGAAAATGGGAAAATACTGGAAAAACAGGTTATCTGCTGGAAAACAGATATGCAGTTTTCCTTTGTGACAAAACACCATTAAGAGCAGATCTACAGGAAAGTACAATCTTTGGCACAGAAGAGCTACATAAAAGTACCCAGATACTGACACAGCAAAATGAAGACAGCAACAACCCCTCAACTTATGTCAGTTATCACCTCAATATTTCAGTTTACAGCTCAATTCTAATTTTTGCAATATTTTGCAATATTTCTTAACATTTTATAAAGCATGTAATAAGAAATTACATTTAACCCCATATGTGAAAGAGCTGCCACAACTGCAATTCATTACATGGTTTTTCCAGTAAATCCTATTTGAAAACAGGCGTTACTGTTTTCAGTAAAACAGTAAAGTAAAGTCTGGAAAGTAAAGTCTGAAAGAATGCAGAACTTCCACATGTTTTATTTTAAACTATCTCCTTCATCCATTTATCTTTGGAACTTAAACTAGATCTGAATTAAATTTACTTACACAGTTTCCAAGCAGTTTTGTAAAAAGAGGGATGTTTTAGGACATGGGTTAAGCTTACTTTCATTAATCACACTCTAAATTAATTGTGCATTGAAGCAGTAAGTAATTTCTTAATGACCAAATCCTCTATGTTGAGCTAATAATACACATAAACGTGCAGGCAGGTATGCTGGAAAAACGAGCAACACCAAAGGGAAAAATCCAGAACAGCTGTAATTTGGTTATTTGTCAGTTTGTAATAGACATGAACCTGGTGCCACAACCTTTCCCGGTATGCAGGTTTGTTCTTGACTGCATGTTGTGCTGCAGCCGGCCCTGCCCTGCCAGAGCTGTGGGCCCTCACTGCTCAAACTCTCACACTGCTCAAATTTTTTTTTTCCATAATGAACACTCTAAACCAGCTTTTTAATAGGAAAGCTAGGTTTTATTAGAACAGACACTAGAACAGCTGATTTCTTTTCTGGGGGTGGAGAAAACTCAAAATGAGGAAAATTGAAAACAAAACTATACATACATAACCTTATCTCCACATTGCTCACTGCATCCTTGTAAATCAATCTTCTTTTCTTAGGGCTTGTTCTCAGTTCAGCACACCAGATACTTCCAGAGTTGCAGAACAGTCTGCACAGAGCTCTCTGGGTCTCTAGGGAATGGCCCTCTGAAGCCTCCCATTGCTCTCAGTAGACTTCTGGTCTCTGCAGTACAGAGTGTTTATTCCTTGGCCATCACTCCTCTACACCTGTGTGTCCTTCACATTCTATAAAGTTATTCCCTCTCAGGGTATGTCTCCTCAACTCCTAAGGGTTCCATCCTGGTTTCTGTGCTAAGCAGCTGGAGATTTTCAAAGAATGAAAAACGATGTATGACATAAACATCTGATTATTCGTAACAATAAATTAAGCAAACAACTAAACCACAAAACCCAGCTGAAAGTATTCCTTACAAAGAAAATACTTAGGAAGTGACTGAAATAATTTTGCCACAAGTTCTCAAGAAGAGGTCATGCAGTATATGCATATTCTACTTTCCTAGGCGTTGAATCCATGTACACATCATCTTTACACTATTAGACCACCTATTTCCAGGCACAGTAGAATGTTACCAGAATAATATGGATAATATGGATCAGTCTCTATTATTTCCATGATTTCTTTTGCTGCTTCCTGAAAGTAATGCACTTAAAATGGCCACAGGAGCATAACAACTTGTCTACTCAGCTTAGTAAAGTGTCAAGTCGTTTTTAGTTCCCATTTAAGTTGTTGAAAAATAAGAGTTGCTCTGCATCTCATTGAAGAATAGTATAATCCCTTGAAAATAAGAGAGACATTGTTACTCTTCTTCAGTTATATGACATGACCCTGCTGTGATAAAGGGACATGTGTTCATCTGTCTACACTTGACTTCGTATTTCATATGAATTTGAAAATCTGTCATCTGTTTGCAGAATGCAGTTCTTTCCATCACACACTGTACCCCCAGTCCAGATCAGCGTGATGTGAATGCTTGTCATCTTTGCTTGGTGTGCTTGCCTATCACCTCTACAAAGCTGGTTTAATTATTCTTTTCAACATCACAGAACCTTAAGCATCAATAGCTGTCAATCACAGACTACCCATAATATGCTATGGATATGCATACTTTTTTTGTCTTTGATGCACTTAGATGCTCATTACTAAATGAATCCCTCACTTGCTTTCATGGGCTGGCTGATATATACTACTCTTAATCCAGCTGGGATGCAAGTAAATTTCCTTGTTGGTGTAAAATGCTATTCCTTTGGGGTAGGAATAAAAAGGTTCTCCCAAAGAGAGCTTCCTGCCACAAACATCTAACTTTAACCATACATGTTGACTTTTAGGCAGGATGTTCTTCCTGAATGAAATACCAAGCAGTAGGTAAGAAATATTTGAGAAGAGGAATAAATCTGGGTCTAGGAAGTCCCTCTCTAGGCTAAATGGTATCACAGAATCCTGTGACTTGGAAGGGATCCACAAGGATCATCAAGTCCAACTCTTAAGTGACTGTCATATTTCACTTTTCCCCAAAACAGCTACTACATCACAGAAAATTTTCTGACACTAGGGGAATACTACCTTTTTATATTCAGAGCCTGATGATATGCATCACACATGATTTTATTTAAACAAGAAAATGTAAAATAGAAGTTTCTTCATTATATACGATAAATAAGAGCCTTCTTGTAGGGTCCAGGCACAAGCAATGCCCTCAGTATTTTAAGTCAGATACATAAAGTAAGGATTCTGGATTTAGATGCAAGGAACATAGGCCCAAGAATAATTTTTCAATTTCCTTAAGCAGTTTCCCTAATTGTAATTAATTACCAATCACAGGGAAAAAAAATCTCTTTCTAAATGCAAATGTTCCACTGGAGTCATGGACTATAGCTTCATTTGACTTTTCCACCTTGAGAACACAAAAATTTTTACAGCTGACTAGACAATGCAGGCCAGTTAAGCAGGTAATATAAATTTAAAGGGATCAGTGTGCTTCTGTAAGAAATATACATATTACATGATTGCTACTGTTCCTATCTGTACAAACTATCCAACTGCTTTTACACTGTACTACTAATACTCTCATGGCTCTATCACATGCTATACATGAAGCACAAGTTATTGCATATGTATCAACCTGAGTATCTTCTGTGGAGTACAAATCACCAAAACTGCCTCCTTGAAAAGTAATGTTTTATAAAGACTCCTGGATGGCTGTTTACTATATGAAAAAGCGCTTTTCTAAAATCAAAACCAAACCACACTACCAAAACCAATGCACTATGTTCTTCAGAAGTCCTAATAATCAAGAGGTTTATGCCCAGCTCAGCACTGTTTTGATTTTTTTCCAAAGGATATGTAAATAGATGATGAGAAAGTGGGACATTTTCTTATATACCAGTGAAGAGCAAAAAGAAAGCAGGACAGATTTAATCCAAATCCACTTATTTAAACCAAAAAGAAAGTCCAAGAAGTCTGTAGTAAGGTTACAAGCTACCTGTACATCTTACTAGTAAATTCAAGATCCTTAAGGTTTCACTGGAACACTGGGTTTGAAATCACAAAGAATGATTATTCAGTTCCACTCCTGATTCCTTCATAAAAGCAATCTTTCACCAAGTGGGACAAGAGGCTACATAGTACAGGTTTCTGTCCTCTCAAAAAACTGGAATTTTGACTTTGGTAGCCAGTTCCTGCGTTCACGGGACTTTTTTCATTCTGGAATACTAAAGAGTTTACAAAAATCTTGCAGCAGGTGAAACAATCAATAAATCTCAGGAATGGCTTTAGGTTCTCTGAAGACAAGGGCCAGAGCACTGACCTCTGGAAAGCAGGACTGGGAATGGGGGTCCTCTGGATGGAGACAGCAGACACCTGGCTCTGTGGTGGTGTTGGCTACTTCCCTGGCTGGGCAACATCAAGGGACACTGCAGCTGGTATTTTATTAGTCACTCACCCTCCACAAGGAGATACATGATAATCAGGACTTCACACAAGATTCAGGTCTGCCATCAAATTATACTGTAGCCAGTAGAGAGAACTTCACTGTACTAACAAGTATAGTGACACAAAAAGTTGGCAGAAGATCACCAGAGAATAGGCAATAGGCTGCAAATAGGTCAAAATAATTCAGGATTTCCATTTAACTTGGCTTTTAAGAGAGGAGAGAGGAGCCCACGTTGGAGCAAGTTTGCTGGTGGGACTTGTGACCCCATGGGGGACCCACTCTGGAGCAGCCTGTCCTTGAAGGATGGCACCCTGTGCTAGAGAACTGTTACCCATGGATGGACTCATACTGGAGAATTTAATGGAGAACTATCTTCTGTGGGAAAGACTTGTCTCTCTGAGCAGCAGGAGAAATGTGATGAACTGACCATAACCCCCAGTACCTGCGTTCTGGCTCCCCTCTGGGGAAGAGGCAGAGTTGAGAAGGAGGGAGAGATAGGGGGAAGGTGTTTTAAGGTCTGTTTTTACTTTCCATTATCCTACTCTGATTTTTTAAAATAATAAACTCAAATAATATCCTCAGATTTTGAGGATGTTTTCCCTGTGACAGTATTTGATGAATCATCTCTCCTGGAACTTACCTCAAACTATGAACTCTTTGTTGAATTATCTCTCCCCTGTCCAGGTGCAGAGGTGAGTAAGAGAGAGAGACTTTGTTGGGTGTCTGGAATCCAGCTGGGGTCAACCCACTACATGGAAGCAAATGCAAGTGCTGCAAAGGATACAAAGAAAGTCTGGCTTTTTTTCTCAGGAAGAGAAAAGCCGGCAAAAAAATACAAAATTAAATAATCTCCTGAGATGGAAGAGGAAAAGCTCTATCACTGGTTTATTAATTTAAGTCTTCCCACTTATCCTAAGGCTATGTATTTTTATTTCTCAAGGAGCTGTAACAAATTAGTATTTCTCTTCTCTACAGTGTTCACCTATATACTAAATAAAGTACTGACCAAAGAATCAATCACTTATTTTCTTTGGCAGAAGAAGAAGAATAAACATTATGTTCTTCTCAGTAAAAATGCCACAGTTCAGCTGAGGTACTTAACTGCTGTGTAAAAGCTCCCATAATATTCACTCCCCTTTCTGGGCTCACAAAAAAGAGACAGGCTCCTCTAAACAGGAAGCTTGATCCTACACAGACTTTATTATCATCACTTACTGTAATATCATTAAGTACCTTACTCTTCTAATTATTCAAGCAGTTTAGTAGAGTTTCATATGCTTCAGTGAAGAGATGGGAAAAAAATTAGATCCATGCAAAAATGTGCTGTATTGCAGCACTTCAGGGTATGATGTGTTACAGACCTGCAGAGCAGCCCTGGAGCCTGCAGCATTTGCTGCCTCTCTGTGCTCATCTATCAGCACTGGCTTAATATCAACTACATTACTATATGCACGTTTTTCTTCATGTCTTTATATGTTGGGCTTCCACAGCAGAATCTTTACTATTTTACATACCTTGTGATATGACAAGTGCCTAGATCCAAGCACTCAATAACGTTGCATTCTCTGAAGAATGACTCTTAAGAAAGGTGAACATTTAATTCAGCTACCTTGTCTAAAAGCTAATGGAGAACTGATCCAAATTTTTCAGTTACAAACTACGGTTTTTATTATACTGAATGAAGGCTGGAAATTAATATGTGCCATACTTGAACACTAAGAACTCCTTAAGATGTCTTTGCTGCTGCTTCTGGAAAGCTAGCTGAGAACTAGATATACAGTTCTTGTATTTATTAATAGCCACTTCCCATAAAATTTTACATCAAATTGGATTTTTTATCAATTGAAAAGGTGCATGCCTTTATAATTTTGGAGATTTATCTTACATGCTGTTTCATAATGGGAATAACAAGCATTCTATATGTGAGAAGGCATGCAGTAGACACTATTAGCTTTTAACTTCCCATCTTCAGACAGACAGTGACCAAAAAATAGAATAGAGCTCTTTATTTGTCCAGACTGACAAAAGATGTGCCCATTTCTACATAGTCAAGAAATGCTGATATACCACTCAAATAGAGTGCATACCTAAATGTAAAAAGATTGGAATGAAACACGGGTTTGCAAACTAAACCCCTCCAGATAAGTACTTAAGTTGAACTTAAGACAGAAGCATGAAAGGAATTAAGCTCACTGCACACTTAAGATGCAACTTTTTTATTAAATGTGTTAGGCTCTCCTTAAGGTGTGGCAACCATTACAGTGCCATTATATTTCAGATATTTTGCATCTAGCTATCCGACTATTCAAGCTACCAAAAGAAATGTTTAATATTATATCTGGCATCATGATAGTGCAATGGCTATTTGCCAGTGAAAAGAAAATAACAAAATAAATTCAATTTTGTGGTTAGCTGTGCAAGGATGCTGATATCCAGTTCAATGTACACTCACATGGTTCCAAAACAACATCCGCTGAGAGTAATGTACTAAAAAGATGTGAATGGCAGAATTTGTTTCTAGCAGTCAGGATTTAAGGTCATGTGGCATTTTTCATCTTGTTCTACACACCTTAAAGTTTGACTTACCAGAAATTAGCTTATGTTGCATTCTCTTAATGTTCCTAACATTTATGAATTCAGCTTTTAAATATTCTTTTTTAAATAAAGCAACCTTAAGAAACATTTAATTCATGTTAATTCAATTAGATTGGTGAAAAACTGGTATCACCATCCCAATAAAACAAAAATAGTTGCATAAAACTCTTTCTGCATTCTCTCCTATGCCCTCCACAGCAAGATGCAGAGTTAGGGGTGAGATATAAGCTAGTCCTTTCCAAATACCATCCACGTACCCAGAAACAAAGAGCTTTGAGAAAGTAAGGTCACCCAGTTCTTATGGAATAGTACAGAAGAAGGTAGAACAGGGATGATTTCACACAAAACTTCACCTGTCATAAGACCAGCTACACCAAGCCTAGATCTTTAAGGCTATTGTTTAAAATCTCTGCATCAAGAAAAGAAGTGTGAGATGCTGGCTGTGTCCCAGAGGTCAGGGAAGGCCTGTTCCCCATGTTCCCCACTACACCCCTACAGAGCTGTGCTCAGCTAACTGCAGACCAGTCATGTCAGTACAGCTGTGCTGGTTATACCAGCCCAGAGGATGAGCACATTCAGATTTGAGGAGAGGAGTCCAGGAGGTGCAGCACTATTAGCTGGATAGAGCCAGAGGTGCATCTGTTGGAAAGGATTTACTTTCTGTCAGAAGAGACTGCCTATTGGCCCTAATGCCTCCTCCACACCTGCGCACAGCCAATGCAGCTGGGAAATGGAACTATTGGTACAGAGATGTAGCAGCTTTGTTCAATCATAAGTTGCTCAAAGCAACTGGGGAGCCTTGAAATACAATTCAGATTGCCTGCACTGCATTTTGGCTAGATTATGGCAACAGATTTGTGTACACTGGTATTTGTCTTTTGCTATAGCAATATCCATTTTCTTCAGGCCTACACAGATAGCTGGAAAGAGGGTGCATGAGGCTGATGAATGGTACGGGCAACACACAGCCTGTAATACTGAACAATCCTGAGCCTACAGCAAAGGCAGGAGCTTCCTTTCTCTCCAACACTTTATAAAATAGAAGGTTCTGATGGAGTATGCCCTGTTAGTGATTTGAACTCTACTTATGAGCCAATTTCTGCTTGCACGGATAAAATGGAAGGAAAATAGAATGAAACTAATAAAATAATTTAGCAAAGCTACTGTCAATGGCAGATTGATAGAAGATGATTTTCGAAGCCTCCTTGGCACAGGTTACAGCTATCTGAGGGTTGTTCAGTACTTTCAAACTGCTACCTGTAAATTTTGCAGAGGGCAGTAATCAAAGGCAAAGAGTATGAGATCAAGAAATCTTCCCAGTGGAGACTGAAAACTATAGCTACTAAAACTACTGAAACTACAACTACTGCTATAAAAACAGAATATAACAAGATGAAATCATGAGGTAGGCCAGGTTCTGACTCTGAACATGACACAGGAGCATTTTTTTGCATGTCCTACTTGCAGAAAGCTGTGTAAGAAAAAAAAAAGACATTTTTCTTTTACTGTCTTAATTTTCCTTGTCCACTCAGCCACACTAAGTCCCTTTGTGCTATAACACAACCTTCTACTCTGTTTTTACAGTGTCCAGAGTATTTAAACACCACGGTAATATGAATACAAAATTCCTATTCTTACAAAAGGCTTTACTCTTCCTCTGCTCCCTATTTTATTTTCAAATTGAAACTGAAAATAATGCATTGAAATAAGCCTTGTTAGAAAGAGTAACATGGGTCCTCATAGCAAGTGATGAGCCAGGGTCACGTTTTCACACCTAATAATCAACAAGTGCGTTGTCTGTCATTGGATATTTGGGTCTTAACATGATAGGACAGCAATGTTTTGCTATGGTCAATACCAACAAGTTCATAGGCAATAGCAGCAATAGCAAAGCAGAGGAAGTTAGAATTTTGCATGCAACCAACTATACAACTGATAGCCAACATGAAAATATCATGTGATCAGAAATATCCCAAGATCTACAAACCAATTAAATTTCCTGCTTTAACACATGAAGAACTAAGATTCAGAACCCTGAAGCACTTGCTGACAGAGACCTAGCTGTCTTCTGCCTTTCTCCTTTATCTAGCCCCATACTGGCTTTACCCTGCTACTCCATGAAGATTTAACTACACAAGCTTAGGTCTTGATTATGTTTTTATTATGAAACAAGGAGGTGAAAGTAATCAAGCAGTGTCAGATTTCCAAAGCATTGGGTGTCTGCTCAAGTGAGGCAGCAATTACAAGAGTGTTGGCTTTTTTTTGCTGGGATCTAAAGAGCAACACTTGTTGGTGTTTTCTCTGTTTCTTTTCCTTGTCCAGGAAAAGTGAGTGCCTTACTGTCACTATGACAACAGAAGCCTGTAATACAGCTGCAAGGGAGGAGAAAGAGGGAGCATGCTCCAGCTGAAAGGGGTGAAGTGACTCATCTGGCAGGGAGCAAGAAGGGAAAAATTATGTTCAGTAGGGAAATAGGAGGAAAAGAGAAAACCACAGTGCCTCTTTTCTCTGAGATTCCCTCTATTATAGAACTGGATGCTCAACAAAAATATTTGTCATCACTATAATCTGAAATAAAAACAAAAAGCAAGAAACAAAGTCAGAACAATGGCCCTGATTCCCTCTCCTCTACTACACATACTGTCACCTGACTACAGAACCTACTTTAATCAAATTACTTCCAGACTTTACGGACATGTAACAAGAAGAGACTCCATTTGAGACACCAACTGTAGCACAAAGGAGTAAGAAAAGCTGAAGGTCAAAGAACTACCACAGAAAGTGAAGGAAATGACCAAGTCAACGTTGTCTCATTAAACATGCGCTTGTTGGTGAATTCTTATTCTGTTTAAGCATACATCTCTCCTCTGGGATCCAGCCCAGCATTCTCTCTGCTTTGTTAAAATGGAAAGGAGCAACACGTGTATTGTGTTCTGAATGGTCATGATTTTGGTGGTGGGGTTGGGCTACAGGGGTGACTTCCATGAGAAACTACCAGAATCTTCCTCAGTGTCCAGCAGAGGCAATACCTGATGGCTCCAAAGATAGACATGGATTGTCCATTCTGACAGTCAATCAGAAATGGTGGTAATGCCTGTGTGATAACCTAGTTAAGAACAAATTAAAACAAAAAAAGTTGTTGCACAGGTGTAATTGGGGCCAGAGAAGAGTGGGATGAGAACATGTGAGAAGAACAACTCTGCAGACACCAAGGTGCAGGGGGCGGGGGCAGGAAGTGCTCCAGGCACCAAAGCTGGGATTCCCCTGCAGTCCATAGTGAGGACCATGGTGAGGCAGCTGCGTCCCTGCAGCCCATGGAGATGCACCTGCAGTCCATGGAGGACCACACACCAGGGCAGCTGGATGCCTGAGAGGAGGCAGCAAGCCCATGGGAGGCTGTGGAGAGAGGGCCTCTGCTCCCATGCTGAAGCAACCTCCCCTTGGAGAATTGCACCAGGTGGAAGAGTGACCCGTGTCACAGCAGTTTGAGGGAAGCTGCTGCCCATGGGATGGATTCACACTGCAGCAGTTCAGAGAGCTGTGCTTGTGAGATGGATTCTCTTTGGAGAGTTTGTGAACTTCGTATCTCTAATTCAAGCCTGCTTTGCCTGTGATGGTATTTGGTGAGTGACCTCTCCTGGTCCTTATCTCAACCCATGAAACCCTTGTTAAATTTTCTCTCCCCTTGTCCAGCTGCAGAGGGGAGTGAGTGGCTTTGGTGGGTGTCTGGCATCCAGCTAGCATCAATGCACTGCACTAGGATTAGGGGTACGTTGTTTTCTTGCACTACAGCAACACATTATAATGAAAGCTTATTTCAAGGGTAAATATTTGTTATTGAACTACTTGAGGCTTTTTTAGAAGCATGCAGAAACTAATACAGGATCTAAACATGTACTTTATTTGCAGTTACAAAAATATAAATCAAGGATCTTTAATAAACCATTAACATGCAGCCATGGCAAAAGTAAAGCATTACTAGTGCATCACATTACCATGTATTCTTTTTTCCTTTAATAGATTTTCAGCATTTACACCCTTTCCTAGCATCAAAACAAATTTGAGGTAAATATCTGGGGCAGAGTTCTTTGCCATCTGGTTTTCAAAGCCAGAGAGTTTTTTGGGAGTTTGGGGTGGGGATGATGTTTTGTTGCATTGTTTGTTTTGGTGAGGTCTACCAACATCTTAATGTCAAACTATCACAAGAAATACTGAAGACTTCAGTGACATTAAAAACTCATAATCTGTACGATGCGCTCTGCAATAGTCCCATATGCTTGTGAATATACTGGCATTTAGAAAATGTAAATAGTTGCAGATAATGGTAGTTAGAAATGACTTGTTTCTACATTGTATATAAACCTAAATTAGTGGGTCATCCTTACAGCTTCAATTGATAGCCCAGCCCTGTGTTTAAAACCCTCAGTGGACAGCAGTGAATTTCTTGGTAAATTCTACACTTGCCTTCAGGAGGTTCAGACTTGTTTGCAATGAAATCAAGAGAAGTGATTACTCCATTCTACCTGGCTGCTTGGACAGAGCACAGCATTTGGCCTGTAACACTGCTCCAGGACACTGGTAGTCTGGAGATGTTTTCCTAAGTGCCTCACCAAGCTACACCTTTAATATTTATAATTTGTATAAAAATTCAATACACTAGAAATACTTCCAAGAAGATGGCATCACACTAAACAGTTTTTGCACTCAAAGTACATCAGCAAGCATCTTCTTTCAAGTATACACTAAATTCTTTAAAATTAGTATGATAAAAGTGAAATACATAACTAGAATTCTTGACAAATCTTAAATCAGGCGTCATTTAAAAAGGAAGTCTTCTCCTGTTCAGATAGAAAAGGAATCAAAATTTTCCAAAGCAGTACTAGAAAAGTTGATTTAGGTCTTTCTTAATTTATAATATAATCCCTATAACAATGTCAGTATACGTACAAACATTACTGGATCTAGACTCTTTCTCCTAAAAGTTAAGTCAGATTTAATAATGATTAAATACTTTATCTGAACTCTGAAATAAAAATGGTTATTTAATCTTATTCAATTTCAGAAAGAAAACTGCGGTGATTTTATCTATTAAGGAATGTCACTGCATGTATCAACAAATACAAGGTCTGCCACGAGGACATTGAAGGGAAAGACATCTGAAGTACAGAATTCTTCAGCTATACCTGTCCTACATCTCTATTTGTTTGTGGCCCCTTCACTGTGCACTTAAGCTGAAGAAGAAACAGGCTGTAGAGAAGAAAGTTCCTTAAGCTCACAGGCATCTCTCCTTCCAAGTTATTGATTAATCTCTAAACACCACATTTTAAGAAAGCTTATAGTAACAGGCTCAACAGAGGCGTTGTTACAACTTGCTTCTGATGATGACATACACATCAGAATTCCTGAAGCTGTTGATGGCTCACAAAAGTCTGCCATTCACAAACTGGGAGTGATACACTGATTTCTGCAAGGACAAAGCTAAACTACAGAATGTTATCACTTATAATTTTATCATGCAAAGATAAATTGTTTTAATACTAAACAGTGACATCCAAACTGGCAGAGAATTAAAAACAGAACACCCAAAATTAACTAGAAGAATTAATCAATTAAAAAAAAACAAACAAAAAACTTAGCCTGACTGTTAGAAATACAAAAGAGCCCAAACTACCGTATAATCACTGCTCTTTCCTTGCTGAATTATTGAAACCAAGTTTTTAAAATAACAACTCTTTCACAAGTAAGTTTTCAACCTGCAAGTCCATGCCACCCTTACTAGAAAATGAATGACCATGCTAACAAATCTAACAAAACAAGGAAAGAGAAGCAAACCTCAAGGAGTTATAAAAATAGCTGAAGGCAGAACAGTAAAAGAGTTTCTTTCTAGCAAGTTGTAAAAAAAAAAAAAATAAATATCTACACATCTGTATATCAATCCCATTAACTTATTTATGCTATGATTTGAAATATAATTTGGTGCATATATGTAGCAAAACACTGGCCATTATACTAACAGCTGTATTGTAGCATCTTCCATTATTCAGGCATACTTAATGAAGTAATGAATTAGATAGGATTTTTGTTCATAAGAATCCTTTAATAGGCTTGTTATTCTATTAAAAAATGAAAAAAAAAATTGGAAAGAATTTTATTATTTTTAGTTCACAAATGCAGAGTCCTTACTCTGAAACTCCCACAATTCCCACAATTAGTCTTGTTATAAGCCTTGGATATCCTCACAGAAGTCACCACAAGATTTCTGGACAATCAGTGCAGGAGCAGCTGACAGAAGGCACTAGAAGACAGCCTGATTTGCAGAAGGTTTTTTCGTAGCTTTTTCTCTCAAATATAAGGTTCAGAAAAGCAATTGTAAGTGTTCTTAAACTCCTTTGTTTTCAAGAGAAGCTGAGTTTATTTCATGTTAAGTTCTTTCCTGAACTCTTTTTATTTAAAATAAGTAACACTGAGTACTGTTAAACATTTTGATTTACAGTTAAGAAGCCCTACACAAACAATATTTATTCTAATATCCCTGAGATAACTATACATGAATGAGCTGATGTGGAATTAAAGCAAAAGAATAATGAACTTTTTTGGTAGCTTTTGTCTACTGTCACACCCGATTAATTTGAAAACACATCTAAAACACTGATACAGAACTAGTCTCTTAAAGGGTAAAGAAACATAAACACTACATGCAGTAGTGGAGTTTATATCCTTAAAAAGATGCTGTGAAAAGGGTGATACCTAAAAGTGCTACAAATGTGACTTGAGGGTTGAAGTAAGTATCTTAGAGCAATGCACAAGTGAATCTGTTTAATCAAAAAGATTGATTGTGACTTGATTACTGTGCTTCTTTGTAGGAAGAAAATACTGTTTAATGGAGGCCCTTCATTTCAATGGAGGAAGGCAGAAAAAGCAATTTTCAATTGTTTTTAATTTTATTAAATAGAATGAGGCCAATTAACCATTAGCACTAGAAAGTAGTGGAGTGTCTGTGACATCTTTGAAATGTGGATAGTTTTTTTTTTTGGTTTGGTTAGGTTTCTTCTAACTGCAAAGTGCTGAGCTCAACAGGTACAGAAAATTAAGTTAAACTTTCTAATGATTCCTCTGGTTTGAAGGCTACAGAAAGATTCATAATGTTGGAGTTCCACAACTGGTGCTACCTCTCAGCAAGAAAAGTTTGCTGCTGACCTTAGCTGCTTAAAACATTGTTCGCTTGGTGTGCTGAGTCTATCAGTTCTGTGATGCATCACATCTCCAACCACCTGCCAAGAATGTAAGTAGTCAACATATGATTCATAATAGCATCTCCTTAAAAACAAACATAAGCTTAAGCACCATTAAGTTTTTCTGAAATGGCTGCCTTTAGGTGCATCAAGATGCTACAGACACCTAGGGGACTACCTGAATTTTCTTCTCCTCTTTTGTTCAGCAGTTATTCTGGACATCATTAATTTCATCCTGACAACATCAACCACAATGGAACTAGCAGTTTAAACAATAAAAATAATGGAAAAACTCAAAACATATTTTAGAGCTGACAAGAAATGATTTTATTTTGTAATTTTAATTAACTTCAACTTTTAAACTGATTCTCAAAACCAGTTGATGTTTAAATACATATTTTAGTGACTGAATATTTCAGTCTTCCACAGACTAAGCTACCACAATGAAATGCCAGCCATGGCACATCTATTCCTCTTGATAATCTTGTTATGTTCATTCAGATAGACTCATATTTGGTTTTCTTAATTTATTGAGAGAACATAGCAAATCACAGTGAGGTATAACCGAAAAATTTAAATCTTAAAATAGAGTCATGTCGTTTTCATGAGACAAGACTGATAAACAATGAAATTAATTTTTCAGAATTCTTTTTGTTGAATTTTCACATCATTAATTCTGCTTAGTTCTGAGCTAGAAAAGGATAGCACAGGAACCTTTTTTACCCAGTACATAAACAACATGCTCAAATTTTTAGGAAACGCAGTGGAAGATTACCTGTTGCCATACAAAATCATCATATAGATAGTATCAGGATTAAAGCAATGCATACACCAAATCTCAACGTCACCTTATGGAGCTGGTCCTTTGAGAATACCTGGGACAATTCTAAACATAACAGATTTATTTTACATATGTAAAATATTTATACATACAGTCATGCATGCACCCTCTTTTTCCTTCAGTGTCAGAGGTTCTCATTAGAGCCTCCCTTTATCTCTTCAAAGAAGATCTAAATAAGGGATATACAGCTAAACCTAGGTGAGCAAACTAAGTGCTTAAGATGATCTTTTTATATTTTATGAACTCTGCCTGAAATCACAGACTTCATCCTGCAATAGATTTTATGTGTATGCTTAAATGACATACACGAGTGAAGTGAACCACAACCCCTCACCCTTCCAAGACTAGCACAGATCTTAAGTTCTGCAATCCTTATTTAGACAAAACAAGTAAGGGTCTAAACTGCAGCAAGAAAGATCTAGCATTAAAAGGTAGTGAAACACTAGAGCAAGTAAAATAGGGCATGTAAGAAAAAACTCCCTATAAGGAGATTTTAAAAAATAATTAGGTAAATAACTGGTAAGAATAACATCTATAGTCAAATCTACCTTGCAAAATGAGCAACAGATTAAAAACCTTCACTTTGAACTTATTTTTTCTTTTTTCTATGTGCAAAGTGCACATAGCAAATGTGCATAACAAAGTATAACAAAAAACTTTGCACAAAGTGCAAAGCCAAATAACAAACCAATCCAAAAGTCAGTCTCCCAAAATTCCAGATCCTTTGCTAATTGTTTAAAAATGGCTAAATCCTAGAATCTTTATTCTTCCTGAACAGTGAAATTGGGATCAGCTAACAGCATTCTCCATCCAACAGTCAATACTGTCACTAAGCAACATCAGTACTCTACTTACTGCTATAATGGTTGAGTACATTTGTTTTGAAATAGTAAAAGAAAATATTACATCTAAAAATGAGCAAAAAAAGCCATTGTTCAATACTTTACCCACTGTACAACCAGGCAGGTATTTATATGACTCTAAAAAGAGACAACATAACTCAATCCTAAATTCTGTTCTGCTTAACTGCTTTGCAATGTATCTAAATTTAATTATGCATAATAATGTATCATTGCAACATCTAATATGCACCACACATAATCTGATTTATTCATAGATTTTAAACAGCAGCTGAGTAAATCTGCCACAAAAGTTCAACGCTAATGCCTCAAAAAGGACATATCTTGTTTGCAGCAGTGTTCAGTATGTATGCTAGTGTTTTATTTAAAAGCAGCTTAAATTCCTGTACAAAACTGAATTTACCTAAAAAGTATTATGAGACTTCATTTAGTCTTATCAGCAAAACACAGAAGAAGAGGAAGCATTCCTCTGATATCTGAAACAAAAGTATTTATCATGAAATAATCAATTATATGGCATGGAAGGAGAGAAATGGTGCTTCAAGATCAGAATAAGCAGCTTGAATCTGACATGCTGGGAAAGACAACACAGTGAACTGTCCAAAGACAGTTCGGCAACTAAACAACGTTAAGGGTAACCTAGAAACAGCTTCTGGATTCCCAACACGAATCCTATCTAACTGAGAAGAGCACAACCTAGAAGCTCTAAATTAGAACATCTTTTAATTCATAATCCAAAAACTATCAAGATCTACTCTTATGTTACTCTGATAGTTACTTCTTTGTCAGCCAAAAATGGTCTTCAAACCACTGTACATCAAGTACACTGTACTTTAAACACTGTACACTGTACAGGAAGAATATTCTTGATGTCCCCTCAGTCATGCTGTATTTTGCTTCAGTCCCTTGAGCTAGCTTTAGTAGTCCCTTTGGTAGCTTTACTTGTATTCAGATTCTGACTGGAGCTCAGAACAGACTGTAGGCCAAATTTCCAAGCTCAAAATTCATCCCATGGGTGCCCAGCTTCAGCACCCCTAAGGTTCATCCCAGGCTAGCTGTGGACCTTGGCGGGGGGAATCTGAGCTAGGACGAAGATAAAAGACAAAAGGCACTTTGATTCCTCGTGGGAAACGATCCCACAGATTTAATGCAGAACCTGCTTCTCTGACCTCATGAAGAAAAAGAGGGCGGGAGCCCTCGTCCGAGGAGTTTTAAGCCCTAGGGAAGAGGGGAGGTGAGGGGGTCTGATGACCAATGGGGGTGGACCCAGGAGAGAGGGGAGATACAGGGGATATTAAGTGAAGGACAGGTGCAAAGATACCTGGGAAGGTATAATCAAAGAACACCCAGTGCAAAACAAACTAACTACTTAGTGCAATACAACACATGGGTATTGTTTCCAAAGACAAGCAGAACTTGCCTTTCTATATCTCCAAGTTCTATCTCAGGTTTTCCTTGCATTTAAGGCAATCTCCAGGCTGAAACTGACACTGTAGTTTAATAACTACTGCTTATCAGGTGTTTTACTTCAGCTGCCTTACCTGGCTATCTTCTTTGCTATAGAACGTCCCTAGCGGCCAATGACAGTGATGCGCAATTTTAGACTAATATATATCCACAGGAATGCAGCAACTGAAAAACTAAATTCATTTGTCTTGCCTAAGCTTAAGACTTCTTTCTAAAGACAGACAGAATAAAGTGAATTCTGGCACTGTAATTCAGAAAACCACGTACTTAACTGAGGTCAAATTAGAACCCACTTCACAGATTCTGTGCTTCTCTTCTATCCTTTGACAACATCAAATATTGTTTCTGAATTACATGGTCATAGTTTCTCATCAGAAAGCCTTTCAACATTAAAGGACTGATACCTTCCCCCTACCAACTCCAATGATGAATACCTGTTCTGAGAGAGGTCAATCTGAAAGGTTGTTAAACCTTTACCCAATTCCTCAGAATATCAAAGGTAGACTTAGTAAAACAGTTTTATCTAACATTTATCCTTAAAAATAATATGACTGTTAGCAGGCATAGTATTAATGTACACATCACTTGAGTGGGAGGAGCTAAAGGCTTTGTCCTCAGTTAGGCGGCACTGCACTGCTATCACCAAATCCTGAATCTAGTCTAGAAGCCCCAAATGATGGAAATTAACCCATAGGGATGCACACCCTCATTTTGCTTATGTTGCAAAACAGTGACACCCACTGGCAGCAATGGTTTAAATACTTTATTCTTGCAGTCTGAATCTACTTGATAAGAGCTGCTCAGAAGTTTTCCCTCTGAAAAATTCATCACAGTAACAACCATACAGAACTTACCTGTTGAGTCAGCACTACTGGCAGAGTTTTCAGAAACTGCATTACTAAAAGCATCCGGGGTAACTGTAACATAACCTTCTGGAGGAAGATCCACAGTGTAAATTCTTCTTGGAGACATAATTGTATCATCATTACCTGCAAAACAGAAAATCCAAAGTATCTGGCTCAATACTGGTCTCACTACAGATCTTCTCAGATGTTTTCCCAACCAGCAATAAGTGATCTTGAAAACCCTTACAGAGGCTCAGGTATGGAACACTGAATATATCCTATGACCAACACAACTGCACCAAATTTTGCAGCATCTACAAAGAAATACTCTACAGGTTAGTTCTTTGCACCAGAAGCATTTATTTTCTATTGTATCAGGCAAATCTCTCCTATCTTCAGAAGAAGCTTCCACTTACAGGGATATTTTAAGAGAGACTCTCAACATTTTTCTCCCCATTTAGCAGGAGCAGACACTCTTTCTTTAAGAATTACTTCACAAAAGATAGATGGATACAAACTTACTAGGCAGTGACAGAAACAATTAAAAAAAACCCACAAAACTGTGGTTCGCCCATTTGCCCACTGTTTAATCACAGCCTATGCTTCTCTGAAGGGTGCAAAGACAAAGGAAGTTTGAAAGTCACACTTGACTAAGCCTCAGTAGTGCCTGCCCCAGAGGACTTACCTCCCCATCCTGCTCTACTTCTTTCTAGGGCAGGAGGGGAAGTGCCAAGGGCCAGCTTTCCAACTATCTCACTGCACAGAAAACTATTTGTGGTGATGGCAGCAGTCTGTTTTCATGATTTTTTTTCCCTTTGAAAGGTATGTTAAAGTATCTGCAAGAGCAGCAGTAGAAACCTCATTTGTTCACCAGACATGAAGTGACAGAGACACATCTCTGCTCCATTCACACGAAACCAGACTGTATTTCCGAGCAGAGCAGTGAAAACAGAGACCAACCACAGTGAGAAAAAAGCCCTTCCAAAAGGCCAAGATTTCAGGGTGTCTCCAGATGTTGCAATGTAGTTTTAGATAGCTCAGTGTGAAGTTTTTTAAATTTTGGATTGTTGAGCTTTCTAGGTTGTGTTTTGTTGTTGTTGTTTCGATGGGTTTTTTAACACTCAGCTAGCTCTGTAAGTCAGCACAGACACAGCACTAGCCTTCCCTTCTTGGGGGCAATGTGTCCCTTTAAAACACAGAGTGAGCTATTAAAATTATATACAATAAAAACATTTCTGGCAGGTGCACACAATCAACCTCCTTACAGCACAAACTTGTTAGAAGATCCCATATGAGCCAATCACTGAGGTGCAGCAATGTGTAACTACAGTTGGATTAATTCCTAAATATTTAAAATGGGATTGCATCTGATAGATCCCTAATGAGAACTACTTTGCTATTTCCAATATGGAATTTAACTATGCACCGACTTTTCTCCAACAGCCTACTTGAAAAACAATGAAGTACATTTCTCAACATTCAAAGTACTTCTGAAAACACCACCATTGTTTTCATCATCAGGGAATAAATGTGTTTTGAAAACTCATTAAAATAATATTGTCTTTTTCTTGAATGAGGCAGAAAGTTTACAGTATTTGATGATACAGAAGAGAAAGATGAAGATGCAACTATGCAATTTGGAAAAAATCACTTAAAATTAACATGGGATAATTCTTCAGAGATCCTTTCTGTGTAGATGATGCCAAATCATTGAACTGGCAGTACTTGAATTTACCTTTTTTCCCCCTCATCCACGTTGATTAATGATGAAGTGGTAATTAGTGAGAGTTTAAAATTATAAGAATATATAAATGTTCAAGTTATTCCCTTCTGAAGGATTTCAAGTTTCCCCTTTTTTCCATTTTTATTTAGGTTTTGTAAAACAAAGATGATCAGGAAAACATTAAACTTAATTTACAACAGTCTTGAAAAACTTACATGATTAAAAGATTTAAGCAGTAGCTATACTGGGATAATAACCTCCCAGACAAAATAGTTACACATAACAGAATTTGAAGGACCATCTGTAACACACAGTCCTATGAGGAAGAACAGTTAAAACTCTTTCTACAGAAATGAATGATGACTCATGATTATATTTTTTAGTTTTACTTCTTTAAATGGGAGTCTCCAAATTACATATTTATTCATACCAGATACATCTTTAAGAAGTTTGCAAGCCCATAAATCAAGAATTAGTCTTTGCTAATCTTGTGCAAGTGTGTCAAACCAAACTGCTACCACATCTACATACGGATTTTTGCAGCCTGAGGCCAGAGTCTCCTTGGGTCTAGAAGAGATGGGCTGGTAATAAAGTCAAACATTGCTGCAAAGAAAATGGCTGAGCTTATAAAACTGACATAAAGAGGCTTCTGTGATTAATAATATAATCAGATACTGAAGAATGCTCCCCTTTTACTAGTTAAAAGTCATGAATCCCATTTCTGAAGTTTTATTTTATGGAAAAAAAACGCCCCAACAGTTAAAGGTCATTTACAATGCTGGAATCCCAAAACTCTCCTCACAGAAGTCGCACTGCCAGTGACTGAACAGCAGCACCCTGTTAGTTTGCAGTTTTGATTGTCAATTTTCAATCAGACAGAAACTTTGTCTTACCTGTGAAGTGATTTTCTGAAACTCAGAAGGCTTTGATAACTCACTGAAGTGACATTCCCATAGGGGAGAACTCGTAAGAGCAGAGAATCCAAGTCAAACTAGAAATCCTGCAGCACTCTCCAACAACTGTAAATTAGCCCAATATTACCAAAATCGTGATCATTTCCACAAAATTACCCCTTGGAAACACCCAGTTATCACTTTTCAAGACAGATGGAAAGAATTCATCTCCAAAAATAAGTCTTTATTGAAAAGCACAGTGTCCTAGTTCTGGCCAGGACAGTTGATGATTTGTTACAGCAGCCAGGTGCAGTGACACATGCCTTTAGTCACAGCTGCTGGGTAGGCTGAGCCCACCAGAGTATTTGATGCAGGAGTTTTGGGCTGCCCTGCGCTGTGCCCAGAGGACATGGCCAAGACACCAAGCAATGTCACTTCCAAGGGCGAGGGAAAGAGACTCTTGCTTCCAAGAAGAAAGTTGTTTCTTTCCAGTCACAGGGAAAGCATGTCAGGCAGAGGAGCTGTCTGTCATTGTTTTTCAGTATCCCGGGTTTAGTGAACATTTTGCAGGTAAATCACCCTTTGTACATTATTGTTCTTAGCATTACTGCTGTTATTTGTTTTTTTATCTCCTTGCTGTTTCCAGTAAACTGCTCTTACCTTGATCTCTGATATCTGCCTTTTGTCTCCCAGTGGAAAGGCGGGGGGGGGAGCAGCTGGTGGTTTTCTTTTTAGTGGGAATACTAAATTTGAGAGTACCATGTAACCATCATACACAGGAAACGAGGAATTGATGCTGAATCAAATACAAGGTCTGAATAGTTCAGCATAGTACCCTCTACAAAAGTCATTATTGGTAGTAGGCATTTTCTGTGTGGTATTACAGTCAATATGACCAGGACAAAAATAAGGCTTGAATGAGGTCTGTTATTTCCCTTAAAAGTTTTGTATTAAAGTATGATTTTACTTATTATGTAAGCTAGAATATGACCCTGTTAGAGCTATTCCTCATTTTTATTGCATACAATTGAGACTATGACCCCAAACCCTGACAATTCCCAAGGAACATAATACATCTCATTATCAGTACACAGTAACTTTCCCCTTCATTGACTAGCAAGACAAGCATTTACAAAGACAGGACACAAATCCTGGGCAAGAGTTGCAAAGTAAAATGTCAAAATTTAAAGTTCTAGTCTACATTGCACAATTACATACATTTAAATAATAAAGTGATTTGAAAAAAGTCTTATAATTAAAGAGACACATGTTGCCATCTGGCTCAGAAAATCCTTAAGCAACTGTTGGAGAACATTGTGGGGACGCAGTAGAATACATTTATTTCATTCCAATCCTATTTTTTATACCACTAATGGTTACAGCATATTACTACAGACAACAGTACAGAATGTTTTGATTGACCTTAATTTCTGATACTTTATTCAGTTATGTTTACACAAAAACAAGTCCACTATCCCTTGCTATTCAAGCAAAGCATGTTTTCACTTCATTCCCAGGGTATTATCTTTTAGAATCCTAGCTATAGGAGCCTGCTACCAGTTCTTAGTGTATATACCACTTGTGCCTGGTAGCATGGTGAAACTCAAGCCAGTTCATTACAACTTCCCTTTCTGACACTTCACATTCATAGAAGTTCTTCAGTTCATTGAAACGAGAAAGTGTAGAGCACAGAGGATACTAGACTAGAGCACTGAAAGAAGAAAACAAAATGAGAAAATCCTCAGAAGTACTTCTTCCTCATGGTGTTTTCCTTCAGCTTGTTGAAAACCAAAAACTTCAAAAGGAAACTGAGGTCAATAAAGACATTTCACAAGGCCCAAACTCGGAAATGGAAATTCGTAAAAAACAAGGAACAAGAGAGCTCACATTTATTTCCCTCACTACCTCCCACATCTAATCCTTAGATTTAGTTTATTTTTTAGACATGTAGAAAGGCTGTATTATAGCTCATTTTATTGGAGACAGCACTTACCATTACAACTCAGCTTCAGTTTCACTACATTACGAGTAGCAGACATTCTTTGTCACAGAGAAAAAAATGATTAAGTACAAATCTTTCTTACTCATGTTCTGGGGAAGACGTTTTTGCTTTTTACCTATAAACCACTAAAATGTCTACATTTCCTTGGAAAAACTAATGAAAACTAAGCACAAAAAGTGAGAGTGAAGCATGGAAAAACCACTGATTGAGGAAAGCAAGAAACAGAACACTTTTCAGAGGCAAATCTGACTTCAAGCAGATGGCAGAATTAAAATTTTCTTGTTTCCAGTTTTCTGAAAGTTGAATGTAGGAGGTAATGATGAAACAAACTATACAGCAAAATGGTATATGTGTCCCTTATATGTCCCAGTATATGACTATATGCAATATTTTGATTAGATGTCTAAGATTTCTAGTTGTATAAACAGGAACATAAGGCTGTCTTTATGTTTTGCTGGTACCCAGCTCAATTACTTCTCCTGCTGCAGATCTTATTTGTTCAACACACTCCTGAAAAGCCAAATATATCCCTGTTAATCAATCCTTAAAAAAATAAAATAAATGCAACAACACCGAATCTCAAAGGCCACGTCTAGGTTGCAATTATTTAATTATCCTCACTGATGAAGTGATTGTGTCATTACTGGAACGCATGTGAAACAAGACCAGAAAATAAATAGATGTGCTCATAAGAGTAAAGGCAAACAGAATTTAAGTTTTTAAAGCTTTCGCCTCACATTTTCTTTTCCATAACTAGAAGTTGTTGGTAACAGTCCACTCTCACTTGTGTAAAAAACAATGCAAAGAACAAAATGTCATGGAAAAGTATTTGCTGAGAACATAGTTCAGTACCAAACTCACATTATAAACATTCCCACTTTTCAAATAATTTTTAGAGGGTAGAGTTGATAGGAAACACAAGGAGAAAGTAAGCCTATGGAGCAGCAGCAAATATGGGATTTGACTCTGAATAACTATGATTTTGACAATAGCAGCTGAAGCGATAAACTCCCCGGTGTAAACTGGAGCAGGAGTGGCATCTCTCACAACCCCTTTTGTCAGCAATGTATGAAAATTATTTCAAACAGGGAGTCAAGGCAGATAGTAAGAATGCTAACATAAATTTATTATGCTGCAGTTCAATTCAATTTAATACTATCAGCCACTCTCTCTAGGTGAAACAAGGCTATTTTATCACGTTCTCAAACAACCATTTTCCATTTCCTTTACCAAAACAACTGGGTTTGTTAACACTTAGAGCTCAAGCGGGCATTTTCCACTCTACTCTAGGCAAGCACTACACTTGTGTTAGATGAGCTACTTGTTGAATTGCTTTGGCTCCCACAGAGGCCAGCAGCTCTCCCTATGATAGCTAAGCTGTTTGAAATGAGCACATAGAAGAGAAGAATGAGTAAACATATATACATAAGAAGACTAGAAAAGGAAGGAATCTGCCAATCAGCAGCAAACAACCCCACCAAAACCCACAAAAACATTGCTAGAGGAACTGGAGACAACAACAGAACTGTTTCTGACACAAACAGAAGTTAGAGATATTATACATGCAGCCCACTCAGTCTGAACAGAGAGAGGGGTTTTTTTTGGGTTTTTTATTTTTTTGCTTGGGGGATTTGGATTGGTTAGGTTTTTTAGGCTGGGTTTTGAAATTGTTTTCCCTTCTCCCATAAACCCCAGATTTCTATATTCCCCTAAAGCATGTAGCTACACTGGCTTGTAAAGCTGGCTGGGCACTGTTTTTAGCACAGCCACCAGGGGCTGGTATCTTCAGCCAAATACTCTGTTCCTGGATACATCTGTCCCATTTGCACAACATAATAGCACTGCAATATACCATGTAACGAGAGAACTTTTGAGAAAAGACTGTAAGAGTGTGTGACAACACTTTATTGTATAATAACTACAACCTCCATTGCTCTTAAGCTTATTCACAATAGGCACCTTTTCAGAGTAATTAACTAAAGCAAAGCTGAATTGTTTAACAAGTCTCTAAAGTTGTTTATTGCATTGAGTACTGCTAAAACTTAATTTCTCCACCATAAGCACTTCATCAATTTGATCAATTAAAAGGCAGGGCAGTTAATGCAGTTTTCAGACAAGTTTTGTCTTCCAGCCATTTCTGCCACTAGCTTAAGTTTTCTAGAGTAAAATGGCTGCAGGAAGACAGGATTAGTATGAGGAAGAACATAGTCCTACTGTCCTAGTGATAATTTAAATACAGGACACTGTCAGCATCAATAACTCCAGTGGAACAAATAAGAAGAATACAAAATAATCACACAGCTGTACTGATCTTTGGTATTAATTCCTCATACAGGATAGCAATGCAGGGATATGTCACATTTGATAAGATATTCACATTTTTATTTGATGAATAAGGAGTAAATTGCATTTTGTCCATTCATACAGCATAACATGGATTCCAGCTTTTTTAGAAAACTAAAACTTATTACTAACAACAGTTTAGTAACATTCCTCACCACTTCTTACTTAAATAAATGAAGGAGAAGAAGAGTTTAAGTAAGTTAGCTGTCTCCACAAGATGCAAATCCCTGGCTAGACTCTGCATTTCAAACTCCTTTTTCAGATTTAGGGAAAAAGCAAAAATCAAAAGTGGCACAGCACACTTTATACTGACAAACTGAACACTATATATTTCACTTGAATGCAATTATCCTTCTCCAGTAACTCTGAAATTTTCGTTCTTATAAGGAAGATGCTAAATACTGATCAGTAAATCCCAAGTCTTATAAAAAGTAGTTGTAATTCTCACCAATGTTATAAATGACTACTATAAAGTTGGCTTTTTGCAAGATGTGTGCTATATGATTAATAACTTTGCGGTAAGGATGTAAGTTTTTATTTCTGCTGTTAGTAAAGAAAATTAGGCATAGTGGTAGTAGTGATAGAGTATGCTTAAACTGTTTGGCCGGGATAACATCCAGTGAACATGTAAAGAAGACTCTGCTGTTGATACACCAACTATCAGCATCTTCCATCTGAACGAAGCACGGACCAAGGCCCAAGCTGGAGGTGATAATGGAGACACAGCCAAGAAACACGCATGCTCTAAAAAGGCGGACCCAAGGAGGGGCCATGCAAAACAGTCCCTGGAATATGGAAACTAGTTTATGGAAAAATATGAATATTCAACAGACTGATACAACAGAAAGGGTATTTAAAGAAAGCCTGTGAAATAGCAATTTGTGGACTTGGCTAAGTGCCGAGTCACCTGGCCGGCCGTACTTTGCTTTTTTCCTTATCTCCTAATTGTCTTATCTTTTTATTAAAACCTATTTCTTAAAATCTACCAAAAAGTGAATCTCGTTTTTCACACCAAGAAAAAGGTCAGAGACTAAGGAGGCCATTTCCTTGTACTAGGAAAGGCTGAGGGAGCTGGGCCTGTTCAACCTCAAGAAAAGATGACTGAGAGCAGATCTCATCAATGTGTGTAAATATCTAACACATGGGGTGTCAAGAAAACATTTCCAGGGTCTTCGTGGTGGTGCCAAGCAATAGGGCAAGAGGCAGTGGGCAGAAACTGATGCACAGGAAGTTCCACCTGAAGAGAAGAACTTCTTTGCTGGGTGGGTGACTGAGCACTGGAACCGACTGCCCAGAGAGGTTGTGAAATCCTGTGCCATGTGCTCTAGGATGACCCTGCTTGAGCAGAGCTCTGGCTTGGACCAGATAACCCACTCTGATCCTGTCCAACCTGACCCATTTGCCATTCTGTGAAAAAGCTAATTCTACAATTAGCAGATCTCTAGTTAGAAGCATGCATGTCACTTTTGATTATATACCACAACGCTATTAGAAATAATTACTGAGGTTTAAAAATATCAACAAAAAAGTAAAGAAAACACAGAGCTGCAGACCTCACGAGAAACATTCTTCATTATATTAATCCTGTTCCAAGTAGATCTGACCCTACCAAAGGTCAAAACAAACAAAACCAATTCTCAGGACAGAATTTAGCCAAAGCCCATAACCATGTGAGCAATTAATATTTTCAGCAATTCAAATGCTCAGTCTTTTGCCAGATACTTTTTTTATTTTGTGATACAGCAAGTTTCAAAGCATTTTTAATACAGCATTTGGAAGCAGATTCATAAAATATCCTCAGTTTAAGGAAAATGTTCTCTTATTTCAGGAGCTTTCAACTCTCCATTTGCTCTTTTAATGCTCTGCATGCCATAAGAATCGGGTTCATTATGTGTGTAACTTTCAGATGGTTTAAGGTAATAAAGATGGCAATCTAGACCCTCTTTAACTTTACGCTGAAGTAGGAAAAAATCTTTTATTACATCTTTTGAAATAAAGAACTATAGCACTTGCAATAGATGAATCAAGTTCCTCAAAGGGAGAAATATTTAGAGATTTTTTCCTAATTGTCCTGGGGAATAGAAATCCCTACTTTGGTTACATTCATTTTCTCACTAAGTATTTTGGTACAAAAGGGGAAAAAGTGTCTTATTTAGGACAACTATAATTGAAAGGGAAGATATATCTTATTATCTATGCCCTCGAACTGAAATTCTGCACACAGGCAAGTGCTTTGCTTTCATTTGTCATTTGTTTAGTTGGTTGGTTTTTTGGTTGGCTGGGGTTTTTTTTGGGGGGAGGGGGTATAATTTTTTTTTTTTTTTTTTTTTTTGAATCTGTGTGTGGGTTTTTTTGTTTTGGTTGGTTGGTTTTTAAAAAATCCCAAATTTCTCTTTTCAAGTAAAAAGATATGACTACTCTTCTTTGGGGTCCAGAAGAAGCATGACACCACCACATGTTTTCTCCATGCCTAACAGAACTACCACCTTCCTGAAGAAAATGCAAATACTATTCAGAAGGCCTCTCTACAGTTACAAGAACAGTGTCTCTCAGAATTTGCCTTCCACACCTCCAGTTATTCCAGGTCTTACTGTAAGCTCCAGTTCCAGAACAATGTGGGGAGCCTTATGGAATAAGCCCTTCTGATACTATATTGTTAATTATCCAAAATTAAATGAGAACCAATCATTAACATAGGTCCTGATGTTCCATCTTCTTAAACATCTGAGCTTCAACCTGATCTCAAAAAAGGCATGTAAATGCAAATATTTACAGGATATAGAAGTATGATCTCAAAAGCCTGCATCTGGAAGGAAAATAGAGACATGCCTTTAAAAATTTAAAGGCAATGCTGCAGGCTGCATTCCAATAAAGACCAGAATCTCACAGGGGGAAGGTGATGGCGGTTTAGCTGAGACAAATTGATAATGGCATTTTCACAATCTGAGAATAACTGTTAAAGGCAAATGGGACATTATGATGAGTTTTATAGTAAAATCTGTTATTTAATGCCAGAAAATATTGAAGAACTAAGACAGTTTATTTTTAAAGAAATCCTCAACCTTTTATTGACACTTTATTATTTTTAGTAGTATTTTGCAGGACTGAAATAATCACTGTCAAACTAGGAAAGAGTTGGTATTTATGAAAGAAAAATCCCTCATTTTCCATTGTTAGTTTCAACTAGCCATCTTTGACTACTGCTACTCAAATCATCAGCTGCCTTGTAGCTATGCCCATAATCTTTGGTCTGTAAGTAAGAAGTCACTTAAAACTGTTTAAAAAAAAAATCAATCAATGCTTTTATGTTTTTCCTTCACCAAAGCCACAGAGTTTATAGCTCAGACCTACCTATCTCTAAACATGTACTTTCAGTGTCCAATCCTATAAAATCACCACATGTAAATGCAAGAGCTCATTAAATTTAAATAAAATCACAACCAGAAAAGAATAGTTGTGTGTTAGTTTCCCAGATGGGTAATTGACTAATCTTTTTTTCTCATGAGTTTATCACTTCAATGTTTTTTTTGTTTTTTTTTTTTTTTTTTTAAGTACTTATATGTTGAACTTTATTCAAGGCAGAACCCTTACTGTACTACTGTGGCATTTGCATGCCTCCAACAGAAAACAAACTCAAGTTACAGTTTTCTGTTAGTTTCAAAAATAGCCTTGTTGCTCTGCTGTGAAAATCCTACATATAAACCTGTTCTTTTTATTCCATGTTTCCTATCCCATAAGCAACATTTTCTATGTATTAGGATTCTGAATAAAAAGCTTTTCTTTCACTACCTTGAAGAATATTGAATTAGGAATCAGGGATAAACAAATCAAAGGAGTTATAAATTACCAGGTCAAATAAATTCTCCCCCTCACCTCCCATTTCAGTGAGAGTTTTGCCAGGCCCTAATTTATAAGGAATGGTATAGATTCACTACAAATGAAGATAGTTTTCTCTTAAGAAATTACTCCATAGTTGAGTATAATTAGCACACCCTTATCAGAGAGCAACTAAATAGCCTGTTACCTATTTTGAAAGGACTATTAGCTCCCAAAGCTATCACATATCACTGTACAGAATAAGTTTAATGCTTTGCTTTATCAACCTTTTGAAAATATGTTTTTCATTATTGACTACACAAAAGAAGTACCAAAAGTACTAGTCTTGAAAACCAAATTGAGTAGAAAACCTATAGAAGTTGAAATTTGGATGCAACTTTCTATTACAGGCACGGCATGCTGGTTTCGGCTGGGGTGGAGTTAATTTTCTTCCCAGTGGCTGGTACAGGGACCATGCTCTGGCTTTGTGCTGAACACGGGGCTGATAATACAGAGATGTTTCTGTTATTGCTGAGCAGGGCTTGCACAGAGCCAAGGCCTTTCCTGCTTTTTGTATTACCATGCTGGTGAGGAAGTTGGGGGTGCATGGAAGAAGACACAGCTGGGAGGAGACACAGGTGGGACAGGTGACCCAAACTGACCAGAGAGATATTTCAGACCAATTGATGCACACACTGACACAGACTTGACATACTGGTTTGACCTCAGACCTGCCTTGTCACTATTAATATGCCCAGTGTCACTGGATTGTTGGTTCAATCTGGTTACTGTTAATAGATGTTCTGTTCTTCTTTGCCAAGTACTGTGGGACTGCTTCCACAGTGATGACTCAACTCCTGTGCCCACCCTTGTCCCAGGTAGCCTTCCTTCACCTTCCCTTTGCTGCTTTCCAAGACTCAGTCAGCCATCCTGCCACATGGGCTTAGTTTTCTGCATGTCAAAACAAGACATTCTTGTGTTTTGAGAGGTTATTCTTCAACCAGTTCTTCAGAGCTCCTTTGAAATTCAGACCAAATCTTCTCATATTTAATCCTACCAGGCAGATCCCTGAACAAGACAAACCTCTGTTACTATGGAGCACGCACTTCTAACCCTGCTAATGATGCTGCTCACTTCTTTCTGAACATTACTCTCCAGCCCCAGATCACATCCACAATCAGCTCTTCCCTGTGTGCAAGTAAGAGGGATAGCTGACCATCTCCCCTGGAGAAAGCTTTTTATACTCTTGAGAAACATACCTTTCTTTTACTAGCCAGTTTAAGAGCTTTCTAGTCATGGCAATCATCTGCTTTTAGATGAATACAAAGCAATTCACACTTATTCTATACTTGTGCACAGAGTCTTTTATCCACAGGTAATACCACAGCTACCTCATTTTCCAGCTCCATCTTTTGGCATGATATTCACATTCTACAACTTATTTGGAAAAAAAAATAAAAAAGGGACTTTTACTTACCTGTTCAAATATTCATGTGCCATGTCCACTGCATAAACACACACAACATAATGCTCTTTTTCAAGGGACTAACAGTCTCTGAATTAGTATTTGCCTTTTGTTGGATTTGTGTTCCCCATGGGGTTTCTGTTGCAGCACAAGAGCAGGATCATGTATTCCCACCAATCCTCATTTTTTCTCTAAGCTAAGCAGAGTTATGCCAGTAGAAGTCATTTTGTCACTATTTAAAAGACATTATATTAAAGACAGTTACAGCTTACACTGAACTTTCATACTTGCTATTGCTAAATGCTACATCCAAGCATATACACCGAGACTATTTCCTGACTTTCACAGAACCTCAAGTGTTTTAGGTATTAAGTACCACTATCTCTAGTACTCAAATTCATCTGTTGGTATCAATAGGTGAAAAAAAGACACACTACACTGTTCTGAAATAAAGCAGCTATATTTAAAAGCATATTATCAGAAAAATGACAACGCAGTCTCACCTTGAAATGATTCACAGGGTGTATTAGTTGATGCACTAGCATCTGCTGATGAAATCTGAACATTATCCAAATTCTTTTCTTTAGATTTTGATCCAAGATTTTCAAGAACCACCTCCTCTTCTCTACTTGAAGTATGAACAAGAGAAGATGATGAAGTTTCACCATAGAGTCGTTTCAGTAATTTCGCCAAGAACACTGAAGGGTAAGAAAATATTTTTTAACAGGAAGAAATGCAGTGTTTTAAAAATAATTTAAAACTTCAGAAACCCCAACAATTAATTGATATGCGACAATTTCCCTCATATTCCATGGAAGTCTGTTGTGAGTAGTCCCTACCTCTCACAGGTCAAACTGAAAATAAATATATTTAAATTCAAAACCTGAATCAGAAAAACAGCTTTAAAACACCAGAGTTCACTGGCAAGGTTACATTTAAAGTCTTCTACTTGACTACAATTTGGCAATAACTAATACAGTATATTTACAGACTAAACACACATTAATTTTTAAAACAAGAATCTTCCCATGCAAGTGTCACAATGCTGCTCAAAATGCAGGTCTCTCTTGGCACAGAGGCGCCGCAATTGAATTACTCATTAAAATCAGTAAGCTACAACGATTTAATCACACAGAAAAACTAGAAGTAGACAGCAGCAGAAACACATGGTAACCAGTTATTTCTACAGAATTATCAGTATTCTTATACGCCTCTTCTTCTTATGGGCCCATTTCTGACGACACTGACAATCTGCTAAAAGTTAGTCAAATGCAAGTATCATTTGATTAAAGAAATATATGCAAATAATCTACTCATCACCAAAACCATTATCTTTTTTATATATACATGTATACTTCAATAACTTAAAAAGACATTATACTGAAGTATAAAATAAAAGGTTTTATCTATTGCAAAGCAGTAAAAGGTTTTACTATTGAAAAGCAACATTTCTAGTTTCATGAATTCTATGTGGTCAAAGAGATATTGAGGGGTGTGGGAAAAAAGACATTTAGAGAAAAATGTTATCTAAAGTGCACCTTAAATTTAATATACATTCTGTGGACACTACACAAGCAACCTGCTGCAGATTCATAATGAAATAATTCTGTCAAGAGAAAAGAACTTAAATTGTTGTAGGAAGAATGTGTCCCACTGCAGCTTATCAGAAAAACATTTTATTGTCACATTACTTGTCAATAAACTACTTCACAACTGAAAGAAACCCTTCATCTCTAAACTTCCAGTGTACCTTGGCAACTATGCTTTCTCATGCAAATGCCTAACAATGTGAGAGAATGCTTTATTACAGGCTATGATAACAGTTTCCAGATAGAAATGACCAAGTGACTGTGCGTTTTCATAAGGTACCCCTGCCAGGTTATTCTACAGCTAGAAAGACAAAAATCCACAATTCCTCTCCTCAGCTAAAGAAAGTAGACAAAAATAACCAGTGTAATGAGAGAAAGATATCTGCCTTTTGCAGATCTCTGTCTCTAAAGCAAGTTATACAAGAGGTTTATCCTGAATCTTTTCCCCAAGTGCTGCTCCTAACACTTCAGCATTTTAATAAACTACAGTACAGCCCATTAAACCCTTGTCATGGTTTAATGCCAATAGGCAGCCAAGTCCCACCCAGCTGCTCAGTCACTTCCCCCCACATGGAATGGGGGCAAAAATTGGAAAGACGGGATTGAGACCACTCATAGGTTGAGGTAAAGACAGTGCAATAGGTAAAGCAAAAGTCATGCACACAAGTTAAGCATGGAATTCATTCATCACTTCCCATGGGCAGGTAGTGTCCAGTCATCCCCAGGAACACAGGACTCCACCACATATAATGTTGACTTGGGAAGACAAATGTGCCTCACTTGCTCCTTCCTCTCCTGGTTCTGTATGCTGAGTATGACACCATATGGTGTGGGATACCCCTTGGGTCAGCTGGGGTGAGTTGACCCAGCTGTGTCCCCTCCCAGCCTCCTCACTGGCGGGGCGGAGTAAGGAGCAGAAAAGACCTTGACTCCATGTAAGCACTGCTCAACAGTAACAAAAAGATGCCTGAGTCATCAGCACTATTTTCACCACATATACAGAAAACACATCACCACAGGAGATGTTATAAAGAAAATTAACTCTAGCACATCCACAACCAGTACACAGATTAACATTCAAGCATTTGTACTGAGGGAACTATTCTTCCAAAGCAAATGATCATTGACATACTGATGAATCTAGATATGCAAATGCATCTCCAAATCTGCCGAGAAGAGCAGCCTCCTCATAACTACACTGGATTTAATGCTCCCCATCTTGAAATCTGATTTCCCTAGTCATCTCCCTGCTCCCCCAAATTACATCACCTTTTCCTTTCCATTTTTAAAATTGAGGGACTATACTCATACACACAATAGCATTACTTCAGAAAGCAAGATGAGACCTGCTGGGATACATTCATGCCTTCTAATTCCCATGGGGAACTCTCCCCATCTTTAATACCATTGCTTGAGAAAGCAAGCTGATAGAATGCCTGCCTTGGAGGGTATGAATGTTGAGGAGGTTATTCTTTGACAAAAATCTCTTTTGCTCAGAAAGAAGTGATCAGGAACAGTGATAGATTCACCAAAGCAACATCCACTTGGCTGGAATTTTCAGCAGACACTGGAAGAAGCAGCAAGGTGTGGAGCGAGGCAGTTCTTTACTGCCTACAAAGTTTTCACATTTGTGTCAGAGCATCTCAGCACTGACACAATTCTTCTCTTAAGATTACTAGTAATTTCCAATAACTGTAACAAAATAGAAGTGAGCAGTGTTGACACTTGGAGGTTACAAGGTCCTCATTTGAAACCGTTTGATGTATTTCAAACCTTCTGAAGACCGCAGGAAGCAATGAATCCCAGCAGGACACCTTCCTCAGGTGAATGAAGAATCACAAGGTCAGGTGAGTTGGAAGGGACCCACAAGGATCACTGAGTCCAACTCCTGTCCCTGCACAGGACAATCCCCAAGATGTGCCCAAGAGCTCTGTTTAAATGATTCTTGAGCTGTCAGGCTGGTGCTGTGACCACTGCCCTGGGGAGCCTGTTCCAGCATCCAGCCACCTTCTGGGTGAAGATCCTTTTCCTGATAGCCAACCTAAACCTCCCCTGACACAGCTTCAGGCCATTCCCTCAGGTCCTGTCACTGGTCACCACAGAGAAGAGATCTGTGCCTGTCCCTCCTCTTTCCCTCAAAAGGAAGCTGTAATTCCAATGAGGTCTCCCCTCAGTCTCCTTTTTGCCAGGCTGAACAGACCAAGTGACCTCAACTGCTCCTCAGATGACTTCCCCTCAAACCCCTTCCCCATCTTTGTAGGTCTCTTTTGGATGCTCTTTAATATGTTAATATCTTTCTTAGATTGTGGGTGTCCCCAGCACTGGAGGTGAGGCTGTCCCAGTGCAGAGCAGAGGGGACAATCCCCTCCCTTGCCCAGCTGGCCGTGCTGGGCCTGATGCCCCAGGACAGGGTTGTCCCTCCTGGCTGCCAGGGCACTGCTGACTCATGTTCAACTTGTCTCTGACCAGGACCCTCAGATCCCTTTCTGTGGCACTGCTTTCCAGAATCTCATTGTCCAGCCTGTCTGTACAGCCAGGGTTGGCCCATGTGAGGTGCAGAATCCAGCACTTGAACTTCCTGTGGTTGGTGATTGCCCAGCCCTCTAAATCTGTTGTGGTCTCTCTGCAGGGCCTTCCTGCCCTAGAGGGAGTCAACAGCTCCTCCCAGTTTTCTATCATCTGTAGATTTGGTCAGTATCCCTCGAATCGCCAGCAAGTGCTGAAAAAACTGACTGACTTATTTTGAACTATTTGGAATCCTAAGTATAATCTAGTTGGAATAAAAAATAAAATAAAAATCTGACTGCAGCCCAAAGCCTTTCCAAAAAAGTGGTCCTCAGTATAAGTGAACAAATAAATTAGGCTCTGAGGAATAGCCATTCTGCCATCCTCAGCAGCTTTACATGCTCCAAAGCAGCATTGTGAATTGCAGTTAACAGTCTCAGAAGTGAGCTACCAAAACATTTTGCAGATGACAAAGGAACCTCTTTCCAGAGGATTTTATCACTGCAATTACTTGAAAGAAAGGTATCGTGTGATATCCATAAGCATTGGCTCAACCACAGGAGAATGGTCTTTCCTGATGCTACAGAGCAGTTCTTTCCTATTGAAAACCTCTCTTTAACCGAATCTCTGGTACTATTCAGCATCAGGTATCAGTCCATTTAGTAAGAACTGGTCAGACCCTTAAAAATAATTACCTACTCCTTAACAGAAAACTAGCAATAAAGGAAATTCAAGCAAAAACTACCGACTACCAGAAATGTACCTTACTTATTAAAGTTTCAAAATGGAGTCAGACTTACTCTCACCATAGCCATAGCATAGTCAAGTTAATAACCATATAGTTATTTCTTGACAATGTTTCCCTGTCAACACAATTGATGGAGGAACTGTACAGGTTCATGTGGTCTTTTGATTCTGATTAAGCTTTTCATTTAATTTTAAAAGAAAAAAAAAAACAAACAACAAAACACTTTGCAACTGAAAACATGCAACACTATTAAAATACTCCTACTGTGCCATGAGCTGAAGAAACACAGTAACACCTGACTTTCCAGGAACTCCTCAGTGACAAAAAGGAGCCAGTATTTTCAGACATGAGAACAAGCGGCAAAAGGTACCAAACTGGTTCCATGGCTAATTCTTGACAACTCATGTTTGGAAATACAGAAAACTGAAAAAGCACCAGGTCTCTACAGTCCGACATCACAGACAGAAAGCAAAGCGTAACTCCAAGAAATACAGCGCAGAACACATGCTGGCTACTGATAAAAATTGTTAACATCCACAATCCTTCTGCTACTAATTTTGCAAAAAGAGTAAGGAGCCCCCTTCAAATAAATGCATTTTTGGCACCTATGTATTAAATTGACACCTTGACTGAATTCATATTACATACATAAGTGGACATCCACAAACACATTGAAATAGCACTGCAGATTTATGACCATTCTGGGTTTGGACTTAGCATGACTTAAAACTCAATTAGGACTACAGACTAAAACAAAAGCATGCTGAAGAACTAAATGAATTGAGTTCTGAACAACATCAGAAACCTTCCTGTGCAGCAACCACTTCCTCAAAAACATTCCTGTGGGGAATGCTTGCCACATATTTTTGGCTACCTGTCATCCACACTGTAAGTACCTCCACCACATCTCACATTTGGTTGCCTCTTGCCTGCTTAAGTCAAAGCTGGGCAGCAAGAACAAAGTAAAGTGGCATTGGGAGCACTGAACTCTGTGAAGCTTGCAAGTTGTCCTACTTGGTCTCTTTGTCTCTCCTACAACAGAAACATTCCAAAAGGCAAAGAATCAGGAACTTCTGAAACCATTCTATGTGCAAGATGTGCTAATGTGCTATTTCTGCTACAGCAGAAGGGAAGATAGTACAGCAGAATGGAAAAGGACAGAAAGAGCAGACAGAATGATAATCCTCATGCAGAACATATGGACAAGGCTTCATTAAAATGTTCAGTTCATCTCTGTTAGTGAAGAATTACTCTCCAGTATTCAAATGGAGAGTATTTACTTGCATGTACTTCAAGTAAATCCTTGTCTTTTATCATGCAAGTACCACATGTGCTATGAAGGTCATGACAGGACAGCTACTTAACAACATGATCATAAAAATCACAGAACTGTTAAGGTTGGAAGGGACCTCCAGACATCACCCAGCTTAATCCCAAAGCTCAGAGCAGGATCAACTAGAGCAAACTAGTTGAGGGCCTTGTGGAGGGCCTTGCCTAGTTGGGTATCACAATCCCATTGCATGGATCATGTCCTCTTCCCTTAATCATGGCTGGACACTCTTGACCAGAGATCCTCAAGGAAACCACGTGAAACAGAGTGATTCTCGAAAAAGAGATGACTGTGTTTATCAGGACCCAGAGCAATGGAGTGTAAAAGCATTTTAAAAGACTGCTACAGACAGAAAATGTTAGTTAGACTGCTATTCATACCAGCTAGCAGGTGGAAGACTGATGATAACTTTAGGCTAAGAGCTGCTCATTCCTTTAAACCATTCCCCACGAAGCCTTCCTTTCTTTTAATCATACAGGACAGTTTGAATCTTTGGGATTCTTTCCGAAGGAGTTGCTCAGCTAGCCAAACTGATGAGGAAAGGTCTTTGCTCTGTGTTTACTTGGCCTAACACAATGATTCTCGGGCCATGGCTCTGCAAGCCTCACAAACACAAAGCCATTCAGTCTGTATTTCAGCCACCAGGGCAAAATTCACTCTGAAGTTATAATGCCTGATGGCATGCAAGGTATCCTGTTTTCCCTGCAAATTAGACACCACTCCAGAGACCTCATGTACACACGCCACCAATTCTGCCAATGAGCCTCTGGGTGCCCAAGATGTACTCAGCAGAGATGATGGTGCACTGAGTACAGGCCCCTGTTAGAGCAGATGGAAAAACCAATACACAGAACCTCCAAGGATAATTACATTTATTAACCTTGACCTAAACTTCCCAAGACAAGCAAAAGTCACAAACACACATACACACACACATTGACCTCGAAAGAAAACAAAACCTCCAGTCATCAAGCCCCACAGCCAAAACAGCACAAGTAAAATAAAAAGGAATCAGCTCAAAGCTCAAAGACGCCAACCCATCGCTAGAAATGGCAGAGACCAAAGGCCTGAATTAATTCAAGTGAGCTTGTGTGTGTGCACAACATATTCTAGTCCTGAGGGAAATGAATGGCTATTTAGTCATTAACTTCAAAATCCTCTGCATAGGGATCACTTAGCTGCAGAGAAGATTCCCAGATTTGGGATACCAGTTCAGCAACTACCAAAATATTAAAATCAAGGAAGAAAGAGTAATTAACCACTACAAAACATTCCATGGCACCCGAACAAGGTATCATTTTCCCACTCCCCCTCATTTTACCAAAAAACATTCAAGCTACACAAGGATATGAGAAAAGAACAATGCAGTGACATGCAATTACATTCTGTGTAGCTTGACAGTTCAGATAATCTAAAAAGTATATCTAACATTTAAGATGGGACACTCTTGTTCAAGTGAGGAAGGAAAAACAGAAAATGTGATTTTCTTGCTATCAGCAAGGTCAGTTTTGCCAAGAGTGACATATTTCCACTTCACCATGGATAGTGCATGCAAACCAAAGCAAAGCACTGTAGCAGCGTCATGGGAATAACAAAATGGATCTTTTCAGCTGGGGGAAAACACACTGAAACATGCGGAATCCCAGCTGTAATCAAAGCACAGTTTTATGTACACAGGAACAGGTACAGTATTTTGCTTTGTGCTCCCAGTCTGCAAGCAGTCCTCTTCCTGCAGGCGAAGCTATGGTAACAAGCTCTTACAACAGAAGCTAAAGGACAAAAAAAGGAAAAAAAAAAAGCAAGGACTGCAAGATCTGCAGCAGAAAATTCAGGCTGAAGCTGACAGTCTCATTGAAGAGGCACTTGCAGACAAACACAGAAGCTAACAGCTTACAAGACCTGGTGTTTAGTGGAACAGGAGGCCATTCTGCAGATCATCAACTACATCTTCAGTCTTCATACTTCAGACTAAATCACACCTATCTATGAATTTATAGTCCTTCCTTCCAAACAGCACTGCTATTTTATGACATGCTTTCTTCAGGAAGACTAGAAGTAATTTTTCAGCTTAATATTTCAGGATAGTATTTGCTTCCATCTTAAGGCCAGAAAACATACTACTCCATCTTGTCTGAATGACTGGGAGAAGTACTTTTACACACCTGCCCACACTGAGACCCAAAAACTTGTATCTCAATACTTTTAATGTACTTCAAAAGACTCCAGAGGAACCCTATAGTTCATATTAGGGTTTTTTCCAGTGCCTAATCACCTTTGGCATAAGACACATACACACTGATAATGTTTGCTATTCAGATTTGAAAAACTTGACTGTTTTCAGCATTGAGCCTTTTTCTTCCTCTCCTTACTAGGTTACAGAATCCTAGATTACACAGGAATACATTTATCACAGAGATCTCCCTACAGGTTAGAAACCTTGATTCGGAAGTCTCTTTTGGCCTGGAAAGCAGTCTCTCAGCCTCATAAACCTTACTTTTAACTATCTGCCTTCACCAAGAGAGCAGTTTTTTGAACAAAGGCTGTTCATCCCATTTCTCCCACAAGCTATGGTGAGTTGCTTGGTTGTTGTCGGGTTTTTTTGGCTTTGTTTTTTGAACTACAAAACTCTAAAAATGAGACTGAATAGAAACACCATGGTGAAATGCAGATATCACAAATGGATTATTTTGAACTTGACTAGCTCCTTAGACAATCTTTTAGTTCTACAAGACTCACAAAACTTTAGTGAGATCTTAAAGGGAAAAAATTGTACAGTTCTTCAAAGGATGTCTACACAGGGTGGGAATGGTCCTCTTTACAAGTCTACAGTTGGTCTCATTGACATTACACATACCAGATGGTTTTAACTGCTAAAGCTATTATTACATATTAAATGGTGAAAAGAACACACATGTACTATTTGGGAATGAAAAAATGGAAAGATTTAGTCGTATCCAAGGTCACATGAACCCTGTGCTTCAACTACTAAGTATCAGTTTCATCTCAGCATAGTTGTTAACCAAAACATCACAGGGACCTGCACAAGAAATGTGGATGCTATCATTTTTTATCTAGTGTGTAATAATAACTTCACAATATCAAGGTTTGTCTCAAGACGACTGACATTATTTTCACTGTGTTGGAGTCCAGGGCATGAGGAAAACTCCTCAAATTGCCCTGGGAGGTCTGAGAGCCTTGCTGGGACCCCAGGAAAGCACCACCTTTGACCTTAGTCCATGGGGAAAACTTCCAACTTATAAATGAACTGAAAACAACAAAGATTTAAAATAGGTAGTAGTTTACTTTGTCAAAGGGTGAAAAACTGTAGTTTTGGGTTTTTAGAATGGAAGTAGATGAGAGCAAGATGGAAAATTTCGGGTGGTGTCTTAAGCTCTTCTTTCTTCTCCTTCAACTCCATCTTCTGCTGTGACGGTGGCACAGAGACATTGGTAGAATGTAGGTGATGTAGAAAATTGTGTGTCTAGAATCAATAGTGATTATTGGCACAAAACTGTAAACATAGTAAGTTTTAACAGTTAATTGGATTAGAAACCTTCACAAGACCTCGAGCACTAGGCCTGGTGCTCCTGGCAGTGGTGTTTTCCAGCGCACTAAGGCTGGTGTAGGGCAGTGCCCAGAACTTGAGATAAGAAAGTTCTTATCTTTGGCTCATCTTTTAAACCCTGGTACTTCGTAAGGAAAAAAAAACCCTAATTAGGGGATTCACAGACACAAAATACAAGATCATTGAAACAGCATCTATAGTCTTCAGCATCCCATTAGACAAAAAAATTCAGATGTTAATTGTCCTAATTTTACACCTGTCTAATTCTTTATTACAGGTTCAAGAACCACAGTGGAAAAAAAAAACAGTTTTGTGCTCTAAAGTAGTAGTTGGTAAAAAATGTCTCTGTTGTTTTAGCATTACTTTTTATAACACATGGAAACCCACTTTGTTATCTAAAACTCAGTAATATAGAATTCTCCTGTCTGTGAGACAACTTTTGAACAGCTGCAGCTTATTTAAGTATATGACACATATCAGTAGGATTGAAAGGCAGGAAATGGAAAGAATATAGTGATCAAACATCCCATACCTATATGTTCACCTAAATTAGGCAGCTATTACAAAGAGAGAGTTCTTACAAAGAGAGATTAACCTGTGAGCCTCCAGATCAATGCAGTTCATAGCAACTGCAGATACAAACCAGTAACTTATTGCTAGAAAAAGGCAACATTTATTTTCTCTCCTTAGCTTAAAAGAAACTTATTCAGCTAGACCAAGCACAGTCTGTCACTGCAGTTTCAAATCAGTAAGACTCATGTTACATCTGTCAGCAAATTCTACATGACTGTGTAGTTCAACAAGAATCTGACTAATAGATTGTGCCATCCCGTCTCAACAAAGGTTTCAGAGATCTGTCAGTAGGCCACCTTAATTGCAGCCACAAGCTCCTAGACATCTAATAAACTTGACATGACAAAGATGATAAGAAGCTTCATAACCACAGTGAGACCACCAGGATTTTGTTCCGCTGTTCGTAAGAACCCTGTCTGCCTTGTAGCGAAACCCTGCAAAATGTGTATGGCTACTGCAGTCCTGGAAAAACAGAGCATCTTCACTACAGTTTCAATTTGTGCATACTATCAATCTTCTACAAAACTTAAAAATATGTTTCTCACTCTGCACCATTCTCTTTTTCTCACTTGGCACAATCCAACAGACCTCACTGAAAACATCGAAAGATATCTCATACACCCTTACTAAAGCTCAATTTTGGTGAATATTATTAATAATCATAATTGTGGCCACTGAGTTGATCCAACCGTAAACTGCAGTTGCACAAGACTGTCAGCAGTGTCCTGGCAGCCAGGAGGGCCCACTGTGCTCTGGAGGGCATGAGGCTCAGCTGGGCAGGGGAGGGGATTGTCCTGTTCTGTGCTGCTACACCCCATCTCAGATCCTCTGTGCAGTTTTGAGTGCTACAATATAAGAAAGATATAAAGCAGTTAGAGCATCCAAAAGAGACCTACAAAGATGGTGAAGAGCCTTGAGGGGAAGCTGTATGAGGAGTGGCTGAGGTCACTTGGTCTGTTCAGCCTGGAGGAGACTGAGGGGAGACCTCACTGCAGTTACAGCTTCTTGTGAGGGGAAGAGGAGGAGCAGACCCTGATCTCTTCTCTGTGGTGACCAGTGACAGGACCTGAGGGAATGGCCTGAAGCTGTGTCAGGGGAGGTTTAGGTTGGGTATCAGGAAAAGGTTTTTCACTCAGAGGGTGGTTGGGCACTGAACAGGCTCCCCAGGGCAGTGGTCACAGCACCAGCCTGACAGAGCTCAAGAAGCATTTAGACAGTGCTCTTGGGCACATGGTGTGTGTGACTCTTGGGGATGGTGCTCTGCAGGGACAGAAACTGGACTCCAGTGATTCTTGGGCTCCTTTCCAACTCGGTGCATTCTGTAATTCTATGAGACTTTTTTCCTCTCTCTTCCGGACAGATTTGGGCGAGGGAAGGGGGAAGGCTGTGCTCTTACATCATCACTGCTTACAGCATCACCGAGACCAATCTGCTGCCAATACAGGTATAAAGTTTCAGAAAGTCTAAATCTTACTTCAACCTAAATCTGGATACAAAGAGCATACCAGCTAAAAGTGAAGACCGAATTATGCCACACACAGGCTAAAGTTAAATGCTACAGTAAATGACGGTAGTAATATGGAGAACAGCTGAAAACAGTAAAAATCCAAAAGTAAACCACAAAAACCCCACAAGTCATTCTGAGTTCAGATTAATGCAGAGAAAAAAAGTTTCCAAATTTTAAACAGACAGTTCCACATGAGGAGAAGAAGCACGCTAAACTGAAGGCCAATATACCACTATTTAAAAACCAAACCATGAAATTGGCAGGTGTACTATCACTGAGCACAAACAAAAGTCCAACAAGATTGTGCACTAAGTGTTATTCAAAAGGAATCTTCATAAGGTCATATCATATAAAATATAAATGTAATTGAATTTCTACATAGTCTTCTTCAAAGAGCAAATATATCACCCTTTGCAGTGATTTCAAGATTTGATTATAACAATATCAAGCAACTTGTGCAAGCATCCCTACCCATAGATATAACGGAAATCAATATTACACCAAATATCCCATCACAAAAAGTTCTGGAAGTTCAAATGCAGCTGATTTTTTCTGTTCTTTCTAGACATAAATAGAGTTTTAATTTAAGTCATTAGGCAACCGAGAGAGATCCAAACTTCTTGAGAATAGTTTTTAACCTTTTGAACTAAACACAACTGAAAACATATGAAACCACATACTGCCATAACAATCTGTGCTGGTTTTGGCTGGGATGGAGTTAATTTTTTTTCATAATAGCTGGTATGGATTTGTGCTGAAAATAGGGTTGATAATACAAGGATGTTTTCATTATTGCTGAGCAGTCTTAAGGCCCTTTCTGTTACATACCCCACCAGTAAAGAAGGCTGGAAATACACAAAGAATTGGGAGGGGATACATCTGGAGCAGTAACTTAAGGGATATCCCAAACCATATGGGGTGACATGCTCAGCATATAAAGCTGGGGGAAAGAAGGAAGGGGGGAATGCTCAGAGTGATGGCGTCTGTCTTCCCAAGTCCGCATTAGAACTAATGGAGAGCAGCTTTTCTGGGGGAGGCTGGACACCTGCCAGCCCATGGAAGTGCTGAATGAACTCCTTTTGCTTTTCTTGCATGGATTTTGGTTTACCTATTAAACAGTCTTTGTCTCAACCAAGTGAGTTTTCTCACTTTCACTTTTCTGATTCTATCCCTCATCCCAGTAGCAGGTGAGTATGTAACTTTGCTCTGAGTCGATTCCAGAAATGTATTTTACAAGAGCAAACCTAGTGTTGAGTGAGAGGCATTACACACTGAATGCTTAAAAAGGCAAAATAACTACAGACACACCTTAATGGCATACACCACCATCTCCAACACTTTTACTAAACACACCTGCTCCTAAATATATCCCAGCATGTTTAAACAGTCCCACCCACCACTTGTGGACCATCCTATCTCAATGCAAAGTGTGCAAGAATTGCTGGAACTTCCAAACAACAAACAAACCAACCCTACACCAACACACTCCACCTCCCGAAATAAACCAGAAACCCCAGCCACGCACACAAAACACAGAATCCTAAAGACCACATAATGTAAGGCTGTGCTCTCTGTGAGCATGTGCTCCTATTGCAGACTTTCTACATACAAAACCACTGGGTGCATCATTTCTGCTTCTTTCACTACCTTGCTGCCCTTTCTCCTTCACTACATTTCTCACCCAGGCACAACATCAAGGTCAGCAACAAAAAATTTCTCTTCCCCTTCCATAAAAGGTTTCAATGGCAGAGTCAAGCACTTACTCTACTGCAACTTCTACATTTAATCACAAAACCTCCATCTATTTGTAATTTAGCCAACTACAATCCAAACAGAATTTTTACATCTTGGTAAGCTGTAATAAATCTTTGGTCACATTCTGGGAGGAGCAAGATACGTCTCACAGACTAGAGAAAAATAATGTCAGACATTGAAGTCCATTTGCAATTAATATTTCCCTTACTGAAAAACACATATGATGAAAGAAAATACATTCACTTAAAAAAGGTATCTTTTTTTTTTTGCCAGTAAAACATCAAAGTATTTGCAAAAAAATTATGTTGAGTTTGAAATACAAAAGTAAGAAAAGGACTTGAACAATCTCCAATCTCTAACAGTCAATGTTTCTCTGAAACTAGAAAAAGAAATGGTGTGCTTTTCTGCAAGAATTAGATTGTTTAGTATGTGATAGGGCCGTTTAAAAACCCCCAGCAAAACAAAAAACCCATCAAAACTAAGGAACTGCAATCTTATTTCAATGCCCATTATAATCCTGTCCCAAGTCACCTGAGAGATGAAAATAGCACTCATTGAAGCATTACTCTCTATTTAATACCATTTGTAACTGATGTCTATCAAGTGTCCACATTTGCTTTCCAGTTTAACCTCTCCAATAGGAAGTCTCCTGTGATCCCACTAGATCATTCCTTGTACAGCACAACTTTTCAATTCCTTTTTACTACAATTATAATCAATAATGTACACTACACCTGCATCAACACCTTAACTCCACCCTTCAGCAGCTGGAACATCATTCTCTATACAATCCTTTAGGACAGTGTTATTTTGGAGTGGTACAAACTTTCAAGAATGATGACTAAAGCTTTCAAGATGCAATTGTCAATGTTTAACAGCAACAAATGAGGAGTTCAGCTGTCCCACACAGGATCAATACCTTGTTGATAACACACGGAATGACAGCAGTAATACTTCTAGCCCTGTCACGAATCATTGGAACACGAGCAAATAAAAAACAAAAAGCCCCACAAAACTCAAAATATCCTGCACTTTCTCAACAACTGCTGTCACAGCCTTTCCTAGCAGAGTGAAGTGCATTTCACTTACCTGCTTTACTGGCTTTTTACTATTTAGATTCTCTTCACTGACAATTAGACCCACGACCTACAAGCTGTTGACTATCCCATTTATTCTGTATTACGGCCCAGTTCCAGACAAAATAAAAAGCTTCACTGTTCACTTGTAATGCAGACAAAAATCTGTCTTCGGCATCTTCAACATACTCTTACAAAAAAAGAGTAAAACTAACCTTAAAGAGAAGCATCAAAACTTTCCTTCTCAGCTCTTTTATAGGACACCTGTCTCTACAAAAATATATATAGTTTCACAATAAAAAGTCAACAGTTTTCATATATGCTATGGGCTGCAGAAGCTGATCAGATGAGGTTCCAAACTCTTCCAGTTTTGTTATTACCTCCCAGGGGAGCATGTGACATCCTTGTATTTCTCACTGTATTTTCTTGTCAATCTTAAGTCACCGCTCCTTAGAGCAGCTGAATAAAACATGAATGATTTTCAACTTTACACAGTAAAGTCATGCACTCAGCATGATCATTTTAGCTTCCTCTGACACAATACCAAAACAAGTAGCTCTTTATCTGACCTTCAATCTTAAACAATTTGAGAGCTTTAGAATTCAGTTCCCCCATTCTCAGCTCTAGAGCCATGCATTCATTCACAAGGGCAGGAACTCACTCTGATTCACTTTCTTCCAGAAAACATCGATTTTGTAACTCACATCCCCAACGTGCAGAAGTAAAACAGTAACTCCTTCTCCCCTTCTCACAACGAATCTGCATCTGAACCACAGAGAACACTACTGTGTATTTACACTTCCTTTAAACGATCTCTACTTGCAGCCGGTCAGCAAAGAGCTTAAACACTAACTCTTGCTGATCAGTCTCGCTCACAAATTATTATCGTCCCATGAAGTATTCCAGTTTCAGGATGCTGGAACAGTCTGAAAACGCAAAAGTCAGGCACAGGATACAAGCACTCAGCTCTCTCACAGCTCAGCTCTACTCGACACCCCTTAAGAACGAGGTATTACTTATAGAACACCTGTATTTTAATCATTGCATTCTTTCTGCGCCATGCCTTATAAAACATTTAGATAAACGGAAATGATTGAAGCTGTGCTCGGCTAGCAGAAGGCCTTTCTTTTATTCTTTGCAAGCACAGTACCACAGTTATTTCAGAAGTAAGCTAACTCACTTTAAATAAGCCAAAATAGATGGTCACTAAGAACAAGTAAGCATGCATGTTATGTGCATACTGAGGAAAAAGGGTGCCATCTTAAAACACGTTGCGATTAGAGAAGTTATTTACCCTGTCCCCATGCCAGGCACGAACAGGCGGCAATAGACCCCGCCCAGGCCCCTCCGAGCCCAGGGGCTGTTCAGGAGGTCGGGAGGGCTCAGCCCCGGCGGCTCCGCGGCCCCGCACACCCAGAGCCCCGCCCGTGCAGGGGGCAGGCTCCGCCGAGGCCCCTTTGGCCCACCCGCCTCCCTCGCTACCGGGGCCGCCAAGCTTCTCACCGCCTTTCCCCGCGGGAAGGGCGCCGAGGAGCGGAACAACCGAGTCCCGCGGCAGCGCGGTGGGCACGGACCGGAACACACCTCGCCTGAAGGCGGCCGCCGTCACCGCCGCGCCCCGGCTCCCTCCGTCACCAGCCCCGGGAGCAGCACGGCGGGACCGACCGACCGACCATCCCCCGCCCCTCACGACGCGTTCTCACCATTCCTCCTGCTCCCGGCCATGGCCCCGCGGCCCCTCCAAGACACCCCTCACGGCCCCGCGCCCGCTCTCCTTCCTGTTGGCCGGCGCACCTGTCGGTCACGGCGTCGAGCATCGCCATTGGCGGAGGCCGCAGCAGGGCGTACCCGCGGCGCGGTCGGCCCCGCCCTCTCCCGCCCCGCCTCAGCAGGCGCGATGCCCGCGGGCTCCGGCAGGGGGCGCGCGGCTGCGCAGAGCCGGCAGGGGCGCCCCTGCCGCGCGCGCGGGAGCGAGGGCGGGGGTGCGCGCGGGGCGCGAGGGGCGGGGGGAGCGGCGCGCGGCGGCCCCGGCGGGTGAGCGGCGCCGGGGGACGCTGGGCGCGCGCCGCTGCTCCCGCTCCCGGCGTCTCCTTAATCCCGACCCGCCGCAGTCCGCACCCGCCGCGTTAATAATGCACTAGAATGTCAGCGCTGAAAAAGGTAGGGAGGGAGGGAGGGGAAGGGGAGGAGAGGGAAGGGGTCGCCGTCGGGGCGGCGGGCGCGCCGGGCTGCTCGCGGGGCGCCTCCGCACAAGCAGCGGAGGGACCGGGGGGGTGCCGGTGCCGCGGGTCCGCGCGGGGACCGCACCGTCGGGGACGGGCGCCTGGGCAGCGGGGCCGGGGCGCGCCAGCCGCGCCGTCGGTTGTGGTGTCATCCCCCATCGCCGGTGCGTCCCGGCGTGGCGCTGGCCCCGGCGCGGTGTCGCCGTGGCGGGGGTCTCGCCTCGGTACAGCCGGGCAGGACGGCTGCGCGGCGGAGTGCCCGGAGGCTGAGCGGGGCGGCCGCGGTCTGGCACCCTCCCGTGTGGCCGGAGGGAGCGGAGCGGAGCGGAGGGGGATGCTTCGCGCGGAGCCGCAGTGCCGGGGCGATTTAAATTTTGGCAGCGCGTGATTCTGGGGCTACCCCGCGAGGAGGGGCCGGGAGCCGCGGCTGGCGGCGCACCGCCGCCTGCACCGCTCCCCCCTTTCCCTTCCCGTCCGCCGTACCGCGCCGGCCAGAGTGCGGGTACGTCGGAGGGGCCGCGCTGCTCCGCCAGGCTTCTCCCAGTCCTCCGGAGGGACGGCCCGGCCCCGAGGGGCGGTGGGGCGGCAGCCCGGCAACCGAGCAGGGGCGGGCGGCAGGTGAGTCCCGCACGTTCCCCGGGCCGGCTCTGCGCGTCTGCCACGCCGCGGGTGCGCAGGGCTCGGCGCGGCTGGAGGGTCCGCGGGCGCGCACCCGGAGCGCGGGGGTGGGCGCCGGGCGCATCTGCTGCGCTGCCCTCGGTCACCGGGGCGATCGCGGGTGGCTCCCGCCGCGCAGAGGGCGGCGTTCGCGGTCGTGCTGGCTGAGCGCCTCCGCGGTCGTTTGAAACACCGTCTGCCGGAGAAATAAAATAATTACCCAGCGTCATGAGAGCGCGGCGCGCCCCAGCCCGCCTCGCCTCCCGGAGCGGAGCCGGCAAACCGCCCGGCGTCCGCCACCGTCGGGGCGGGCGGTCCCCGCTGGCCCGGCCCGACCCGACCCGCTGCCACGGGGCCGGTGCGGATCGGTCCGGGGCAGGGGAGCGAGGAGACCCTTGCAGCCGGCGGGAAGTGCAGAAAAGGGGCTCTTTTACAGCCCCGCTTTCTGTCGCCTTCGTAACCTAATTCCTGCCGCTGCTGGTGTCCCAGTTCTAAGAGCGGTGCCGGTGCCATACAGCTTAGCCATAAATCCATATATAAGTGCTTCGACCTCAACTTCCCTCAAACTTAAAGGCTTCTAATTTACGGCGACTGCCTACTGTTGTTTGTTTCAGATTTTGCTTCGTTACTGTACATTCTTACATAGGGTTATTATGCCTTGGGAGCAGGTGATACTTGAATCTATTCCAAATTAAAACCCCGAGAAGTGGCTAAGTGCTGCCGTCACCTTAGGTGGTGTGAGCCCAAGATCACGGCTGTGAAAGCAAGCGCCCTTCTTAGCGCTGGAGTGTTTTGTAACTATTTCTCTCTGCTTCACAGTGGCAACACAAGCGCAGCACTAACAAAATTTGAAACACTGGGTTCCTCTAGCCATTTAGGTGGTAGATGACTGCAAGCGGGCATCCAGCGAGGAGCAATGGTCACCTCAATGTCACCGAGTGCAGATCCAAGTGCAGGTGATGAAGAAATCTCATGTGGGGTCTTAGTAACTGAATGTTTTCTACCCTGGGATGTGTCAAAGGAGCCTGCTGATGGTATGCTGGACATTTTAAAAAGCAGCTCGGAGGTAGAGGATGGATGATCGTATTTTACAATGCATGTGTATTTGAGGTATCAGATGTTCACATCTCTGATTTGTTGCATTTCCGTCTTTGTGTTTTATCTGGAAATCGGGTACAATAGGAATAGTAGACGGTTTATATTTCTGTACTTTCTGCAATATAGCAATACTTTCAAGTAATTTCCAGATGGTTTGCACAAACCACTTTCTTTTAGAACAGCAAGTTTTAATTTTACTGTGTGTAGCTGTTTTTACAGTGCTAAGCAGCTCATATAATTTATGTTTCAAAGGTTCTTCCCCCCCATCATCTTGTATGCTTTTCAAAATGTGTGTTATGTGGTTAAAATGGACTCACACAATGTTTGATAGTTTTATGAATTACAATGTTTTACATTGGACATTCAATTCTGAGTGCTTGAGGCGGACCCTGAGTGATCTGACATAATATTCCTAAGTTAAAGAATTCATTTATTATGCCATTGTTTAGTAACACGTGAACTAAAATTGAGGATTGTCAAATAAATTTGTTGATTTTATTTCAGGTTTTTTTTTTAGCTTTTCATTTTACTACTATAAAGTGCTATTTGCATTCAGTTAGTCATAGATCTAGTTTGCACTAGAACAGTACAGGGCATACCTCTAATAACGTTTTAGAATTTTCAGTCTCTCTGAAATGAGTTTAAATTCCCGGTGCAAATTGAGATTACACTTAGAGTGAAGTCATAAATGCTTTAAAAAAGCATTTAACAGTCAGAAAACAGACTGCTCTTGACAGAGGTGTTGAGGAGAATGTGTTTTGTCTATGTAACACATAAAACCACGGTCGAATCCAAGAGTTGGTGAATCAATGGTAATAACTATAATGACTTAATGAGATTGGGATTTCACATTTGTGTACGGCAAGATCTCACAAATATTAATAGTGATACTGTTGGCAGTGCCAAGCTGTTGAAACAAAAAGTTACCAAAGCAAGACAAAGATTTCAAGGTCCATTGTGGCAAACTAAAAGTTATATTCTAAAGTAATTCCAATACATGAAACAAGTTATTTCAGTAGTAATTGGTACATGTGATGGAAGAAACATACCCCTGAGTAGAGGGATTCATACCTGATCCCAAGGAAAGCTTGCATGTCCAGTTTCTACTGTCTCTGAACATCAAGCAGCATTCTGCCCTACCCTCTGCAAGCTCCCTTGAATATTGCCTGTCCTGGTCCGACATGATATGTTGCAGTTATGAAACGGTTTTTTGACAGCAGATGTTCTAATAAGAAATTTTTGTAGATGGAGTCTGGATGACTGAATTTCAGCTTAATTGTGAGCTTTGCCTGGCTAAATTGTGGACTTTGGAGTAATTATTGGCATGGGGGGGGGGGGTTGTGCCTTAACAAGGATGGTAAAATGTTATTTTACATCTGCCTTTGGCAAGAAGTTTTTCTCCCTGTTTGTAATTACACATAGTCAAAGCCATTTCCTCATATAACTAGGATAACCCTATGAGAATATTTTAGTAATAAAAAGAACATAACCCCTCAAATAACCTGATTTTTTTGTGAGGTATACCATTGGGGGCCCTTTGAATCTGCATCAGTCAAACAAAAACAGCTGTTTTGGTTCTACTCCATGAACAAGACAAGTCTTATTTGCTGCTTCACTTAATCAGTACAGTGAATTTGTTTATATCTAACCATGCATGGTGAATGAGAGGACCACTAATGCAGAAAGTTAGTATTAACCCATTTGTGGTGATTGTATTTAAGAAAGACTTTCAGTTCTTACAAATGCATTACATAGGCCAAAATATCCCATTGAATTGAAAATGTTCTGTTTGCTAAATGGGTAGTTTTGTTTGAATAGCTACAGGAAAAAAATTATACACATATTAGTTCAGTTTGCCTTGCAAAAAATCATAGTCATCCACGAACCATATGGCTTACTTACCTCTAGTAGAGAAATAGCTCGCAGCATGGCAGATACAGTATGTCAACAGCTATGATCAAATATAAGTACAAGTGGGCATGGATGAATCAGAATCTCTTTTAAAGTAGACTTGTTGGAGAACACAACTTCTCATATTTCAGTCCATATATATCCCCATTATAGAACTTTATTTCCCAGAACAGATTACAGTTCATTACAACTACTTTCTGTTGGAGAGGCCAAAATGATTCATTAAAGTAAAATAAGTACTCTTCCCATGATATTTATTTAGAAAATGTCAAGTAGCAGTTTATTCATTTAGTGCATGCTCAGTTGTGATGAGAGAATGGAAATCACTGCAGTTAGATTTCTCAATCAGTGTTTCCACGCATGCATATGTATTTGGTCTTACTTTGCTTTTATCTGTTTCTCACTGTACTCTCTTAAATACTTCTTTTGTGCATAAAATTTACTTATCTTCCATGCATTTTCATTCCATACTTGTCACATTTCTCTGTCCTTGCCAGTTTTGAAAATGAACAGCAAATAACTTCCAAAATGGCATTGGCCTTAAGCCCTCTAATTTTTTTTGTGGCTTTATAAGCATATATTCCTATGATGCAAAAAGACTTTCTTTCTACTTTTGAGAGTAAAGGTAGTATACACCAGCAGTTAACAGAAATACATGAGGTATACCATGGATGAAGGCTTTTATCTCACAAGGGGAATCAGTGTCTGTTATCTTCAGGAGATGCTGCAACTGCTGCGTGTAGATAAATTGACAGTAGTGGAACGTGTCAAAAATACGACTAAATGCATAAATCCAACAAGACAAAACCCAGTAATTTAGAGATTCAGACTTTGCACAAATACTAGAAAGAGCTGAAGTATGCACCAGAGCTTTCTATCTATATCTCTCCATCTTGGGCCCTTCACAGCTTCTCCTCCTCCATGCAAAATTCTTCCACCACTCTCAATTTTCCATTTTCCATCTTAAATATTCTCTTTAAAAAGTAAATTTGTTATGTCAGGAAAAAGAAGAGGATCTTAGTGTTGTCAGATTGACCTGATCTCATTCTGAACACAACAGCTGTTGCATTTCAAAGTTTATTCTAGAAAATGTAAAGGTTAAATCTTGATAACAGCATTGAAAGCAGTTAGGAAAGCATAAAACTAAGACAAGATTTCGGGAGAAATTGAACACCACGCTAGTGTAGTGGTCAGTTAAAGTGTCTCTGATAATGTGTTTAATCTTGGGAGCTGAGAGGCTTCTTGAGCAGTGTTCAGCCTCTGGCATGCTGCCTTTCAGAGGAAACAACTCCTTTGCGTTGTCCTGGAGAGGCAGCAGGTCAGTACTGAGAAAAACAATTCAATATGATTTTTATTATCGTTCTCCTTTAATTTAGCTGATACTGTTTTCAGTAATTCCTAAAGTGTGGCAAGAATGCAAATTAATTGTTTAGGCTTGTCTGGAATCTAATTTCCCTTAGCATGCAAATTTTTAAAAAAATGTTTATTTTCTTCATGAAATTTATTTTTGTGTATTGGAAGTCAACTGAATAAGTTCCCTGTGATCCTTTTCTTCTCGATGGTATGGCTTTTATTGTGAAATTTTCAAATGCCTTAATAATGTTATGCAAATTACATATCATAAAATATCACCAAAGTCTCCAGCAATTCTACTGGTTTTGCAACTGGATAAGCTGATGCCTTTTCATAGAAAACAGACACAATACTATTAATGATGCAGATTACCAAGTCACCCTTAAAGGAAACTTTGTCCAAACCATTTCACTCTCATGTGGTGGGTTTTAGAGCTTGTGCAGCTGCAGGAATACAGAAGTATGCTATTGTATTATTCTGTGCTTTTCTGGCAGTGAGGAGTAGAATGAACTTCTCAGCTTTCACGCCTGCCTTCTAGTTTCACAAGTAGCCTATAAAAATAACACTGAACAAATAGCTTTAATCGCCACAAGTGGGAAGTTACTTTTTAACCTTTTTTTTTCCCTGAATAGCAGATAGTAGTGAAAGAATCTCAGGTATTACTACACCTTTTATTTCTTACACTCTAAAAATGGGGAGCAAGGAAAAAACCACAGAGGATCTTCCACTTCCACATTCTTATTGATTGATGGCTTAATAAGTCATTGGGATATGTTTATGCTACAGAGCATAAACATTCTTGAACAGTCTTATTCTCTTGAATTTGTCTAAGCAGAGTCCAAGTAAGATAAAAGACAACCATTTTGCTTCATTCATGCAGAGTTAAATTCTTTCCAAAGAGCATCAGTATGAGGCCACCTTTATCCTCTGTGCAAGAGCAGATTTCACTTAAATGAACAAATATATTCTTCAGTTTTAGAGTTTGATAACAATTATCTTCCCTGATGAGCAGAAAGGAGGACAATGCTTGCTTTTATTCCTTTGATTCACTTCCCTTGATCTTGCAGCATTTCAAATTCTGCATAGTTGAAGCTACAAGGAGAATCTGGCCCTTTTTTAATGCTAGAAAAGGAAATGGAAAAGTACAACCAAATGTCTTGAAAAAACTATATCTCTCTCTCAATTCTTAACCAGACTTCCTCATGATAACACAATGTAGAGGAAATAACATGTGGACTTAAAAATGTGTGGGTTTTTTTTCAATTGGACTATGAAGACCATCACAGGAAGAAGATGCTGCATATCAGTGCAAAGTATTAATATCCTCCAGCTGGGAAGACGATGGGCTCCCATTGGTAAGAATGACACGAGCTTCACCTTCCCTCTGGAGGAGAGCTCCAGCCCCTCTGATGTTTCCAGCCCTTTCTAGCAGCAGGACATGAAACTGATCTTTTCTTTGATGGCAACTTGTGGCTTTGTTATCTAGCAACTGGCCTGGTTTTTGGCTATTTTGGGATTATCTTTGCCATAATGTTTTACTTAAAGGTAAGAAATTGAAAAAATGTGTTTGCTAAGTCTTCCTGTTATGCATTGTATACATGATAAATTTATTTTTATTAAAGTCTGAGATTTGGATCTCACTCATTTGAGGATCTGTTTACAAATACTGTCACTTAGGAATAGCTACCATAGCTCATATTCATATGACAAAAGTCCACAAAGAAAAATTAGTTTTCAGAGCTGGATAAATTATTGGATTTTAAAGAATAGATTCAATATATAATAGATTCATTTTTAAATAACTAGTATAAATGATTTTTTCTTAGTAACTTAACAGAAATATTTACTCTTTTTCCTTTCTGGAATCCAAATGAATAAACTGGAATGCTCTTTTCTTCCCTTTAGTAGACTGAGAAATCAAAATGCTACATGTAGCTTAGGCATGGCTCCTTCATGACTGTTTATCTGAAACTCCAATTTACTACCATTTGTAGATGAGAGTAATTTTGTCACAAGGTCCTGTGGTTTATAGCATTATATACAGAAAAGGCTGCAGTACTTATGAGAATGCAGCTTTACTTTTGTTGCCAGTCCTGAAATGCATTGGATTCTTAATGTCTCCCATCTCCTTATATTTCAGCTCTTATTCTTTATGCAAGAGGTGAGTATAGCCAGGTGTTTCAGAAGAAATTACTCTTTATAAAATTGAAAAGAATGCAATTAGTTGTGATATCATGTACTTTTATAATAGTATAGATGGTAACTAATTTGATGACAGTTTTCTTGAGTGATAATTTATAATGTACTCCTCAAAAATCTTAACATGACACTTCTAAGGGAGAAATTGTTTCTGTGGTACTTTTCAGTCACATGTCCTTTAGTAAAATGATGCATTCCTATATTGCACTGACCTTTCTCACAAAAATATGAGCTATCTACACTGCAAGGTTTCAGCTGCAACGAGATTTAGAAAGTTATACATACTTTATGAATTCAAACACACATAGTGACCTTTGAAAGTAAGGAAATAGAGGACCAAAGTATTAAAAGAGATCTAAATAGGAAATTTCATATTTTGAAGTTGTTATTTTTCTTTTAAAATTAAAAACTGGTAGATTAATTTTGGATGCTTCCCAGAGTTTTTCTCTTTTCCTCCCTTTTAATGTTTCTCTACAGCTACAATAACTTGTTAAAGTTATTGACAGAAATCAGTGGAAATATTCTTATGTCCACAAGTAGAATATCTCATATAGTAATGTGTATTTGGTCTTGAGGTAATTTATAGTGCAGTTAACATTCTTTCATATTGTTTCATTTTGAATTACCTTTTCCTTACATGTATTTATTTTCCCCTTTAATTATAGTATTTCAAAATGCCTTTTTCATTTTATGGTGTTTTTTGGTATTGTGCATACCCAAGTAAATGTCTCACCTGATATATTATTATTTTTTAATATGGACTTTACTTATGATTTAGAACAGCGTGGAAGTTCCTACGATACTCTGAGTTGTGGATAAGTTATGCAGCACACTTATTTTGCTTACCAGTGTCAGGTCTCTGATCAATTCCCTGGGTTTTTTCTGTTTCTTTTTTACTTTCCAAAATTATCGTGAACTGGTGTTCTAAAAATTATGTAGAAAAAGCAAAATACAAAGCTGAGAATCTCAGTGTATGCTAGGATGCTAGGCTGTAGAATAATGCTTTGATCAATAAAATGGAAAAGTTTCTCCTATATAAGCATATCACATTTAGATGGCATTCTTTCAGGAGCTTTTCTGGCATGTTTGTGAGTAAACTTCTATTCAGTGGCACTCCTGAGTAATGTACTATTACTCAGAATATTTAATAAATACATCTTTTCAGGATACTTATTAAATACATTTTTTGTTGGTTTTTTTTTTTTAAAGAAAGATACAAATATCTTTCTGAACTTCCTTTAATAGAATATTTTCTCTGCATTTGTTAATTTCTTAAAATTGAGCTCCATTATTTTAAAAACTTTGTGGTATGCTTCCAAATTTTGGAATGGAATTTTGTTTAAAATGTGTTGACAAATGTCTATTTGTTACTCCAACATGGACACTGAAGCTTAGCAAAGTAGTGTAATACTTGCGAATCACAAGAATGTGTAAAGTCTTACACTCTGATTACAGCCTAGAAATGAAATTTAAAATTTCGCTTCACTGCTAGAACAATCATTGCTCTAGGTGCATCTTGTTAACATTTATGTTTTCCATCACTTCATGTTACAGTCTGTGAGCTGGAGGGTGAACAGACACAGGAGCAAGCCCACGTTATTGTTGGAAAAGAGGGAGAGTATTATGGAGGGGTTTAGGGAAGCATGTGGTACTGGTTGCCACCAGAAGAAAAGGAGACAAATGACCAAGAATATAGATAAAAGTGTCAGAATGTAACACTGGAGAGATCCTAATAGGGCAATACAGGGGATGACTGTTTTGGTTGCCTTGTTCTGGTTATATGTAAGGGGCAGGAACAAGCTTCATAACATCCCTTTCCCAAGGTATCACAAACATTTTAGGAACTTCATCATACAAGGCTGACAAACTTTAATGTTTTCATGAGTACAAGATAAAATTGCATGGACTACAGGTAAACAGACATGAGTATTTCATAATGTATCTTGATATATAAAAAATTATAGAACAATCTCAGCTGATATGAGGTAGCTGCCAGGATACATCTGGGTTGTTCTTTACTTGGAAAACAGATTGCCCTAAAATAGGGTAGCTTATATTACAAAAAAACCCCAAAAAACCCAAGACCCAAAAAACCCATACCACAACAAAATCCAAAACCAAAACAAACCCAACAAAATCCAAGAAGGTGTTTACTGAAAGAAAACATTTTTCTGCTATTAAATTCAGTTGCATAATTCTACATAATGATGAATAAAATTTGTCTCTCTTTTTCAACATCTTTCATGTTGGGGCTGATCCAAGTTACCCTAGAGAAATATCTTTCTGTTATCACTGAAATTTGCCATGAAAGCTGTGCTTCACTTGACCAATGGAATAAACTTTTCCTGTGTTTTTGATTTTAAAACACAAGGAGCAAAGTATTCTTGGCAGCCAGGCTGTTCCAGCGTGAATTCTCTTCTAAAAGACATCAATATGATCATTAGTAGTTTTAATTTTTCAGAGCAAAACATAAAAATCCTCCAGCCTTGTCCTTCCTTCATAAATATGTCCAGCTCTTGTAATTACTTCCAGTGGGTAAATCTCATCTGAAAGATTTGCAAGACCTACCAAAATAAAGAGCAAGTATGCAAGATGTGCATGCAACATGTCTCTTTATGGAGGAATGATAGATAACTGAAATACTTTTCCATAAAAACTTACTGATGCATTTTCTTAAAAAATGTATCCATGAAAATTTACTCTAACTGTCCAGTACTACTGTTTCCTTGGCTGTAGCTGTTAATCCTGTGTAGTTTGACCTAGAAGATTTTCTGATATTCTTTTTGATAGATTTTTTATGTCTTGTTTTAACACAAATCTGTTTCAATCTATATGCCATAAACCTTTTAGAAAAATTCACTGTATATATAAGCAAGAAATTGTGATTATACCCAAGCATTTATTTATTTTCCACAAAGGAGAGTGGAGAAAGAGGGAAGATCGCAGACCAGATAGTAAGTTTTCAATATCTTTAGTGTCCTTAGATTTGAAATTTTAAGAGTAATTTAAATATTCCCACTGAAAAATAAGTGATTAAAGTATAACAAATAAAAGTGGAAAGTCAGAAGATAATATAGAACTAATGATATTGAGCAATAGCAATGTAGTATTCATGTAGTCGTTACGAAAATGAAACTAGTAATAATTGCTTTTTTTTTGCATATGGACTCAGTTAATTGTTCATGAATATATCAAAAACCTCATGAACTGAAAGATGAAAACAGACTTGAACTGATTCCTGTAAAAGATGAAATATGATATAAGGTCATTTAGTGGTTATGTATAATTTTTTTCCCTCACTTGTGACTTGAAATTTTTTTTTAGAGATCAACTAAAATCATTTCCTGGAATGTTGCCTGTTGTCACCAGGAAAGGACATCTTTCAGAATTTCCTTGATAATAACATTTTTTGTTGTTTTGTTTTCTTTTTTTTACAGCAGGCAACTTGGAAATTTCAGCTGGTGTTGATGTGATACATATTTTGAATTCATGTAAAAATATCTTTCATGTGTGTTAGTGGCTGAACCTGGGCCTTCATTTAGTTTCTTGATGCAGTAAAAAGGGTTGCTGAAACCTCCTGTCCCCAATTGTGGTTTGGTCACTATGGGTATTGCAGGCTTTCTCTTGCACAATGGTAGTTTATTTGCTTTACCTGTGCTTGATTCCATGTTTGCATGAGTCAGGGGGTGAGGAGAACACAGCATCCTGTCATCATTTTTGACAGGAGGCAGCATTGTGACAGCTCTGGCTTACACTTGTAACTAAATGCAGCTGGGCTCCCTTTAGTGCCCAGCGTTGGTTTAGGTGCTGCAGCACCTCCAAGTGCAGACCTGGCTGCATCCAGGGGCACCCAGCACCACCCAGGGAGCACCAGCTCCCCAAGGTGGCCCTTCCCTTCCCTGCCACTGGTGAAGAACTCAGGGCCATGTTGGGAATGATAGATAGTCACACTTCTCCCCTTCAGCCACTGCTCCAGAAGGGTCCCATGTAATCCATGTCCTGTATCTGCCAACAGATACATATCTCCCACCTAAGGTATCTCGAACTTTCCATAATAATACCTGTTAACAAATAACTAAATCCTGCCCAGGACCTGTGTTGCCATTGCATCAAGAGGAGCTGTTTACGAGGCAGCACCTGGCTGTAACAATTGACTTTGATGAAAAAACTTGAGTGGTAAGACAAATCTATAAATAATGGGTACTAGAGGTCTAAATGCATTTGTGTTTTTTATTTAATATAATAAATGAGCACATGTAAAGTGTTCTTCAGATATACTTGTAGAGCCCTTTGCTATGTGCAAATTTGAGCTCTCAGTTGCTCAAACTTCAGCTTATTTGTATTTAGCTTTCACAAATTAGCCTACTTCCCAGTGAAAAGCAGCCATCTGAAATGTTTTAATTCAGCCATTTGAGTTACGGGCAAATAAGGAAGGTTTTGCCTCTGAACTCAGACCCAGTTTTTAGGTGCCAGCTGGCAAAGACATCCCTAAGCACACACCTTGCTGTGAGCAGGGTTTTGGGTTTTAGCACTGTATTTGGGCTGTGTCATACTTCAGTTGTTTTCACTGTAGCCTTCCACAGAAAAGGTGACTTGTATATATTAACTCTCTGAGCAAAATTTTAGCAAGCATGGGCATTTTCAAGTTATAAAGATCAAAAACTGCCTACAAGAAAAGCTGTATTTTTGGCTTCTCTGTGTTGTTTATGAACAAATAATCTATGTTTTTTTTTTGTTTGTTTGTTTTGTTTTTGTTTTTTTTTTTTTTTCCTAATGTGAAACTGGGAAAAAGCATTTTCTTACTGTTGTTGCTTCTGTCAGAAAAGTAGCCAAATACTCCAAAACACTGAGCTGGGATATGTGCTGATGGCTGAAGAGAGAGCATCACAATGTTATTGTCCCCAAACTGTGCAGTGCCCTTTGTTTGAAAACCACCCCTTCCATCGATGACCACTGATGGTGTACCAGGTGCACGGAATACCACAGTGGCTCTTGCCCTGCCACTGCACCGTTGATGAATGTGCCATCTTGGGGCTTGTGGCCAGCTGTGTATTTCCTGCGGGGCAACTGAGGAAGTCCATTTTTCTATGATGTCAGTGAGTTGTCCATCTCTGAACTTTTTGCAAGTGTCCCTAGTCACTGGCATGATGAGAATTACTGGAGTACTTGGGACCATTCCTTTGCTGGCATCAGAGAAACCTGGAGGGGCCTGGGAGAGAAGTGGCACCTGAAAATCTCTCCCTTCTTCATCCAAGATGATGCCTTCAGGCCATATTGAACCTGGGCAACATACTGCATTTCTCTGCCAAACCACAATTCCCAGCTCCAAAGCTTACCCTGCCACTGGAACACTGACCTCTCTTCTGGGTGCAGTGTTTGGGAAGAGTGCAGTCAGCAATCCTCTCTGCTGATCTCCAGTAAAGACCAAGAAAGGGGACAGATTTAGTGTTTATCCTGTACAGGGCTGCATGTGCTTTTCCATCATTTTTAGAAATTTCCTTTGAAAGAGCTGACAATGTGCGATCTATTTTAAACATTGCTTCAGAAGATTAAATTATTTTTGGTCTAAGTGAAATCAATAAGCAGTTTTAAATATAAGATATGGTTTAAATAAGCAGAAAAATATCCAGTGACCCTCAATATTTATTGCATGTCTTAGGCCTGCTGTGACAACCTTTATTAGCTAATTAATAGCTCCATTCTGTAGAGTAGCTTACTCAACTCACCAAAACCTCACTTCGAAGTCTTTCAAAACCTCACTCTGAAGTCTTTCAAAGGCATGAGTAGTAAGAGGTGCAAGTGTAGTGTTGTCTCCTTTATTTCAGGCTTCCCTTTCTCCTAGGGCTCCTGTTCCTCAAAGTGCTGGACATTGTTCTCCCTGGTTTGCTTGTGTGCATCAGGAAGTCTTCCAAGTCTTGGGCTCTGTAGGCCCTCCCTAAGTCAGATGCTGGTAAAATCCCAGTTTGCATCTTCCTTGCCTGCACTGTTACAAACTCCCCTGGTCCTAGCACTACATGGTTGAGCTCTGCACCTGCTGGGCTGTGCAGAGCGATGCTCCTGCCTTGCTTATGAAGATCACCATTCCTCTGCCCCTCCTCTCACAGTCAAAGGTCTCAAAGTGGATTGAGATTCTTGAATAGGGAGGCATTTTTAAGTTCTTTATAAAAATTAATGTAGTTCTCCCATCCTGGCTTTCCCCCCCTAATGCTCTCTTTTTACTGTCTCCTTGCCTACCAGTATAATTGTGATGTTGGTACTTTCATTTGTTATGTTGAATATTTTCTGAAATAAATAAGGACATTGCTTTATTTGTGGATAATGCCTGATCCCTTATGTACAGTACTGGGAAATGTTGCCTAGCAAATTCTGTGACTCTTGATGAAATATGTTAGTTTCTTCTCATAATTTACATCCATTATTTCTCAAAGTATTTCATGTATTTTACATGCTTTTGTGGTGCTGTCTTTAAAGGAACATGAAATGGTGGTCAACCAGGCTTATGGACTCAGTTCTTTCCTTGAGACTTTGTTGGTGGGTACGAGGTTAATCTGTTTAAATGTGCATCTTGTAACTGCTCCATTGGGTCAGTAACTAGTGGTTACTGGAATTTCTTGGTTCCCTTGGTGTGGAGACTGGAGTGGGATGTGCAGCCCTAAGGGGAGATGTAGCCTTGCCCTAAGGCAGGTTAGCTGCATCACACCTGCGAAATGCTGCTTGTGTCAACACTGGACCTTGGGATGAGTTGTTCAGAGCTGGATGTCATAAAGCATGTGTACATAATACGGGAGTTTTGTCAGGGAAATCTGCAAGTGGTCTTTTTTTCATATGTTTAGGGAGAATTTTGCCATACTAATAAACAGGTATTGAAAGAATGAATCTCTTGATTGTAGTTTCTCATTGTTGCTGAAGATGCTTTTAAAATAAATATCTATGCAAAAATACTTAAGAAATAATTGATTTCTCATTAATATGCAGTTGCAGTTGAATCAACTGTTCTCATGCCCTGAATTCTGCAGGAAGTTAAGAATGTGTCCTAACACTGCATGAACATTGAGTTGTATGCTCTGTCTCATGCACACTTTTTTTTTTTTTTTTTACTTTTTTTTTTTTTTTATTTTTAATCTTCATTGCAGAAGAAGTCTGGTTTAGTGTAGTTCCACACAGGAGTAGGGCTGGGATACCTGACTTCTCTGTCTCTCTCTCTTTCTGTCATCTTATCAGTAAGTAAATTTTTGTCAGGTCTCCTGAGATGCTTGCTGATTCTATTCCTTGCTCAGCAACAGGAGGTTAAGACATAGAAAAAGGCTGTTTTGGAGTCTATTTGAAACATGCCAATAATAGCAATTGTTGGTAATGAATCTATTCCTTATGAGTACATGACATGCTCCTTCTCTCTTGTGATAGAAGCTTTAAATGTTAGTACCCAGGAAGTGCCAGCATTTTGATTGCTGCCTGTAGTTAAAGACATAAAAATATCAGAGGCATAAAATATTTTGGCATAAAGAAAAGCAAATGGGTTGAGAGATAGGGAATGTAAGGCAGAGGCAGAAGTGTCTGCTTGGAATACTTAATATTGTCTTTCCTTCAACTATTGCTAAGAGAAGTTTAGCAGTCATATAAGAAATGTGTTTGTGTTCCCTCACCAGCTATGTTTGAACTGGGGAGTTTGATCTCTAAGTTGGTCCTTGTAACAGGATTTTTCATGTCTAGATGGTTGGGGTGCTATTTATAAAATGCTAAAAAGTGGAAAGTTCTACAGTGACATGGAAATGCTGGCTCCATCCATAGTATTCTTGGAATGGATGTGTCCTGCATTTTCTTGGCTAAACTATGTCAATTTTTGAAGTGGCAACTCTGTACTGTGATGCCTTTAACTTAACCCGGAGTTAGAATAACACAAAAAATAAAAAGTAACAAAATAATATTTTAGAAGAACAATTGTTGTGCACTTTATTCCAGCTGAACCTGTTTTGGCATTTTTATGAATTGAATCTGCTGCTGACCACTAGCATGTTAAACAGAAAATTGCCAGTGAAACTGGATGTTTAGTCAAAAGTTATACTCCCATAACTCTGCTAGCATAAAAGGGATAAATTGTCAGTATACACAATGCACATCATTATACACATACCCATGCTCTTTTTTTCAGTAGCAGATATATTTGACAAATTTCAGTGTTTAAAAAAAGAAATGCAATTAAATGAAACTGTTATTGTTGGGATTTAAAAGCTTAAAGCTCTGTTTTACTATGCTGCACATACAGGTATTTTTAGATGCAGTCACAGAGTTTCTTTCAAACTGAGTCAATGTTAGAAGATTCCAACTGAGAAAGCTGGTAATTATTCAGGGTAATTCAATTTCTTTATATGTAAGAGTAAAAAAATATGTGTATCATTCTAAAATGGAATACTTGTAATACCTAAAAAAGCCATAACAGATATTGGCATTGCTCTATATGAAACTTCTATAAGTCATCCTAGTCCTAGTGAGTTCAGCACCCTAAATAAGCACATGTCCATGCATTAAAGAAACCGCCCCTCTGTTGCCCTGCAAGCATGAAATCAAATAGGTTTTTTGTGGTTCTTTATTCCACAGACTTTACAATGGATCCGTAAATACTTTTATTACTAGAAATTCAGCATTTTTTGTTCCTTCAAAGAGTCTGTATGCTTTGTGTTTGAGCCACATAGGTAGGTTACACATTTTGTGTCCAACTGACTTCTAAACTGTTTTCTGTTGCTTTTGATTATTGAATAGTTAGCTTACTCTAGCTCTGCAGGACACTGAGGAAAAAGAAAATAACTGTTCAATACAGATATGGCTATTCTCCCTCCAATTCTCATCAACACTCTTGTTATCAGTTATGTTTTAATGTTCTATAGACATGTTATTCGTTCAGTTCACAATTTTCTATCCATAAATTAAGAGAAATAATTATTTTATAAATTACCTAAACATAGATGGGGTGAACATCTGTCATAATCATATCAATATGTAAAAAATATTTAAGCATAGATAAATAATACTTTGTAGGGAAAACGACTGTAAACTTTTTTCTTCTGTACAATGTGTGCACTGTCACCATTCAGCCAGCGTATTCTTTCATTGAAATGTTTCGCTGCATTTTTATGAAATTCATGTGCAATGTGTATTCTTGTTTTCAGTCAAGCTATAAAACACCTCTGCCAGCTGGGGTTGTGAGCACCACTCTTTCCTTCCATTAGACTTCCCTTCACTTGCCTGCAAGCTTAAAGGGTTACTTTACAAATTACATTCTTTATGACCTATTGTTCTAATCAGCTCTACAATCTAGCTACAAATTCCTAGGGTAGCACTTATGTCAGAATCTACAGATGACAGTTAGGAATTAAGATACATGAATGTAGTTTTCTGCCCCAATCAGACATCTAATGCCTTTTCAAAAACCTTAAGTTCTTCCATGTCGCTCTCAGTGACTGCACCGAAAGACTCCAATCCTTCTTCGGTCCTGTGTGGTATCTCCCAGCATCAGCAGAGCTCTGAGTCAACAGGCAGCCCCAGAAGTCGGGGGGAAGGCAAAATAACAACAATAATAATAATAATAAATACAGTCACCTGTATTTACTTATTGAATCAATTCCTCCATGCCTAAGATCCCACTATAGTGCATGAGGATTAATCAGTACAGTGACAGCAATTGAGAAATTCAGCTGAACAGCCTCTGTGTGTGTGGTAAACTCTAGTATTTTAGAAGCTTGAGGTTATCTGAGACACCTGCACAGGGTAGAATGTGTGTTGTAAGATGTACAGAAGGTGTGTGTTCTTTAGAAGAATGCCTGCAGGTCAGGCATTGCATCTGAGGCCAGCAGCAGTGACACCAGGCACTAGTATGCGAGCAGCTGAATTGAGCCTCAGAGTATTATGAGAGGCACCACTGACTGTACTAGAGGCATAGGCACTTTGGGAACTGTAGATACCAGTATTTGTGCCTCATGGATCTATGAGCTGAATTCTGCCTTGTTGAGGACCTGGATATTAATTCAGCATAATTTTGTTGCTTGGCTCTTGGCATTTAGTACCTCAATGCTTCATTGTCATGTATATACAAGAAATTACTAGTCCATCAACTGAAGAGACCTGTTCCCATAAACTAACATTCTCTGCTCTTTGGCCTCTAAGTCTGGTTCAAGACTTTAACTTGAAATCTAAACAATATCCTGTTTGCTACACCTTCTGTGCCTAATTGAATTTTTGAACCGTCATCAGTAATTTTCATGAACCAGCATCTGTGTACCTAGGACAAAGATTGACAGGTCATGTCTATAAGCACTTTATTAAATCCTTTATTGACCTTGTATTATCAAAACATCACTTCAGTATTATGAAGTTCAAGTGTGGGAATCTGAAGTGTGCAGCAATCCTCCCACCAGACCACATCCATGCAGCCTTAACAGAAGCTGGGGCTGAAGTCAAACTATGTAATAATCATAATAAGACCTCACAATTCTGGATCATCAGAGGCTTTAAATGTATTTTTCAAGTATTAATATCACAAAAGAATGTAGTGCATATTGTTAGCTTGTGCCCATGTCTGTGAGGGTAAGTATGGAATTAAAAAGAAGCTATGAACTTTTCCTGAAACCTTGGGTAAGTCATTCAGATTGTCAACTCCTATCCTAGGTAGATAGTAGTCCTTCTGTATTCAGTGGGGAGCTGAGAGGCAATGCTAGCTGTGAAGGGTATTGCTATCTGAAATGGCAAGTGTAGGGGTGTTTTTACAGCCAAAAATAATGTGAATAGAGATTCAGTGTACAATTCATACTGGCATTTATCAAAATGTGTGGAATTCATACAGTTGCAGATGTCTCCATCTGAGCTTGTTACCCTTGCATTTCTTTACAGTCAGTGGAGGTCTAGTCAGTGTAATGTGTAGCTAATCTCATTCTAAAGTAAGTGTCTGAATAGATCAGACTGACTGCAAAGGGTGCATGGAGGTGACTAGTTCAAATGTAGGAGAACTGTATCTCATCCTACCTGTTCCGTGGGCAAAACTGCTATGATTTTGCCTTTAAAAATATACATTCAACTTCACTGAGCCTCAGTTAGAATACCAGATGTAGAAGTGTTTCAGAATAAGCCTGTTTTAAGCATTTACACAGATTGTCACACCAGAATCTTCATTTAATTATAAATAGCAAATAATTATCATTGTACACAAACACAAGGACAACAGCAATTATGTCTGTGTGGGTCATCTGGAGCAACAAGCAAGATAATAAAGTTTCATAGTGGAGGACTGAGGAAATTTTCTGGGGCTTCTATTTCTAGGATTCCTAGTTTCTAGGACTTCTACATTCTTCCTTAATGTGATCTCTTGGAACTTTGTTCAGATTTCCACAGATCTAATGCAATACTTGGTAACCATATGTAACCATCCCTTATCTCCAGGTGGTGCTTAAGGAAGGTGTGGCCTTCTATAGCTTCTGTGTCTGACCTGCCACTGGTGCAGGTGACTCAGGTACCTGCACACCTGAGTGTCTCAGAATGGCACTGGATGTCATACATGGATATTTTGCATCGAGGTTCATTTATTTGTCATCTCTTTACTTGGATCTCTTCCAGTTACTCTCATCTAAAAGAAAATCATGTTACAGACAGAAATTTGCTGCATTGAAAATTCAGAGCAGGCATAGATCATTCACACTGGAACTGCACACAGTTACTGACCTGAGTTCTCATTCTCATCCTAACTATATGTAGTTCTCTTCTGCTCTGTTTCTTTCACAGTCATGGTTAATTTTCCTATGGTGAAAATATATTAATCTTCTATTTTAGAATATTTATTCTATAGCAATAACTGGATATTGACACTCACAAATTAATCCAATAATTTTCTTAGTTGATTCTGACAACTTTCAAAATGCTTGGAAACAGCTTCTTATTGGAAGAAAGCAGATGTATATGAGATCATATAAGCAATGGTAATTCTCTTTACCAGCTTTTACTGGTAAGGAAAGTCTCAGTAATCAGCAATGCAGCAAAATATCACCCACTTCCAAGCAAACAGATAAAGGAAAATACATTTCAAGCCCCCTCAAAAGAAAAAAAAGAAAAAAGAAAAAAAAAAAAAAGCGACTTAAAGCCCTAAGACAATCTAATCTATAATGTTTTAGTAAATATGTATGGGACCTGCATAATTGTTACTGAAATGAATAGGTAGTTTGGGTAGTTTGATGCTTTGTTTCTTACAGATTTTTTTAAAAACAATGCTATTTACATGCTGATCATGCAATTTACTAGGAAATTCTTTGAAATTCCATTCTGTATCCATTGCTAGATTATTTAAATATGAAGAAGAAAGAGTATGTTGCTAATTCAAATTAAAACCAATGAATATTTAAGCCCTATGTTTACTCTAAAGCTACAAGTTGGGCACTATGGGCTAGCCATAGCAGTTGCAAAAGAATTATTAAGGGATTCATGTGTGTTTTTTCCTAAGAAGCAAATATTCTAGGCCACAGATCTCAGATATCCTGAAACCTGCTCAAGTGCCACAGGGCACATTTTTACTGTCTTAATTTTAAAATCAATCGTAACATTTTAATGCTTAAATTTAGGAAAGTTCAATTTTAAGCTATGTTATTTGGGAAGGGCAAGTTCATTAGTTTCAATCTGGAGTTAGTACTGACTTGACTGCCCTTACTCTTGCTAGTGAAAATACCACGCAAGAAAACAGGCCAGGAGTGTTAGCAATCTGCCAGTCAGGAACTCTGCAGGAAAGTGAAATTATAAATGGTGGGAGTTACAGAAAGAATGTAGATCATGCTAAGAAACTGTGTGTATCTAAGAGGAGCAATGGACAAGAGTGTATTTGCTCTACCTGTACCCACAGCACAGCAGCCTCATATTCACCATCCCCAATAGGAGCAAGTGTAAATAGCATAACTAAATAAAGGGGTGGGAAAGCAAACTGTAAGGGACTATCTCCTCTCATCCAAAAGCTGTGAAGCTGCACGAGGGTGATGCTCTGCACAATCTAGTAAGTCCTTGCTGTGTCTGTGAAGAAATGTGCAGTTTTTAATTATTTTTCGTGCACCATTTGTTGATGAGCATAAGGGTTTGGCCAGGGTGTATCTTAGAAAAGGTAACTCATCATGCATATTCAGAACTGACATGACTGGCATTTAAGAGATAACTATAGGAAATTAACTCATGTTTCAAATTGAGCATGCAGGAAGGAACCTTTCTGTTACATTTAGCACCACACTGAAATACTTTGTAAAACTTCAGTGTCCCTAACATCATTGAGGCTTATAAAAATTTCATATACAAATGCCTTTTTCGATTAACCTATCTTCTCAATTCAGGCACTTTGATTTTTGCAGGCGAAGATTTTTTTGTCTTGTATTAGTGAAGAAGCTTTTACTTGGTAAAGGGATAAACACATTGGAATGAAGGTATATTATATATTAGAAAAGATGTAAGTAAATAACTAAACAGAGGGTAAGTTGAGTTGTCTGTTCTGTGCAATCTGTAGCAGTTCAGTACTTTCTCATGCCATTAGTGTGGTAACATAATGCTGTGATGATAGTACTCAAAAATACAAAGAGGAGTTGTGTTCAAAGCCACAGTCCTGATATTAATTTCAGTGTGAGTCTTATTATAGTCCATGTATGAATGTAGTTTGTTATTTCATCTCTTAAAATCTGTCAAGCAGTGCTGTCTCTCTTCCATAAACATTTTTAGATCAGTCTTATGAAATGTTTTAGTTGCTTTTATGTAATTGCTTTTGAATCAAGGCATTCCTGTCTTAAATGGAGAATGAAAAGTAGCCTAGCAGTGAAATCTTTTCACTTGCTATTCAGATTTTCTCTCTAAATTTACATTAATATAAGAAGAATATAAAATGCAGATTTTTAAATCCAGAATGGATAAGAGTGTGGTAAAAAATAATTAGAAGTGTGAATAGCTATTGTAAAAACCAAGAGTTAACAAAAGAACCTACATTACATGGAAGAAAGAGAAGCAGTTCAAAAAATGATCAGATTATTAAAAGAGCTTAATGCAGCATTAAGCTTCATCAAATGAGATCTTCCACTCTCTACAAAACCTTTGATTGTGGCTTGTGGCTCTGTTCCTTTTTTTGCTCTTTTCCACTTTTGCTTGTTTTAGTTTATCATGCTCTAGTCATGTTCCTAATCATCCATTTGTATTTCCCCGTTCTCATGTCCACTCCCTTGCTTCCTAACCCTCAGGGCTGAATTGTGCCTCTGCTTCTGGGAACTTCTGTGTGAGCAGTGCTTATCAAAGAGCCCATATATACTTTCAGAATCCTGACTGCTGGAAACACAGCTCACTACAGGCCTAGTATTTCACTTGTTTGTGACCAAGTGTTGTCATGCCAACTTTAAAAGCATGAGAAGTTGACTTGAGAAGAGAGTGAGAAGTCAGGAAAGTGGTGGACATGACTACTTTTAGAAAGGCTCATTCTACTGGCCTAGGATTTAAACGTGCAAGCAATTTAATTCATATAACACTTCTATTGATTTCTATGCATTAGCCAAAGGCAGCATAGAAAATTGAGCTCTTAGCAGCTATTTCACAGAGTAATCAGATGCAACTTTTAGTCAGGAGGATCTGAAACCATTGACCGCTAAAAGCCAAGACTGTGCATCCAGAGAAGGGGCATTCAAGTTTCTTCACTGTTGTAAAATGTCTCCTAGTGACCGTGGGTGAAAGCAGGGCACTACTCTTACATGCTACTTGTTACATGCTTACATGGGCTGTGGGTCTGAGCTAGTGTAACTTATCTTGGCTTAATCTCATAAGGATGACTTAGTAAAATTCTTTATATTTGCATTAGAGAAATTAAAACACTTCACATAAATTGAATTTCTGCAGTACTGACTTGGATTTCTTTGAAAGTATCAATTATGTATAGGGGCTTACAGAATTTAATTCTAATCTTTAGGAATGACTTGCGTAAAAGAGTATCAGCTTCCCAGTCAATAGCTTTGAAAACTGCTCATCAGGAAGGTAGGTAAATTATCAAAACTACTTTATTATTGTAGCCCACATAAGCCTTTGGCTATCAGACTTTTGCTGTCTAAATATGTAATTACATATTGCCATCCCTTTACAGATTAAAAAATTATCTCTGCTTTTAACTTTTCAGGTGGTTTTGTTGGAGCATAGACTTGATTTCCCTGTTAAATTTTAGAGACTGAAATGATGGCTTTTTCTTCCCACTGAGAAACACTGAAAAGTTTTTTGCTTGCAGTTTCAATCCCTTCTTGCACTTTGCACTAAGGACTTGGTGAATCTCTTCTGAACAATGCTGGCTGGATCCTAGATGTTGGATGTGCTCGTGTTGTTTCATTTATCTTGTTCCCTGAAGTAATTTAATGTCCTCTTGTGTGTATGGGCAGCCAGAAGTATGGCTTCTATTACTCTTAGCAACACTGGAGTTTCCTTATTCATTAACATGAGTTTATGTACAAGGTGGTGATAGTTTTTTTTTTTGCACTGAATGCCTGAAATGGGAGTACTTCTGGTCATCAGTCAGTCACTGTGTAATTTAAGTTTGTATCCTAATGCATATTCAGAAGTGCCAAATAAAGACATTTCATGTTTCCTGACTTCCAACTGCCTGACTTGACAACCTCAATTATTTTATTTTCATTAACATTTTAGAACCTTCTTAGATTTAAAAATGGTTTTATTTTTAAGAAACCTTAAGAAACATAAATAGCACACTTATTAGCTACCATATGCCTCTGTCACTCATGCTTAAAAATGACATTTATCCAACCAGTCTAGTTAGACCAGTCATAGGGAGAAGATGGTTAATAACTGGGAGTGGTGGAAAGGACCTTTCAGCAGTAGCTGAGTGACTTTGAGAGACAGTGTACCTGTATGACATAGTTTTGCTGTACTTCTCTTATCCTTATTTATTCCTACTGCAGTAGTGTGTAAGTGCTTATGGCGAAAGGTCCTGGCTGCTTTTTTTTTTTTTTTTTTTTTCTCGTTGTTATGAAAATCTGTGTAACACTGCCTAAAAGGAAACCACTCCTAGAGAAGTGTAGTGTCTTGTTTGAGGTCACAGAACAAGTGTATCCTCCATGAGACACCAGGCCAGACAAGGCTGTGCAGCTCTGCTCCGGCACACGGCCGGTGAGCAGGCAGGAGTCAGTCCACCTGCAGTGGAAGCTGGAAGGGCTCCTCTGCTTCCCAGAGCCACACAGCTGCCTCCTGGCCAGGAGGGCAGCTGTGTGACTGCTCTACTGACATGCTGGAACAGATCTGCTCAATGAACAAGAATGCAATGAAAAATTACTCTTAGGAATAAAGCATTTAGGACTGAAAAGGATCACTTGGATCAGTGAGATAACGCCATCATATATGTCATTGGACTGATTTAAGTCTCAGTTCTATATATGATTAGTTTTTTTTATTTTGTGTTCTTATTTTTTATTTTGGAAAGCTTTCTAAATCTTTGCAACTCTAAAAGTTTAAAGCAAACTAAATTTACTTTTTACAATATCAGACAGCACTCACCTTCCTCACCTAGCTCAGTATTCTCAGGATATTTAAGGTCTTTGTCTAGGAAGTAGAAGACAAATATTCAATTCTTACTGTGCACAGATTTAGTGCCTTAATTTGTCTTTTCCACATCACTGATCAAGATAAAAGACTATTAGCTCTTTTCCCTATTCTTACAAGAATATCACTCTTAACTTGAGAAGTGTTTTCAGGAACTGAGAATTGTTCCACATAAAATATCTACGTTATCAAGTTGTTCCTAGCCAATATTAATTCTAAAGCAATGTATACAGAGTGAAAAAAACCAAAACTGAAGAGTTGTTACCAGGCTGACAACAGTGCCCCGTGCTGTCTGGTACATGGATAAGAAATGCTGTAATTCAATGATCTTCTCCAAGTATAACTGAATTTTTTTCAGGGCAAAGGATAAAGTACCTCCATGATTTATGTATCTGTTAAATTTGAATTCTGCAGAAAACTGTAAAGAGAACATTTCAAAGGAAATGGCAGGCATTTTATAGTGGAAATGAATACATAATACAATATAAGGTTTGTTGCTTTTTCCTTTCCAGTGTATCTCAGAATCCAGAGAAAGATAGCATTCCATATAGCCAATACATCTATTTGTGAAATTGCCCACTTAAATGAATTGAGTTATCTCTCATGGTTAAAGTTAGTGGCATGGTTGGGATTACACACTCTCAATGCTGCTTCAGCTTCCTCAACTTCACAGAGCACCCTTTTTTTTAACTCCCTCTAGGCTTTTCTTGCATCAGAATTCCTCTCCTGAACATCATGACTGATACCTCAGAATCCTCCATTCCTTTTTATCTTTTCAAGCAGTTTTGTTGGTAATTTGAGAGGCAGGATCTTTTTTTCTTGGGCAGGATGTATCACTATTAAGAAATCCTTGTTCTTTACATATTCAGTGTAGTGTCTTGATAAGTGCAGTCTTGTAGTTCTGTCATGGGAACTTAGAGGATTTCCAAAATCTTTTGGCTTACCCTCTCTTCCTCTTGCAGAAGTATCCTCTCCTATCTGAAATATCCTCTCCTATCCATAAATACTCCATGTGGGATGGTGTTTCTTTTGCATATCACATTGCATCCACCACCTGTAAAATCATGGGAAAGGCACAGACACTGGCTTGAAGCGCTGGAGTGGAGCAGGTATAGTGACCTCTTGTGCTTGTGGTATGGGATATGGTCTAGGAACAAGACAACACTGAGCTATAGAGAACTTCACTGATCCATGGAATTTCAGGCTAAAAGTGCTACTGTGAGTATCTGAACTTGACTCCTGAATGTTGCTGATGAGGAACCAATACTCCTCACCCCACACTCCTCTCAACTGCCTATTGTTCCTCATGGAAGCTTGAAATGAAGAAGTCTACAGTTGTGGCTGACATAGCAAAATAAGGTATTTTCCAGAACTGGTTATCAGTGATTGTTGTCCATTGATCAGCAAAAATAAGAAGCTTCCTACTCTGAAATTTTATCCAGGAATCTTTGCCTCAAATTGTCAACTTCTTGAAGGAAAAAAGCAGTTACTATTCTACAGACAAAAAAGGAATACAAGTAGAGATAAAACAGGGGTAAATAAAGAAGAGAAATAAAAGAGATGTTTTGCTTTTTCTAACAAAAGAAATTAAGATAATAGCAATGAAGCAGTCATGCAGAGAAGACAATACTGTTATAAGCAGAATAGTCAGATGAATTTTCAAGCTCCATGTGGCCTGTGCTTATTAGGCAGGTTTAATAAGTGACCACTTGGCACTTTTTCATCACCTGTTCTACATCCTCCTCTCCATGCATAAACTACCATACAGGAAATGCAACAAGTACAGCTGTGTTCCACTTACCTTTTCTATATGTTACACACATTAAATAGTGCCAGAGGACAGCTCATTAATATAACGTTTTACACTGCTTTTAGCTTGTCTTTGCACTGCAGTCTAAGAGCAGTTTTACAGTACACTTGGAAGGTTAATAAACCTGAGCTTTCACAAATCTTGAGGGTACTCCCAAACTTAGCCCCTCATCACAAAAAAACCCACTTTTTCACTAATACCATACTACAATTGAACATTCCTGCAGATCTTGACTGCAGTAAGATTTCACAGGGACAGAAGCAATTTCTCAAGTAATATGGTCTCAAGTCACACAAGGCATTGGAAGTTGCAGCCAGCATTTCGCTCCCACCTAGAAACCTACTGTATTTTATTTTGCTATAGAAGAGATTCAGATTCTTCCTTTCATTTTATTTGAAGTTTTGAATTTAGGGCACAGGGCTCTTGCTATAAACTCTGAAATGTGCTTATTTGCTTGTGACAGGCTGTGCTTGTGTAAGACTTTCTTCCAGTGGGGAAGCAGTAAAGCAGGGTATTTGGATAGCATAAAACATGGCCAGGTATTTGTCAGCCTGTTCACTCTGAGCTGCCATTTCAAGCCATGATTTACAGTCCTACCTTTTCTCCTGTGCCTCTCTTGTTTTATCCTGCTGCTTTGGCTGTCAGTCTTGGAGAGGGACAGGTGCTGAACGTCTGTAGGGCTGTTTGGTCAGGCCAAGTTGAAGGCAATATCCTCAGCTTGGTGGCCAAGACACTGAATAATGAATTTTCTGCTGAACCTGAAGTCTCAAGTGTCCCATACTTTGGACCCAGCCTAAGGCTTTCTGAGGCCTGTGGACAGTCTTCCTCTGATCAGGATGACCTTTGGATTTGGCCCAGATCCATCAGCCTGCTCTGTCTGAAGATGTCCCTGCTCATTGCAGGGGGCTGTCATAGAGGATTTTTCAAGGTCCCTTCCAACCCAAACTGTTCTGTGATTCTATTATGTAGCTATGTTTTCATAACCAGATAATTACAGGTTAAGTATTCACAATTAAATGAAAATCTAATAGGCCAGATTATTCTCTGGGGTAATTCTGTTGTTTTTCAATTGAGTTATATCAATAAATGATTTGACCCAGTATTTTGCTAATAGGAGGGCTTATGAAATGCTAATTATGTTGGTCAAATTAGGGAAAACCAAACAGACTTCAGCTTTGTTTGTATGGGTAAGCAATGTAATTATGAATGCTGGAATTGACAGCTAGGATGAATGTGGAATACTGAGCTCTGACTAAAACTGTGTTAAGTGAAACACTTTGTTGCGAGTACATACTGTACGGAAACTGGAACATGTTTTTGGACAGCATCCCTGGCTTTGCAAATCAGATGCTAAGATTCAGCAAAGATGAGTCTGAAAAGTAAGGAACTCTTTAGCAGAAGAAAATCATAGTATGGGTGTTAGTCATGGGTTGCCCTGTGAATGAAGGTTCAGCTGGAATTATTTAAAATTGCTAATTTGTTAGTATATGAATGACTCTAATCTGAATAAAATTGCCCATGTTAAGGGGGAGCTGTAACTGTGATTGATTTAGCTTTGTATTGCCCAAATATTGATCAAAACCAAATCCTGACACCACATCCCCAACATACCTATAGAAGAGATCCCACACAGAAACAGCATTTAACAGAATCTTACATTACCTGATCTCATTATCTAAGTTCCTATCCCTTCTAAAACTCTTTTGTCAACAGTCAGTGGAGAGCATGACATATAATGCAGTAGATATACTAACATTACATGTTTATTTAGAAGAATATTAAAATAAATCATTATATACATTTCAAAGGAGTTCTCTCAACAGGGCAAAGCATAATTTTCAAACTGTCAGTGCTTGATTGCAGGTTTACATTGAGATGTTTCTGAAATTACTAAAAATACTAAAAAGGCAGTAATAGCTAGCAACATGAAGATCTAGATAGAAAATCTGCAAATGTGAAATTCAAAGTGAATTCAACTCAAAAGTGAAATTGTTTACTCCCTTATGGTTCTTCTGTACTTATAAAAATGGGAACAAGAGCATTTAACAGAAGCAGAGGTGCTGCACTAGATTTTGCCAACCAACTGAAGCATTGTGGTTTATGCTGATATATGGCTCTGCTGTAAAAATCCCTACAACACTCACCAGAATTGCTAGTGAAGATGAATTGTGTATAGCTCTTCTGGCTAATATCCATTAAACAGAGTAACCACATTTCTTACGGATTCTGATATACCTCTCATAGGTAAGCAGTTATTATATTCACCCACTGAGCCTCCTACTCATGCATAATACACCTTTAGCTGACTGTCAAAAATATCTCTGGAGTTCAAGTGATTAGTTTTGCCAGAAGGTATTAAGAAACAAGTGGTATTCCTTTGTTTTTATTATACAATTTTTGTTAGAAAGCAGTGTCGGGGAGAAAGATTAAAATATTAACCTTTGTCTCTTTTGTGAACAATTTAAAGTTTTAGAGCATCTTTCTCTCATGGCATTATTACATTATTACATTATTACAATAATAATAGCAACAATAGTAGCAGTTAATTTTGAATTATTTCATTTGGACCTTCACTGACAAGGCAGTGAAATCCATGACTAACAGCCATATTACAATTATTTTTATTATTATTATTATTATTGTTGTTCCTATTGAGAGTATTTCAAGGACTGTATTACCATACCAGAAAATGTTTGGTGGTGGTGTTGTTTTGTTTTAACAGATGAAGGCAAGTTATATATATATATGTATATATAATGTAGGCAGAAGAGTAGCAACAAGAAGCAGGCTTTTATAGTCCTATGAAGTTTCTGACCATGAGTCCTTGCTTAAGACTGGTGACACAGTTACGGAATTAATAGTATCTCTGTCCTATTTCTTGTCCCTCTGGAATGAGTCCTCCAGGTGTCAAGTCTGATGCCTTGTCCTGTGTCTGGATGTAAGCTCAGCCTTTAACCTACATTGTGACCAGAATCTAGGTGCCATTCCAGCTCTTACTCAAGTTATTCACCTTTTAATCAAGTTGTCTGTGTGAAGGCTTCAGCTTCTCCACTTTGCTGTTCTCTAGCTACAATGTAGGCAGCATTTATCCAGTGAGACAGATCATTAAAACAAAGTATTTTAAAGCCTCAGCCAATTTACATGTTTATCTGGTTTTCCCTTGTCTTATGCTGCCCTGTGCAGGTAAGTCAATGACTTCTTTTTTTGAGGGCTCAAGGCAAATAATTTTAAGAAATTAATTACTTTTCGTGAACAGTTCTGAACATTTTATGGCATTTCTCAGTGATTTTGCTTTCTACTCTTTCAGTACCCTCACTGCTTCTTACCTCTGGGCTCGAGTTCCTTTGGAGCTAGTCCAGCCCTGCTCCTTCCTGATATCTTTCTCCTCTCCAGACCTCTCCCATTTCCTCTGCAGTGCCTGTCCCTTCTAAGACTGAGCCTGGGAACCTCCACTTCCCACTTTTATTCTTGGCACAGCTGGAACTGAACTTACTTCAGATAGTGGTTGACCATTCAAAAGCTTGTATTTTGTACCAAATGTCTCTATTCCCAACCAGTTGGCCCAAGAGTGCACTGATAAGGTGATTGCCAAGCAATCTGCCCACTACATCCATTTGATATCAAAAGCTTTTGGCTGTTGCTTGGTGTCTGTGGGACAATTAACTGGAAGTGTTTATTGCTCTCTGATAGTCCAACTTATCAAAACTATAGTTTGGGCAGGAGTCAGCATCCCCCTTGGACTACACTTGCATTTACCACCAATGAGTCTGCTATCACAGCACAGATTTGACTGTTTGGTTGGGAAAATTCAGTATTATTTCATCATTGCAGCCATCTGATTCAAAGAAAAGTGATAATTCATTGCTATATTTTTGAAAGAGTTAATTTTTAATTTTTTGGACTCAGAAACATATCTATTTTACAGTTTCATTATGGATTGCAATCCCTTTACTCCATTCCAGGAAGGATTGGTGCTATTTTTTTGTAGGTTGTTTTAGGCTGTTTCTTAAAGTCAGCAAGAACCTGGTGCAAATGGCATCTTTCAGTTGCCACTTAAGTCACAAGCTAAGGTACAGGAGGACAAGCTTCAACTGATCTAGATGTTATAAGGCAATTTCCCAGCAAACTGGCACTGCAGTGCAGTGCTTAAAATCCCTTTCAGCAACAATATGAAAGTCTCAGGGGTGCCATTGCATTGCAAAAATGCTGGTAGAAGGATAAAGTTCCTCAGTGTTTTTTTCTCTCTTTGTTCATTGCTGCTCCTGGTAGCTTGTGGAAATTAATAGGCTGGAATTGAGAGCATTGCTCCTTGTTCTGTTGATACAGAGAGATTTGTGTCCTTTCTTTCCCAAATCTCTTTGAAGAAATAAGAAAGGCAGAAAAAACCCACACTTTAGTGGGCTGGCTAGATTCAAATACCAGCCACTGTTGGCCTTTCATTGGTGTTCAGCAGCCTTTGCAAGATTGCTTCGGGAGCCCCTCCAACACACAAATTTGCAATCTGCTGATACATATGCCATGGAGTTGAAAGTGTTTTTCGTTTATCAAGAACCTTTCAGAGCATCCTTATGCTTCCTGCACTGATTCAGGCTTTTGTCAGAGTTACCCCTCACATTTCATCAGTCTTCAGCAGCCAAGATGAGGCATTGCTACTGATACCAAATTCATTCTACAGATGAGCTTGCTGCATGGAGATGTGAAATATTTTACTACTTTCATAATTACAGTGTCAAAAATTACTGTAAAAAACCTTGTCATTTTATCTAACCCAGGCTGAAATGTAAATTTAAGGTTATGCTACTACTCATCTACTTGCACTTCAGTGTTACTAAAATACTGTCTTAAATGAAGCATTTCCAAACCATACCAGGGGCATGGACTCCTTAGGGTCCAGAACACAAGAACTCTATGGAGGTTATTAAACCCCCAGCTGCTTCAAGAGTTAAAAGTTGGTCTCATTTTTTTCTCTGACAAGAAAAATAAGATGGTGTAAAGAAGTTTCTATTTCAAACCTCTCTTCCTCATCTTCACTTCTCTTTCATTGCAAATGCAGACCATCTTTGTATTTTTTTACAGTGTGTGTTAGAATTGTGGTGGTTTTGTGGTGAGACCATACCCATTGCAGGTGGAAATCTACACAAGAAAAGGTTGCTCTTTCTCTCTTTCTCTTTTTTTTTCTTAGAAGACTTGCATTCATTTGCTTTCCTGAATAAATGGTCCCAGATATGGCTTAGCAGTAGTGCGGTATCAGTAACATGTAATTAAAGTTTTCCATTGAATGTTTTACATATGAATAAAACAATACTAAGCCTTACAAAGTACTATCAAATACATTAATACTGAATCCTAAAGTAAAGAGATGTTTTAAAGTTTTGTTCCAGACCTGAGAGGTGCTGAGACAACAAATACAAGTTTGTAGCTACAAGGATGTGCATATTCCCTGATACAAAGGGATCTTTCACGATGAAAGGAAACATTTGCCAAAAATATGTTGAACATTTGTGAAATTCAAATAAGCAAGGAAAGCCTAAGCTTGTAAATTCTTATATTCTCCAAGTATCTCATCAGAAAAGATTGTGTATGAAAAGACTAATTCTACTAATGGGAAGGCAAGATGGCAATGACCTGACATTGTAAAAATACATTGTACTTGCTTTATTTATTATTAATTCTTACATTGTTATGGAAGCATCCTCTGCAGTAAATATGTTGTAAAGAAACATTTCAGACAAAAAATGGTGGCGGTCCAGCATTCCCATCTGCAGCAGTGTTGCAAGCTCGTGAGATCTCAATTGTGAGCAATAAAAACGTGCCTTAAAATTTCCAAGATGCTTACTAGCTCTTTTTCTAGGCTTTTCATCAATAAATCAATTGAAGTGTAAGATGGTTACCTGAGCAAATGAGAAGGTAATGACTCAGTTTCACTGTATTCCTAAGAAAATGAATATTTTTTCAACAATTAGCAGTTTAGAGCCAATTTGTTTCTCACACCAGCATACTACTTCTTTCCAGTTTGGATAACCTTTGCTACCTGATACTTCTTTAGCCCTTGGTAAATACATGTGCATATACAGACACAGCGCTCCATAAATGGAATTGGAAAATATCTTCTGCCTTCCCTATTAATAGTGAGGGCCCCTTTCAGCCCCTTGTTAATTCAAGTTATCAAATGGACAGAAAGCTTTAGTTCACAAAGGCAAACATCACTGTTCGCTATTTATACTTTTCCTTTCTGACACATATTACCAAAAACACCCAGAAAGACCCTTTGATTTGTAGTTACACTTCTGCTTGAGCCAAAGTCCAAAATAATGCCCAAATTACTCTGGTTTGAACACAAGGCCCCAGCCAGCCATGTAAAAAAATTACTTTAAAAATATCAGTAATCTTTACATTAAATCTAATGGTGGTAAAAATCCCATTTAAGGATGAGATGCCTTGTATTCTCTTTTATCTCTCGTATTTTCAACTTCAAAAGTTCTCATGTTTTGTTTTTCAAAGAATAGTAAGTAATTAAGTAATGCATTAGCTTTAAGTAACATAAAAAATCAAATTGGTGCATGTTGCAGTGTTCAGTCATTAAATGCATTGGTTGTATTTGAGTTAGTACATGTTCTTTATCTTCAAGGAAAATTTTAAACAAATGAACCTCTAAATTTACATCTATATCTTCCTGAATCAGCAGGGGATTTAGTATCAAGCAAAGAATATACACAGGACTGAATGATCTCTTTGATTCTTCTTAGGTTTGGCCAAAAGCAAAAAAGCATATAACAACTCTGTGGAGGCATTCACTGAAATCTTGGCAGGTGAAAGGAATAAGAAAGTTTAGGATGAAGAACTGGGCATGCACATGTCTATGAGAAATCATTCTTTATAATCTTGCTGAATTTTCCTAGTTATTGACCCAAACATTAGTAAGTTAAAGTCAAGGTAAAACTGGCTGGATTCTCTGTTACAAGAAGGATCTGTGTGCTATTCAGATAACAGAAATTAGCACACTCAGTTTAAGGCACCTTTACCAATAAAGCACTGAGAGACTTCAGGGAAACAGGAGATTTCTGTGAAGACATGTGCATTCCTATCCCCAGCACTGCAGTGCCTCTTTTTGGTCCTGTCTCCCAAAAGTAGAGTCTCCAGTCCTGAGAAGAAGCCCCTAAGAACTTTTTATATATACCTGGGGCAAGGAAATAGCATTTAAGAACTGGATGCTAAGTAGTATGGTGAACCAAACAGCTCTTCAAGTACCTCAGTGTGAAGCCATGTAGAACTAGCCAAAGGGGATGCACAGTGTCCTAAATAGATGTGACCTACATTTTAGACCTTTGCAAGATTTCGACACATATGGCAGGGACCTCCCTTTGCTCTGAATTTGAAAATATTAACTTCTCATATGGTATGATTACACCTTTTCTCTCTTTATTTTATTCTGAAGTCTTATTCTGAAGCAAAACCATCATCCTGCTGTGTTATTTGGTTCTGTTCTGAATACTGAAGCACTCACAAAAGGCATCATCTTCTCTTTATTTACCCCTCATGCCTGAAATTGGTGATTGGTCTCATATACTTTCTGTTCAGAGGGTCAGGAGGAGTTGGAAACCCCACAAAATAAATACAGTTTAAGTAAACTAACCCAGTTAATGCAATCCTATAAAAATCCAATTTATCATTTAAAATAATAGATAATAAATAATAATATAAATAGGAGCATTTAAGTTTAGCAGGGAATTACTAGTTTTGCTAACATTGCTCCGTGTGCTCCAAGCATGTCTCCAAGCATGTCCAGTGGTGGAACAGAGGTAAAAGAAAAAGCTTGCACAGGTGGGACACATTCCTACTAGTACATGGGGACCAGGAAAAACTTACTGTCTTGCACCCCCCTTTCTGAGGGAAACTGCAGAAAAAGCAGAGTTGGCTGTGATACGGAATTGCAGCTGCCTGGGGCTGGGTTTTCTCACTCCTTTGCACAGCAGCAGTCTGAGGAGGGTGTGAAATGCTGCCTATGTGACCAGAGGAGGCATGAGATGCTGCAACCGAAGGGCAGCAGGTGCTAAATGAGCCTCTGACCTCCTCTCCATCACCCTTTCAGCCCCACTTGCTCTACACTTAGGTGCATTTTCTGCAGTGATTTGACCTAAAATCTGGTATTTCAGCCCAGCAGAGAAGTCATGCAGGACCTGGCAGGGTTAGGTGAGGGGCTGGTTACTGCCCCCTGACAGAGGGGTCACACCTACACTGTTCTCAAATCCGTGGGTCTCTGCACTCAGTGTTGCAAGTGTGGGACAGGCTGTGCTTACCTCACTTCTGGATTGTCCTCCAGTTTCAAAGCTCTTGTTTCTGTACTTCTGAGCTCTCCTTGGGCATCTTTCCCCACTGTTGGTAGACATGGGTCTGTGGGCAGCACAGTTGGTTAATGCTGCTTTATGATTTTCTACCCTTTGGGGTAGAATATTGCTATTGGGCATCAAATCCTTCAATATCTGTGTTTGGGTTTTGTCACTTTGAGGCAAAATTCTGAGAAAGCTGAATTGTCAGTTTATTCTTTAATCCTGGTAGCTCAGGTAAGCTTGTTGCCTTTTCTCTGTGAACCAACAGAGCAAAGCAGTGGGGAAATACACATTAATCAAGAATGTAGGCCACCCTGGATAGATTAAAGTGGTGTTGAATTCTCCAACATCATGCAAACTGAGCTGGTATCTACAGAGTTTATTAGGCTTAGAGAAGATCAGCTGCAATTCAGTGTTGAGTGTTGACAGGCAAGTCAAACTAACATTTTACTTCTAAAGGGTATGTGTTGTGGTTTGAAAACAAACCAAGTGAGAGGCTCTAAGTCAGAAATACAATTTAATGAGAAGAAAAGAAAAAAAATAAAATAAATGCAACCATACAAAAAGAAAAACCACTGACAGAGTCAGAATACAACTTGATCAGGGTGATGGAAGCAGTCCAGACGAGGTGGTCTTCCTGAAGCAGTGATCTTGTAGAAAGGTCTTGTAGCTCTGCTCCTCTGGGAATCCAGTGAGTGAGGGCTACTTTTACTGTCCCAAATCCCAGCTTATATCAAGGTGAGAATGCCTGGCTCCTCCCCGTGGGTGGAGCATCTCACAATGGGATGATGAGTCATACAGGGGCTCCTTGATGGCCCATTAAAGAGAGAGATAACTCCCGGAGGGAGTTATCTGTGAGTCGTGCACAAGGCATTGATGGGCCATCAACTGAAGATGGCGATAGAATACACCCTAAACTACAACCCAGGACAGTATGGAAAAGAATATTTTACTGGCTTCTGAATAGGAATTAACTTGTTTTGATTAGATTTTATTTCGTTTTTCTAGAGTAAAAGAGCCCTACTTCTACTGTAAATCAAACCCAAGAGCTTGGCTGGGATTTAAAAGCCTACATATCTAATGTGGTTTTGGCTGTGTCTGCTGTGCTGCTCTGAAGAGTACAACAAGGCTATCATTGCACATCCAGAGTTCTTGCCTGAAACCTATTCTGAGGAGCCTGAAACCTATTCTGGTGCAGTACTTTGGGAGGAATGAACATAAATGCACATTTATATTAAGATTATATATATATATATATATATATATAAATTTATATAATACAGCACCCCCCTCCTCCCATCCCTCAGGGTGCCCTTACCTCAAGAGTGACTGGATCCTCATCTTCAGTTGTTATATTTGCCTTGGGGTTGTGTGGTTGAGAAGACAACTCAGTCCACTTTCTTCCATGAGTTTCTGAGTTTTTCTGTGCATTTTTAAAGGGTGTTCAGCTAATACTTGAGCATTGTCTAGACCTCATGGTACTGATCCTCCTGCCAGCACTGTGAGCTGAGGGAACGCTACCTCAGCTAAAATCAAGAGAAGACTGAGGTGGGCTGCAGGTTTGCTAAGATACTGATGGCAATTCAGTACTGGTGCACCCTGAGTTTAGCACTGCACTTCATTTGGAGCATTTTGAGGTGCTCCCAGTAAATGAAAGTACAGATTCACAAGGCAGCTCTGTCCTTCAGCTAGCTCTGTCTACAAAGGATATATGTAAAGAGGTAAATCTTCTGAGAACTGTAGGCAGGAGACAGATGTACAAATCACAAAAAGTTTTAAAATTTGAAGGGTTTCTGTTGGTAAGGCTCCACCTGTTCTTGTAGTGAACTGGCCCTATTAACAGGAAGAATTAATTCTCTGGAACTCAAATCATGCCACTCAGTGGAACTTCCTAATGTACCTCTGGGGTTCAAGGATTAGTGCTTCAGTCCACAAATTAAAATAAATTCCTTCACACTGTTTTCTAAAAAGTTCTTGAAATCCAGAAAAATGTTAAAAATCCTAAAAAATAACAAAATTCAGCCATTTCCATAATCTTCAACTGTTTGCTATAATAAGCTGGTTTGTGTGGCATCTACCCTTAGGTATCTTAAATTTCTTTGGACATTGTTTAGGAAGTCTAACTGCTGGATATTGGATGTTGTTGATTTGGACAGTCTGGACCATTACTTGGAGTAGAAGTACTGCATTGCTTAGCACTATGGAATAAAGCCAAAGTGTGAATTCCTTGAATGCTGTACAAATAATGGCAGCTTATTTCCCAGCTGTCAGTGTGATGTAAGGCCTTGGCATGTCCATGGGTCAGTTCTGTGGGGTACACACATGTGGGGTCAGCTCTGTGGGTCTGATGCATTTCAGATGTCTCAGATTCACTGTGAATGTACCATATATGTAGTTTTATCATGTAGATTTCTGTTTAGAATTTTGAAAGAGAAGTTAAACATCCTTCCCAAAAGATGCACCTTTATCCTTTGTTTTTTATTTCTTGGGTTGTGTAGAGGATTCAGCATAGAAATATGTTGCATTTTCTACTCACTTGACTTCTGATTTCCTATATTGCCACACTATCCTATATTGCTATGCTGATTTTCCCAAACAAGCTCAGATCTTTCTCTAGTCTATTCCCATGTATGTCTTTCCAGTAAATACTGTCCATCCTACCTGGTGAATGAATGACTAGATAATTTATATTGTCTCTTCCTGTATTTTGCATGTAAAGAGAAAAGGGACCGTTAATAAACACTCTCAGTCTATGATGGCAAAGTCAAATATATGAAAAGATTTTTCCGCAGTATGGTCGTTAACATGCTGCATGTGTTCCTGCATTCCTTGTTACATGCAACATTTCTATGCTTAATTAAATTAAAAACCATAGTCTTATTAAATTAAAAGCTTCTTGGAGCCATGGTTTTATTTTTGCTTTATGTGCACACTGCAAGAACTTAAAACCTGTTCTCTTTCTCCTAGGGTGTTTTTTTTTGTTTGTTGGTTTGGTTTTTTTCTGGTGGGAGGTGCTCTTTTGCTTTTCATTCCTCACCTTAAGGCTACTCGTCCTCTGATGGATGAGGAGGAGAGCACCAAATTCACCCACTGTTGCTGCTCCGTGCGGGTCCCTGCAGGGCTGTGCAAGGCTGAGACACGGGCACAGCTCAGGCCTGCTCTCGGCTCAGGGACAGCAGCCTGTGTGTGTGGAGAAGACAAAGGGCTGACACAATGACATCCAGGACTCAGCACGGTGCTGTGGTCCGTGTGCGATACGACTTCTGCGGTGGGGAGATCATCCCGCGCTTTTTGCCCTCGGGCAGGGCACAGCCCAAACCTCCCTCAATTCTTCTTTGCCCTCCACCACGACCGCCCCAGGCCTGTGCCCTGCGTCCATCGCTGCCGGGGCCCGACCCTCTCGGCTGGGCAGCGGCGGGAGTTCGCGGCCCACGGGGGGCGGATTAGCGCCGGGACAGCGCCGGCAGCTCCCCGGGCTCTTCCAGAAAGCTCCGGAGCCGCGCGTGCCGCGAGCGCCCTTCAGCGCCCGGCGCGCGGCGGGGGGCGGGGCGGGGCCGACGGCGCGGGGCCGTGCTGCCCCCTGGCGGCGGGAGCGGGCCCGGCACCCAGCTCCGGCCCGGGTCCCCCCGCTCCGCCTTCACCGCCCGGGATAACCCCGGATCCCCCCGCTCCGCCTTCACCGCCCGGGATAACCCCGGATCCCCCCGCTCCACCTTCACCGCCCGGGATAACCCCGGGTCCCCCCCGCCCGGGATAACCCCCGATCCCCCCGCTCCGCCTTCACCGCCCGGGATAACCCCGGATCCCCCCGCTCCGCCTTCACCGCCCGGGATAACCCCGGATCCCCCCGCTCCGCCTTCCCCCGCCCGGGATAACCCCGGATCCCCCCGCTCCGCCTTCACCGCCCGGGATAACCCCGGGTCCCCCCGCTCCGCCTTCACCGCCCGGGATAACCCCGGGTCCCCCCGCTCCGCCTTCACCGCCCGGGATAACCCCGGGTCCCCCCCGCCCGGGATAACCCCGGGTCCCCCCGCTCCGCCTTCCCCCGCCCGGGATAACCCCGGAGCCCCCCGCTCCACCTTCCCCCGTCCCGGTGTTTTTGTTATTTTTTTTTCCCCTGAAATCACATTTCAATAAATAAAACGAGCCTTTTTGAGCCCTAACTCCATTTTAGGTGTTCATCTGCTGTTGGGATTTGATTTAGTTTTATTACATTGAAAGAATCAATATGTTACTGCAATTCAGAAAATGCTTCAACTAAACTAGGGGTCAGGCTTTTTTTTTATTATTTTATTTGCTTAGTAATTAATTAGTGGTGCTGTAAGTCTGTAAGTAGGAAAGCAGTACCTGAAGTACAATTGTGGATTATGGTATCTGATGATGAAGTGGATTATAAACTACATTAGCTGTAAATTTAAATATCATACATGATGTATACAGTAGATCTTGTGCAGCTCTATATTTTCCATTTTCATTGTATGTCATTATTGTTCATCAATATTTATGTAGTCTGTTTATGAACATACAAGTATGTCTAAAAATCTAAAATAGAATTTATCACAGCACAATTTTCAAATCCTGTTTAAGCCATCTGCTTTCTAGGTGTTGACTTTGTTTTCTGATTACACATAATAATCATACAATGGTGAAAAGTTACTAGCAAAAGTGAAAAATGTGATGCATGCAATAAAAAATGCAGTTTAAATTATTTAGCACATATAGAATTTTAGAATATTTTAGAATATTTTTGATACCAGAAGTGTTCCTGGAGGAATTAAGGTGGCAAAACAGGAATTTCATGGAAAGAAACTTGAATATAACAAAGGAAATTAATCCAAGCCCTTATTTTCCAGATACATGCTTCAGATTGGTTGAAGTTTATTGTTTTCTTTATATTGTAGATTCCCTAACTTAGAAATACTGTGCTAGTTTTAGTATTAGTTTTAATGGCTGTCAGTTCCTGGTCTGCTTTGTAAGTAAACTCTTTCCATTATCATGAATGGGCTACTTCCGTTTGCAGTGATTTAAACAATTGAATTACCAGATCATTATTAAATTTATTTACGGCTTTGCATTCACAGGCGGAGCCTGAGATGTAAATGCATCTTCCTTCCTTAAAAGGAGGAAGATACACATTATCCCATGCAAAGTAATCCAGTAAGAAATACATTATGAATGATTCATAAAGACCACGACCTTTTCCAAGACCAGCCATTTAAATATATTCATTTGAATTTAAGGTAGCTGTAATCTTGAAAGCCATTTTCTTTATTCCATTGGGTTTTTTTCTAACATTTCTTTTGTAATCACTCTTGCTGACGTGGATAAAAATATTAGTATTTTCAGTATTCTTTTCATCGATGCCTAAGCCTGTAACTGCCACATGCTGTGGCTTCTCTGGAGTCGACCAACTGCAAATGTACAATGATGTCAAAAGTCATGTTTTCAGTTCACGGTTTGTGAATATGTGGCCCCAGTGGCCCCAAACCTTTGAACAGTATTTTGTACTGTTTTATCTTTCAGTTTGTAATTATTTTCAGCATTAGATACTTTACAGCTATAGATCTAGTAACTTGACAAAATATCTAGCATCTGATATGAATGCATGCAGTTATTCTGATGCCTAGAATTCACTGCTAACTGCAAGAGCCACACAAAACTAAGAAGCCTGTGTGTTTGGAGGCTCAGGGTCCAGTCTGTGATTTGTGAGGGCTTAAGCAGAGCTTAAGCAACTCAAAGGTCTTCCATCCTCACTATGCCCCAAAACCATTTAGGAACACAAGCCAGTGGTTCTCTTCTGTGTCTCACTATATATCATAGCAGAGCAACTTTGGGGAATCTCCCCATGGATATTATCACCTTTGCTAGGATACTCCTAAGGTTGAGGAAAAGAAGTTGACGTGGGCAAAGAGAGGGGTGTAAACTGCTGTAGGAATAACTCCAGCCTCAGAAATAATAATGATTTAAAAAAACAAAACAAAACAAAACCACCACAACAACAAACACCCCCCCCCAAAAAAACAAAAACAAAAGCAAAAAACAAACAAGAAAAGCACAAAGTAAAACTGGGGACAGGGCCAGCGTATTTTTTTTTATTTGCTTTTGGCAAACATGATATGGAACCTTCGTATTGCGATCAGGTAAATTTACTTTGCAAGAGCAAATTTTTGCTGCAGGGGAAGGGTGTGCATGTAACAGATTTAGTGGAATATGTGTTTTATATTTAAATATATAAATTCGAACTGAGTGCAAAGTGCTGTTTGCACATCAATAATTGCCTTGTGTCCAACTGCCAGCAAGGCTTGACTGCTCAGCAAACACCAAAGAGGGGCTGATTGCTGTCTTCATATCTGTTCTTTGTCCTTGACTGCTGCATGCAATTTTGGCTAGAAAAACATGTTTTTGCTGCAGAGCAACTGATTGACACAAACCATCCTAAGGTAAAGTCGCTGTAGGGAAAAACCACTATGGGTTTTTTCAAAAATTGAAGTATCTTGAGGATAAATGACATCTCTGGCGTGGTTGTTCTCACATAGTTAATGACATGATGCAGCTAAGGTGCTTTTTCTTCATGTTACACAGCTTATGTGTTAGTTACCTTCCAAAGTCATATTATAGCTTTTTCTGACCAGAGGAGTAAAAAGTTTACAGCAAAGCTCCACAAGAGTTGATAACTCCACTGTCACTGGAAGTGGAGCATGGGCATATGTCTCATTTTGGTTAGGCAGTTGGACTGTGACAGTCTAAATTTCAGGCAGAAGCAACTTGTTTCCAGGACTATGGACATGGATGTTATTTATACTCATGGCCAATACAAAGAACCTTTTCTCTTTGGTATGCATCTCATAAACTTCAGTGACAGATCCATGTATTAACTTCTGTTGTATTCTAATCCAATCACACAGAAATTCACCACAGATCCAAATTATAGAGAGGACTAAACCCATTAGTCACAGACTCCTTTAAAATTAATAAATAGCAATCAAGCTTGGAGTTACTCAAATAAAGGCTGCAGTTAAGAGCTCACTGGTAAATAGCAAGCATATATTTTTATTTTCCTTAAGCTGGTTTGAAAAAACAATAGCAAAAGTGAGCAAACCACAGCAAAGAGAAAGGACAGAGAAAGATCTGGAATAACTTCTGAAAGGTTTCATAGCCTGTAATGGATCAGGCTGGGAAAGAAAGAGCTAGGAGAGGTCTAAAAGCCACAAGTAAAAGGAAAAAGATGAGCAAGGAAACCTCTTACATTGAAACAAGGAAACAAGGGAACATCAGCTCAAACTTGCAGGTGACAGGTTGGAGTAGTGCAAGGTGAGGCCTCTGCCTACAGTGAATAGATGAATTGCAATACTCCTTGCTTCAGGATTCTGTGGGTGCCAGCAGGAGTTTTAAAGTATTCCAGTGGGTGAATTCAGGGTCAGGTTAACACAGGGGGTCTTAAACACAAATAGCTCACCCCAGCTGCTGATGTCTTCTGGCTGCTCTAAAGATGCATGAAGATGTCCATAGCATCTCCCCAGGGCTGGTGTAGGATATGTGGTGGAGCTGTACATGTCAGACAAGGGAGCTGGAGGCCTGGTGGGGTGTCTTTGGGCACCTGACAGTCATGGATACCCCCAGCAAGGCATGAGCTGAGTGCCAGGGCTTGGGCAGGTCTAATGAGATGTGACAGGTGATCTTAGCTAGTGTCTTGCTCAGTGGACAGCAGAAATGCTTGTGTTGCTGCAGCACAGGATACGGCTAGTGGAGGACAACACAGACAGCCTTAAAATGAGGCAAGAGCTGCCTTATGATATGTACCAAACAAAGCTATTCAGTTTTGTGTCTGAGCACTAAACTAGGAAAAACTGCAGGTTTTGATTTCCAAAATACCTCTAACTAGAGCCCACTGGTTCCACAGTAACTGTATGAGCCCACTGATTCTGGTACTGTTTTAATGGAGATAGATTGAAATTAGCAACTCCAGTGTTAGAGGAGTTCAACTGAATTTCTGTTAATTCTGACTGATGCTTTATAAAGCAGTACATCACTTGAATAATGACCCTGCTTTGCAATCTGTGTCATGCTCCAAAGTTTTTATAAACTGTCTTGTTATAATGTTATACCCTTTTTACAAGTAACCACTCCTATATACTATGCCAAACCATTGTGATATCCACTTTTGTATAAATGAAAGATAGGATCTTAAACAGATATCAAAATACAAAATGCCTGAAAGATCAGAGGTTTCAAATTTCTGTTTCTTTTGAAACACTTAAAATAAGCACAGCCTTAATACATATATATATATATATATTACATATATATATATGTCCATCAAATTTTAATAGAAAAGTGACTTGCTGATTTTGCCATAAATGGTCAGTCTGTACCCTGTACTTGAACAATATAATCTAACTCAAATGTTGTGGTTCCTGGTTGCTTACTTAACAGAATTAGATGGCATGTTTGCAGAGATAGAATCATAGAATCCTTTAATGACCTTTAAGATCATTGAGTTCAACCATTAACCTAACACTGCCAAGTCCATCACAAAACTGTGTCCCTAGAGTCTAGCTTTGCCTCATTAAATTCTACCCAGGTGGTCTGAAGTTTTTAGGATTTAGGGTAATTTAGTTAGTCCAAATAGCTACTGCTAGTAGACTTTGTAAATGTGTATATATGTATAAATGTATGTATCCTCTTGCTAAGGTACCTATTGCAGAATTTACCACTATTTCTTATCTATTTCTATATGAGCTGTCTTCCCCCACCTATTATCCAGTCAGTGAATGTATGATATCATGTGGATTATGTGCTATTTTATTAAGCTTCAAATAAGGAAATTATTTCTGAGTGGGATTTTCCATTGTAGATTTAACCTAGAGTTATGAATATAGCCTGTTTTTTTCTGAGTTATGTTTGCTATATATACTGAAAGATTTGTAAAATATAGTTTGATTGCTATTAGTTCCACTTAGTCTTCCTTGATAAAGTACTGTGTTATACCATACTAAAAATGCTAGCTAGCTTGTGTGCAGACCAAGGTACAGCAGATGATAAGACTAGGCTATTTCATCAGAGCCTAGATAAAATCAAGCAAGGATTGTATTCATTCTGAGCCCTGACTTAGGAAAAAACATTTGTGGACATTTAAAAAACCCTCCAACAATGATACAAAAACCACATCTCACTGAGAAAGTCTCATGGGAGTCAGAAGGCCCTGGTTCCTTCATTCATTTGCTGAAGGGACACAGCCTTGTGCTGACAGAGATGTCTCTCAAGGGAAAGGAGAAACACTGCCATGTCATTTTGATTCCTGGCGTTGTTGGGTTTGATTTCTGCACTACCCTGTTCCTTCTCCTGTTTGTATTGTGAGCAGGAAACCCCACAAAACATGCTCCAGCTGTGCTCTTCAAAGACAGTTCCTTTCTATTAAAGCTCAAATTGCTCTGTACCTCAAGGAGATGAGATAGAAGTAGGAAGTTATTTTGCAGCAGCTGTGATCTCCTGCCTAAACCCTACAATTTGCAAGATATACAATTATTTATCTGTGGGGTTCATTCTGTGAAACTGCTTTCCCACTAGTACCATGCACAAGGCAAGCATGCTGGAGAGCAGCCCCAATTTCTAGCAATAAAATAACAACAGCATTCCCAGCTAAATGTAGAGGTATTCAGTTCCCTCCCCTGTTGAAAGGGGGTTAGTCTTCTGTTTTCTGGTTTACCAGAAACTGGTCTGAGTGTCTTAGTTTGTTCTTGTTGGTGAAGTCCTTTGGGGTTTCTCCTTTAGCAAAAATAATTAAATCTTAATGGGACAATATTAAAAAAGAGTTAAAGCTGGTTGTTGAGGGTATTTCTCTGAGGAAGAGACTACCTGTGTTCTGAATTCTTAGTACTCCTTACTCACTGAAATAGTTATATATGCATGACAAGAAGAAATAATTTTTACTATCCCATTCTGTGTATTTGTCCTTCTCTGGTAATAAAAAAAAACCCCAAAAAACAAAAAAACAAACAAAAAACCCAAAACAAACAAACAAACAAAAAACCAACCAAAAAGCAAAAGAAAAAGATAACCCAAGGGGAAAACCCAACAATTGTCCATTGAAGACAGAAGAGTTGTAGTAAGAGGGATCAAGAAGTTAATGAGCATTCACCTCAGTGACAGATGCAGGTTGCTTGACTCTAGTCTGCTATGGAAACAGCTTAAAACCTATTTCCTTACCTCCTGTCAGTCTCTAAAATGTTCCAGTGTATATTGTGAGGAAGAACATAGGTAGCCACGTACAGAAGAAAATTCAATCTGGGGAAGTCCAGGAGATTTAAAGTGAGTGCCTAAGGGAACTGGGGTTCAGGGCACATTGCTCACTCAATTATTACCATAGCCAAGGCTATGTCCTTGCTCACTGCAATGGGATTCCCATTTTATGCAATGGTTCTCATGAGAAGATGCATTCCTAGTTCCCTACTGGAGTTTTTCTGGTTACAGTATATTCCAGCTGGTAGAGGGGTCTGCCGCTTGGGACCCAGAGAGCCACAACCACCCCAAAAGATGTCTCACTAAAGACAGCTCCTTGGGGGGTCAGGGTGCTCCTCAGCTGGACAGAGGGGCTTCTCAGCATCGGGCAGAGCAGTGATTTTTCAGCTCAGTGATTTCAGCTCTCAGTGATTTCAGCTCAGTGCTCTCAGCTCCTGCCCTTGTGAGTTGCCCCTCTTTTAGCTGGCCATGGTGAGAGAGAGAGAGGTCTCGTATGGAATTTCCGCAGGTGGTAACTTAATTGCAAAGGTACCAGTGAAAGGGGTCCAGGGACGAGGAACCTCTGCCAACCAGAGGAAATTCAGGGGTTTTTATGGGACACCAGGGTGGGAGGAAAAGAGTACAAAACCAATCAATTGTAACAGATCTACATAAAATCCTGAGGGGGCTTGTGGGTCTCCGGACAGGTCGCCATGACTAGAAGGTTTGTCTTTTGCCTTAGGGGCTCTGGGTGAAGTTGCGAAATTCTTTCTTAACTCCTCAGCTTGGCCCTCTCCAGGGCAAAGCAGCTGGGGCTTCGCCCACCCCAACAACAGTAGGTAGTCAGAGGAGAAAAAGAGGAGTGTTGAATCTAGCAGCACTTGGGTCCATAAATATTTCCCATTTTGCCTCCTTTCTGTCAGTGAAACATACAGCACTCAGTGGATGGTGACAATATAATATCACAGTTAAGCAAAATATAGAATTGCTTATTAGGGAAATTATTCTAGACATATGCTTGATCCGTGATCACTGAGGGACATTAGAGCAGAGAGGCAGCAAGCATGACACAAGCATGGTGGAGCTCTGGCAAGGAGTCTGGAAGACAAACCAAGAAAGAGAGAAGAGGAAACATCTCTTGTTATCCACAGGGCTGGCAGCAAGCGGCTGGACTTGAGCACATTGATCTTGTGGTGGTGCCTTTCTAATGTCCATGATCAAAGCTGTACACAATAATAATCTGGCTCTCCAACTTGGACCATGGCATTTCAGTCCAAACTTCATGAGAAGCTGTGTGTTTTTTCTGAATATCAATCTCTTCCAGATTCTTTTGCATTAATCATCTATTTTGCATCTTGCAGGGGTTGCTGGGAACGTCTCTTCGCTTCAGATACTCCCACATCAAGTAGACTTGAGGGTACCATCATTCCATACTGTTTGTAACAATTAATGCTCTTCTGATCATTGCTTTACTTTGTACATATTTTGCCCATAAAACACCATCACTGAGGATCTTCTGAAAAATAGTAATTCTTTAGGAATTCAGGTTCACTTTTAGGAAAGCACAGTTCACAAAGGTGATTTGATCGATCTCTCATTCCTGCCTAAAAGTTTCACATTTTCCTCTGTATATACACCACTCAGCTGTTCTGTCAGTAGACTAAGTGATTATGTTTGTTGTTCCATTTTTTTTTCCTGATAACAGATCCTTTTAAAAGTAAAACCCTGGGCACACTGAATGAAAGGTACTAACTATACCTTTCATTGTCCACGCTCTCAAAGCAAAGTTTTGTCCAGTTAGGAACTTACCCATTAGTGGTTCACACATTACCTTCTGTCCTGCTGCATTGAGGCTCACTGTCCCACTGGTGTGCCAATGTCCTTCCATCTCCGTTTCCTCTAAAGAGATGTCACGAGAATGATTTAATGGGAATTGATCTGTTCAGAGGTGTAGCAGAGACTCTAAATAATAGGAGGCCAGACAGAGAGCAAATGACACATGGAACCAATGTGGCTGTCATGGCATTCTCCATTTATTCTCTCTCAAATGGTGGGTTATATATCTTTTAGGATGGTTTACAATGACAGGACATAGAAAGAATGCAAACAAACATTGTTTAGCTTAATGTTAAGGTGGCTGAACTGTTCATGCCACAATACTACACCTAGAAACCCACTATCTCCATGTGACACCTTAACATAATTTCATGCTGCGACACAGCACAGGGCTGCAGGCTGCACTGAGGCCCAGGCTGGACAGCTCACCCTCAATCCAAATACAAATCATGTCCTCACTCTCCAAGAAACTCTGCAACACAGAGGGAATGAATGAAATGTTTTGTAGGCTGGCTACTGTCTTGTTTGTGAGAACACTCTTGAAACACAATGTGATGACAGCTCGGATAGTCAAGAAAAAGCTCAAATTCAAGTGCTCAAAATGCCTCAAGCATTCAAAAAAAAAAAAAAAAAACCCACCAAAAAAACCCCAACAAAACAACCCAACAAAACAAAACATGGAGTTTCTGAAAGAGTCTTTTTGGAAATGGAAATGAACTTGTCCCTTTGAAAATGAGCTAAACATTGTAAACTCTGCAAATTTTCCAGCAAATTCTGCTGTACTTTTGTGAGTTCTGCCAAAACTTGGCAAATGACGATAATCTGAAACGTGATGTATTATTTTTAGCTTTTACAAAAATAGATTGCTTGAAATTTGGAATGCCATGTTAACAAAATAGTCTTTAACTTTACAGAAACACTTTAGTGGAATACAGAAATAAGAGTTATTTCCTTATTTTATTTCATAATGGGTATAAATTTAGAAACTAATTAAAATGTGGCTAACTTGGCCACAGTTTGGGAGTTTTTGAGGAACAAAGCCTTTTTTTATTTATTTAAAAACTGACATAAAATATAGGAGGGTACTGTAAGCAGAAGTGCTCCGAGGTAATGAATTAAATCAAACAAGTTTTAATTTGCTCCTTTATTTTAATTATATTTCAAAATTCATATTCCACTTCAAGCAGAGATGGTCTTTACAATTTTATACTCTCTGAGAATGCAGGAAAAAACATAAATTGGAATTTGTACAGTGAACTGTCAGTGAAATTTAGCTTTGTTCAGAGATCTGGAATAAGAATTATGCTATATGTAAGTCACATTAAAGCCTCTGTGGAGAATGAGATTGTACAACTCTAAGATAATACATAATTGATTTTATCTTGGAAGTGTATGCTATTGCTCAGCTTTGTATCCGATGAATGAATCTGACAGACAAAGTACTGCGTTTAAAACACAAAAGACATATCATTATCCTTTGATTTCTTCCCTGCCCTTATGATACAATCTGAGTTCTTTCTCCTTATTTTCTCCTACTGGAGCTCAAGTTAAGTTGCCTCATTTGCTCCCACTGAATTTATGGTTATTTAGGAGGTGTAGTAGCAATTGTATTACCATCAGCACTTCACCTTGAGAAACCCATCTGGAAGTGTGCATGTTCTGCAGCAATTTCTTGGATATCTTTGCATAATAATTACGCTAATTATGATTGTATTCAGAAGAAAATGGCAAAAGGGTAATAAAGGTGTGCTTTCCCTGTTGAGATGTGCACAGGAGCAGCAACAATGGGCACAGCAACCTTGACTCTTCAGGGCACTCCCTGTTTCTCCAGCCCAGCTCTCCCTTTTTGTGAAGTGGTTGAGTGCTGCTTGTTTTCTTGGCAAAAGGCACACAGCTCTCCATGAAAGCTGTGAGCCTGCCTTGGGTGATGGAAATCTTCCAAGCTTTTCCAGGTTATCAGTTCTGAGTAAGTAAGTTTCCTCCAAAAAACATTATGGAGGAAATAGCTGAGGCAGCTTCTGAACCACTAATGTGACTCCTGGAGAGCTAAGAAGACTTCAGAAACTTAAAAAAGTGCTATAATATAGTTCAAATATCAAGGGTAGAAAATGGGACTTGGAAGACATACACACTTCCCTTCTACATGAATCTGGATTCCATTGTATTACTGGAATGTGGGAATACACAAGTCTGAGAGTAAGACAGACTTAATTAGCATAACTAGTCTGGTGACTAGAATGCCGTGGCAAGGACAAACAGAACTTTGAGCTTATAAGAAGATGGGATTAAAACCTGTTTAAGGGAAAAGATTCAATCAACCCCCTACGATAAAGATGTTGTATAATGCATGAGTTGCTTGTATGATCTTCTAACCTAATTATTGTAGTAGAAATTATTAACCTCACTGAAATGGTATATAAGACTTGGAAAACCTGAGTAAAATTAAATTCTGATCATAAATCAGTCTTCTCGTCTCTCCATCAATCGCCGATACTGGAAGTTACCCTGGAAGACTCAACAAAAAGGATAGGTTAACAAACATAAATAATGCCAGTCAATATGGTTTAACAGCAAGGAAGACTTGTCAAATAAATCTGTTATGTTTCTTTGACAGGACTATAGATTGGTTGATGGAAACAACTGTGTGGATACAGGAGCAATTTCATTTCTCTAAAGTATTTGGCTTGGTATCACAGGGTATTTTGATTAAGACCTACAACTGTGTTAGGAGAAATAAACAACTGTCTCATTTTCAGGTTTGACCATGTCTTTTCCTGGGGGGATCTGCAGAGGCTGGTTATTGACTGAAAACTGCTCACTACTTTGGCAATGGTCTAAATGAAAACATGGCTGGTAAAGCATGCAGAAGGCACATAGATGCTACAAAATTATGTGGATTCTCCTTCTCTTCATAATTTTGCTTTGTCAATTCAAGTGCAATATAATGAATTGAGAATGAAGATTGAAGGCAAATGAGTAAGGAATACGAGGCAGAAGCTGAGATGAAGCGTTGTCCCTGATGGCAGGGTGGCAGTCCGAGTGCTGCAGGGTGCTGGTGACATTCCCAGAAGACACAGAGGTGCTGGGGACAGCCCTGGGGGGCAACCCACTGCAGCAGAGGTGCAGAGCTCTGTGAAGGGCATGCCAGCAGGGATGTCTGTTCCTGGGGAAGGGAAGGTGGGGAGCTCCCCAGACCACTGAACACAAATCTAGAGCAGAGTAAAAGGATCAGACAGAAGCATGCTTTCCTACCTTGCAGGCAAAAGCACTGCAAGAACCTGTGGCTGAAAATTAAGTTAAATTAGCATCAGTTTTGGTGAGGGACTTCGGGATTTAACCTCAGCTCTATATAGAGCTTGAAATATGAATATCTTAGGTAGAAGTGGATGATACAGTAGGATGAAGCAGATAATAAGCCTCAGGTCAGCCACCACATTTGCTACTCCTTGCTTCCAGCCTCACAGAACCTGTGACTTTTACAGCAATTACAGGGTCTTTCCAAATGCGTGTTTTACCTCTCCAAACATGTCTTTTCAGGTGAGGTGTGTGGCATTTCTCAGAGTGACAGTGCTATTACTGTGCCTTCCAACTTAGGGAGAATTTTAAAATAGAAGTAAACTGGGCTGCTTGTCTTAACAAGATAATAGGAAGTCCAGTCCAAAGCCCCTTGAAATCACTGGTAATTGATTTCTATTTCAAAGGTTTCAAAAGAACCCAGCAAAATATGGAACATACTATGCTCAGGTCTACTGACTAAAACAAGATGTATTCCATTATATTATATCCCATTTGAGATGCAGCATGTGAAAGTGTACTGTAAATCTCTAGTAGCACACTTTCAAATGTAAATATTCATATGAATGGTTTTTAAAACACCAGTGATACTTGACAGTGAAGGCTGAGAACAAAATTTTTAAAAAATCTGCATTCACACATTTATGTGTAGGCTAGATAAATGTGTGTAAATATACTTATAAATATTATAATAAAAATCTTTCATGCCTATTATCATGTAATATAAAAGAAGCAAAATGCAGAACTGACTGTTGGGTAACTGTAGTATTTAAACCAGCAGAAATAAACAATTTGTTTTCAAAATTCAGAATATATACTAGTGCTAGATGAGGTGTATATTTGGAAAATAGAGTCAAGCTAACTGTGGTGCAATAATTTTCAAATTTTTTGAGCTACAGAGTACATTGCTGTGGATCCTGCATAGTCAGCCTTTGCAGTCAATGGAGAGAACAGGCTTTCAGAGATGGCTCATCTGTCTGCCATAGAAACCCATCTGGATGTCTCTCTCAGGGTGCCTGCTTCTCTCTGTTGCCTACAGAGAGCATGAATATGAGTCATGTGAATCGCATCCACTATATGTACAGCACCTTCATGGCTGTGGTGGCTTGGCTTTTTGGTACTCCCAGGCTCTCTGGCAGCTCTCTGTGGTGTTGGGGTCCCTGCTGTCTGACCGTCCACAGCCCTCTCTGGTCCCCAGGCTCACTGCTGCTGTGTGACGAGCTCGCCATGGCAGTCCTGGGCCCAGAGCTGCTGCACTGCAGCCCTGCTGGTTGTCTGCTTTCAGGTTTTCCTTGGGGCCACAGTCTCGCTTCTGAACAGTCCTTTAGTTGTGCATCAGGGATCCAACAGCATCATCATCGTGGGGGAGTTGTGGGTTGTATCCTGGCAGTTCTCAGAGATCAAATGTACTTAAGCAATACTGTGAGATGGCTGCCTTTTTTCCCTTTCTCTACCAAAAATCACAGATACATTGGCGGCTAGCAGGCCTTCAGCAAAGGACTCTACGTGTGGATACTTCAGTGGTCATCTGAGAGGCTGCAGAGCAAGCAGAGATATGAGCATGGAGAGTGAAATGAGGCAGATATCCTGATGAATATGAGGCAGCTTTTTGTTGTGTGTCATGCAGGCTGAAATGCAAGAATTCATGTTCAGGTGTAAAGCACTGTCAATTTTTGGATTTTGTTGTCATTATGCATCCACATTTTACAGTTTTTCAGGGAAGAAATAAATTGTTCAGATAGAGATACACAGCTGCAATGAGCTAATGATACTAAGAGCAGAGCAGTTCCCTGAGATAAAGGAGTTTCTGGTAGGGTTTCAGTGCACTACTGGGAGCCTCCTCTCCGCAAGATAACTCCAGAGCTCACTGCATCAGGCATTGCTGTTGGACTGCAGTTACTCTAGTGGAGGCATCCTGCTCTCCTGATCTCTCCTCATAACCATCCCTCTAGCACTGAGATCTTGATTTTCCAGAACTCCCTGACTTATGTCCAAAAACCCTTGGTTGCTCTGGCCTGACCTTAGCAGCACTTGAAGACTCCTGTGGGTACAGAGGCCAAGGCTGAGGTCTCTCTGGAGGGCTGAGCTCGGGGATGCTGTTCCTTTTCCCCTCCAGAGCTGTGTCGAGACTCTGTCTCATAACAGTTTGTGCACAATCCCTTTGCATTTCCCCTATGCTGCCATTTCATTCTGCAGAGGCTGTGACAGTTTCAGTCAGGGACAGGCAGACTTCTGGCAAAGCCTTTAGTACATGAATCAGACTTTATTCTTAGGGAAAACAGAAGAGAGAAGCACATGTGAACCACCCCTCATATATCAGCATCTCCTTTCCTTGAAGCAAGACAAACAATTCAAGGTTGCAATAAAAACCATAAACAAGCGTATGAGCTTGCAAAGTGTTCATGAAATAAAGTAGAAATGTTTGAGTTCCCCAAGGCAGATCCCCAAACTCTCATATTTAATGTCTATTGTTAGATCAGTATGTTAGCTTACAATCATCTAGGGAGAGATGAGCTGGGTGGAACAATATCATGTCCTGTAAACACATATCAAATGGTATGAATACTAAGAACACATAGAATATACAGGATGTGCTCTACAAAGTCTATACTTTGTATAAAAGCAGGCAGAATAATCAAGATTTCTTTCACTTTGATTTTTATATGTTTTGCATGGATATTATGATTTTTTTTTTGCAGTCAAATAAATGCATTGAAATGCTCTGAATATTAAAGACTCCCTTTGACATCACACAGGGTTCTTATGTCAGTTTCTTGTCAATATACTGCATGGTGAGTTGCTCTTTAAGAACCTTTATAGCAACTTTGGTCCACTTCATGTACATTTCATAGAATCAAGAATCATGGGATAGGCTGAGTTGGAAGGGACTCATCAGGATATTCGAGTCTAAATCCAAGCCCTGCACAGGACACTGCAAGAGTCACACCATGTACCTGAGTCTTGTCCAAATGCTTCTTGAGCTCTGTCAGGCTGGTGCTGTGACCACTTCCGTGGGCAGCCTGTTCCAGTGCCCAATCACCCTCTGGCTGCGACGTTTTTCCCTGATATTCAACCTAAACCTCCCCTGACTCAGGTTCATACTGTTTCCTTGGGTCCTGTCACTGGTCACCAGAGGGAAGAGATCAGGGTCTGCCCCTCCTCTTCCCCTCACAACAAAGCTGTAACTGCAGTGAGGTCTCCCCTCAGTCTCCTCCAGGCTGAACAGACCAAGTGACTTCAGCAGCTCCACATACAGGTTCCTTTGCCATTCTTGTGGCCGAGGGGCCTCCTTTAGCTTAGTATTTTTCATATATAGTGGCCCCCAAAACTGCACACACTTTTCAAGGTAAGGCAGCCCCAGTACAGAGCTGAGTGGGACAATCCCCTCCCTTGACTGGCTGCTGATGTTCCCCAGGTACAGGTCTCCTTTTTTTTTTTTTTTTTTTTTTTTTTTTTTTTTTTTTTGTTGTTGTTGTTGTTGTTGTTGTTGTTGTTGTTGTTGTTGTTGTTGTTTGTTTGTTTGGTTTGGTTTGTTCTGTTTTGTTTTTGCATGAAGCATTTATAGGACATTTTGTCACTGAAATTTCTGTCACCCTCCCCAATATATTTATGTAAATATTTTTCCTTTGTGTGCCTGCATGCCCTTCTATAAAAAATTATATAATTGAGTAAATCTCACACTTACAGTTAGTTCTGAAACTATGTCCACAGAGGCAGAAAGTTGTCGCCAGACAAGGGTCTCCTGCAGCTAGAGTGCCATAGGTAATGATAAGGCATTTATTTAAAATAAATGTAAAAGCAAAACAGACATGCTCTGATTGTGAGGCATGCATCCTGCAACACAGCGCTCCCTTCAGTGACCCCTGCATTTCCTGCATGAGGGGATTAATTATGCTGATTACCTCCCTGCCTTTCCCAGTACATCATTGCAACGTGTTCAAAAGAGCTGCATTGTGCATGCAGCTCATGAATGAATCCCTGAATTTCAGTCACCCCCTCACTCCCTGCATCCGAATGTGAGCTCTTTCCATCTGGAGTAAGGAATGGAATATCTTTCCTGTCTGGATGACAGCTGTGAAATACGTTCCTCTGTCTTTCCCATTTAGTCTATGATCTTCCTTTGAATTTTGGGATCCACTCCAATTTTGCAGCACCTTAGATGTTACAGTGATGGCTGAGCAGTGACAGCTGCTACAGGAAGCCCTAACACAGATGGATGATTTTTCTCCATTCACTCCAATTTCTTGCATTTGCTTGTTTTTATTGAACCTTCATTTTCAAACAGCATGTGCCATATTTTCCTTTTCCCAGGGATATATGGGCTTCCATGCAGGATCAGATTAGAGATCCTACTAATGTAATACCCTGCCTAAAACAGGTTCTTCAAAAGAAAACGAAACTCCCATTTGGCAGACTTGTAATTAAATATGCCTTTGCGGGCAAATTTTCTGAAACTACTAACAGCTCTATTGAATTTTAGATAAAGAGAATATAAATTTTAGATAAAGAAGACATAAATTTTATATAAAGAGGATACAAGTTTGTGGGCCAATGCTGTACATTCTTTATATTTTGCAAGGAAGTAGCAATAAAAATACTAATTCAAAGAAACATGTAGTGTTTCTTTTCAAAATGGTTTTGGTTTCTGCCTTTATAAGTCAATAAATTAAATTCCACCATATTATCTGTATTTCTTCAGTTCCTCTTTAACTTCTGAAAATTAGTAATCATCCTTCCTTGTCATTTTTACTTTAAGGGAACTGGGTAGATTGAGCAGCTTCAATACGTGTAGACGCTTTAGCTTCTGCAACATCACTTTGCTATGAGCAGAGTTTCAGAAAAAAATCCATCTTCTTGTTAGAAAATATAACTGATGCCAAGCATGTGCTACATATACCTCCTTCTGCTGTCTGCTTACCATCAGATAAGATAAAAGATTGAAAATAGCCCAGCTGAGGACTACTGTGCACAAAAAATTGATCTAATCAGAAAACTGCCAAGAAACCAGGAGTCGCCCCTGTTGCCTCCACCTGTCTGCCAATGATGTTTCTTCTGCTTTCATTCTCTTTAGTCTTCCCGATAGTCATATTCCATGGACTGCATTTTGAAGCCAGATTTAACTCTTTATTGCCAGAAGATCACTTCTCTCCCGACTTCCTTTTTTGATGTCTCCCTCCTTCCCCCAGGTATGTTCTCATCTGGTGTGCAATGTAATTGCAGTCTTACTTCAGACAGTTTTTACTCTTGCATTTTACTTGCTGAATTCCATCCACACTCCCCTGTTTGCTGTGAATACAGTGCTGAAGCACTACCCTGTTATTCTCTCAATTTCATGCTCTTCCCTCTTCACACTCAGTACTGCAGCTGGTAGCATTATGTGATACAAATAAAATAACTGATTAACTGATTAGCTCTTTTCTCTCTTTGTGAAACAGTTATATAAACTGATTCTCTTTGTTGTCAATTTATACATAAGCCTTTGCTGAGTAGTTGAGATACATATTTTCTAGTCTGTGGGTACTTCACAAACTGCTTACTTTGATTATTAGCTTTTCAGTCTGTGATTAGTCATCTAAATCACAGGGTATCAGTATTGCCAACTTTAAACATTACAGAATCATGAGTCAGCCTCAAAAAATCATAGGATTGTTTAAAAATTATGTTGTTTTTTTCCTATTAAAATACTTCTGCTGTTTGGATTTGACTTGGCTTTTGAGCCTTTAAATTTCATTTGCTTTAAATTTCTTTGCAAGTTTGGATAAGAACATTTTTATTAAAGGAAGTTTATTTTGCAGTCTTCTGATTTAATGATCTGGATCCTCAAGAAGAAATTAGGTAAAATAAAATTTAAAAAAAGTCTTGACAGTGATATACCATATTTTCTGTTCTCTTATTGAATGACTGAAAAATTTTACATGGACAATGAAGAATACCAAATATAGATGACTAGAGATATCAATTTTCCAAATTTATTTAAATTCAAACAATTTAGCACCTCCACACTAAGAAGTGTTAGGCTCCAGTTTTATTAACGATGTCCCTGCAGCCTTTGGAAGAAAAAAAAAAAGGTGCATATAGAAGGCTAACTAACTCATATCAGCAATGACTCAAACAACAGAAAAATCTGTGCCACTCTTACAAAAAAACCATGAACTTTTTGTATGAATGCAGGGATTTATGTGCAAATATAATCTTTGCAGTAATGAGCTGATATTCTTGAACTCTATTCTTGAACTATTCAAAGCTCTCAAGCCTCTGTGCTTTAATGTAGTCAAAGAATTCACCTAGATCAGGGATGACCAAGCCATGATCTGCTTACTAGGGCACCTCACAACATCCTCTCCCCAGGGGCTCCTTCCAGTGATGGTTTGGGATTCAACTGTGCACCAGATATCCACCTTGTTCCCAGCCATGCCTCACACCTATGGTCTTTGTGGAAAAAATTACTTTTGCTGCCACCAGAACTGGCTGTCTTGCTCATGGCTCCCCTTGATTTGAAGGGACCAGACACAGGGTTTCTGGGTTTTTAGTTTGAGGGCACAGACAGTGTCTAGGTTTGAAGTTTGGAAAGCACCAGACAGAAGGCTACTGGATAAGTAGCTAATTTTTATCATGCTTATTGTGCTTCTCACCACTTCTCCAAGCTGCAAATTGCCTGCATCCCACTTGGGTACTAGTGGAGAAACACAAAAGGGCAAGCCTGCAAACCCTTTAAATATGACTGTGAGGCAGCTGTCAGTTCTAAACACTGTTACCTTTAGCTGTTTCTCATTGCAAGTCATAAGTGTCTCTTGTCTAGGAGGAAGTGTCTATCCAAAGCCACCATTACAGCAAGTAATCTAAGTAAATGTAATAGGAAGTTGCATGAAATCATGGTAAATGTCATGTCTGATTTATCTTACATTCCTTATAAGCAATACCAGGTGTAGCTTGGTTAAAGGCACAAAACCCAAGATGAACAGTTTAAATTCAATGGAAAAGTTCATCTTCCTCATTGCTGGCTGTGCTGCGCTAAGGCTTTTGACTCACACAGATATCTTTCTTATCAAATTCCCCTAATCCCAAGCTGGTGATTGCTTTCAAAACTAGTTTTCTCTTCTTATTATCAATGCAGGTTTCTTTAGAAGATAGACCTCTGGAGAATTTTAGAGAAAGATTAATACTACCTTTGAAACACCTAAGTGCTGTACTTCCTTTAATCTACCCTGGAAACAAACTGAATCTAGGTTTTGAGTCAGACCTCTTCGTCCCCCTAAGGCTTCTCCCCACCTCTTCCCTGTCCCATGCCCAATCTTTTTTTTAGAAACAGGAATTATGAGCAGTTCCTCATATATTTTGATGGTATTGCAGCATAGTAGACTCATTCAGCAAAGAAACTCAAGGCAGTCTGTCCTGGTAATGGACCAGCCCTCACTATATCTATATCTAGAAGTATGCCAGTAAAGCCAGTATAAGTCATATTGAAGTAGATATAAGAAAACATGACAGTAATATTTTTTGAAAAACATTTGGCATACCTGTGCCACGGATAATGAAAATGTCAATCTATTTTTGGCCAAAACTGAAAATTCTGAAGATTTGTTCCTATCCTGAATGGTAGTCAGTGGGGTATTGATCAGCTTCTGAGTATTCTCTCTCTTCTGTTCTCCAACAGATCTTTTCTCTCTCTGCCATTTTCTTTGCTTTAGCAGAGACATTGATAGTCCCTGTAGGTAATTCTAGCTAGATCTCACTTCCCAAGACCTTCTGTTTAATGCTGAGTACTGCAAGGCTCAACAACAGCAACCTTTTGGAAGAGCTGTATATCCCACTATTTCTGCTATTTGTGTTAGAGCAAATTGTGGCTGTCTTGGTGTCCATCACCACAAAGAGAGGCACCTGGACATTTCCACCACAATGCAACCTCATTAAGGTTGCAGCAGTCATAAACAAGATACTCTGAAGCTTGAGCAACTTTAAAACTACATCGTACAAAAGCTGCTGATTCAGGAATTTCAGGCAGGGAGACACCTCCATCTGTCTCAGCTCTTGGTAGTGGTTTTTTAGAGGGCAACAGATGCTATCCCTGTAGCATCTTTTCTCTCTTTACTTGTAAGACATCAGATTAAGGAAAGACAAAACCCAGTATCAGGACTTGGGGCTGTGCTTATATAGAAAAGCCAGCAATCTTTCGGGACTGTGGTCTTCTGATAGGCTCCAGAATTAGCTATTGCTTCCCTGTCCTGTCCACCCACACCTGGTCTACCCTCAGATCTTGCTGTGTTGCTTGATGTGCTCATCCTCCTGCAACCACTGCCTGTTTTACAGTTGTCTGTGGGCAGACCCCTGTTGCATTTTCACCCAGCTCTGAGGCACTCTTGCTGGCCCTGACAGAGTGCAGTGCCTCCTGGCACACCTCGCCCAGTTGTTGTTTGCTGTGAAAATCGGGGATTGCCCATGCTGCACCAGCAGAAGAGGCAAACTGGCTGCTGCTGTTCTCCTCCAAAGTACTGTCAGGGTGGTGGCACCTGAGCTAGCTTGGAGTGAGGGTCAGAAACTTGCACTATGAAAGAAGCCCAGTGGCTTCTTTCTCTCCGTCTTGCGTATCAGCTTAGTTTTTTACTTTGCAGCACAATTTATTCCCATTACTTGCCTAGACCAGGTATCTCCTCCAGGCTCCTTGATAGCATTTGCAAATGCTGTTATATAGTAACCTCCTATCCACCCCATTCATTTCTTCTCAGTCTTATCTCAGCAGCCTTTCCACATGACTTGCATGAGTAGCTTATCCTGTTGAGTTCATGCAGAAGCCATTATCAAAAAGAAGTAACCAAAGTACTTATTTCCAGACAATGTGCAGGAATGCAAGGGTTAAAGATGCCAATACACTTTTAAAGCATATGGTCAATGTGTTCAAAGTGTCAGTGTTCAAAGTGTCCCTGTTGAAAGTGTCAGTATGGATTCAAAAAATTTCCCTTCGAAATTGGTGCAAGGTGTGTGTTGGGACTGCAAAAGATGCTAAAAGTAAATATAGCAAGAGACCTTCTTTGGGCACATCTGAACTTGGGAATTTTGGAGCATTTCCCAGTCCCTTCAAGTGAGTGCTTAGGCCAGACCATCAGTGTTTGTTGGACAGAAATATGAACACATCAGTAGCAAGTGAGCCATCATGTGTTCTTCTGTGGTCTCCCATCTGGAGCATGGGATCAGAACATCTGTAATAGTTTCAGTGAATTTTTGAGAGTAAAGAAGAAAGAAAAGCAGAGTTCTCTCTGCTCAGTTCTCCCTGGATAGCGCACATTAATAGTGCAGCTGCCAGCAGAGCTTTGGATCAGACTGGATTCGAACCACGAAGAATTGTTAAAGATGCTTTAAAGAATTGTTCCTCATTTCCTCTTGCAGACATTTATCTGACTAACAACCCCCCCCCCCAAAAAAAAAAAAAAACAAACAAAAACCAACCACAACAATAACAAAACAATAACAAAACAAAAAAAAATTCACTCTGGTGGGTCACTTCTAGCACAGAATATTCTATAATTCTATGATGGCTACTTTTAACCTTGGGTTATTGCGGTCCATTGCCATTTTACACAGAAATTTTTAAAGAAATAGTCACCAGGTATATTAGATTTTTGTAAGGATGATGCCTTGGGGAGGCTGACCTGGAACTAAGACTAGAGAGCTAAGAGAATAAAGTAGGTATTTATTAAAAGGCCTTTAAGGATATACTTTGGTCAGTACAAGAGCCTGGCCAGGGCTACACCCCAGATGGACTTAAAATGGTCACAGAATGGATGAGGCGAAACAATACATGATTAGACTAAGAATGGTGCTTTTGTTATATATGTAATGGCTTGTTTCAAAGCATGAGGGAGTCCTCTAAATCCCTGGACATGAGGAAAATAGCACATTAGTGCAAGGACATAATGATAATCTATAATGACAGAATGAGAGAGTAAGTATATTTATTTTAGCATGATTATACTTAACTTTGTGAAAAATAACACTTATTGAGGCCAAAGTACAAAGAGCAGAATGTTATTCCATTGCCAGAATTTCATAAGATATTGTGACTTTATCTGCAAATGAGTCCATATACTGCAACATCTAACATTAAATTCAAGAACAAAGCGCCTAAAGAAGAACGACTTTTGTGTGTGGTACAAGGGCAAGACCAGCTTTGGAGCAGCTGCCTTAGGAAAGATGTTAGGTAAGTGCAGCCAGGGAAATGCAGTTAAGACTCTTAAGTCCAGACCCAAAAGGATCTTAAGTCAGGTGATTGTCTCTGGGAGCTGAAGTCACAGGGTGTATCTAAGCCCCAGCTTAGTTCAAAGTTGATGCTGTCCCTGGCAGCTGAAGAAGTCTAATATTCACTCCTTGGAGGGATAAACATGAGTCATAATAAATCTTGTAACTTTTATGGAATCATTTTAGAGAAGAAAAACTCTTCACTGTGTTTCATTTGAAATTCAGCTACTCTCCAGGAGAAGATAAGGAGATTTTGCTGTCTCTTCAGGACTCTCCTCTGGGAGCAAAGGCAGTAGTTCTGATCCCTGTTTCCAGCATACCTTGGTCATTTTTATTTAGATTTTTATTTAGATGGCCACAAATCAAAATCTGGAAGCCATTCAGGGAAATTTCTCTGCTGCAAAAGTTCTCTGTAATTAAAAAGCAGAACTGCTTTAAGAAGTCATGTCTAGTCTTTATGCTGTCCAGTGTTTCTTGGCTGTCTCACCTATTGGGTATGTCTTCTCCATGTAACAGTTTGCTCACCATCTCTGAACTGGGAGTTAAATGACAGAAACACTACCACAAATAGCTGACTTCACATACATAAAGGCGTTCAGTGGCACAACAGTTTTATAACATCACCCACATTTCATAAACTGCTTATGAATTCCTTTAGCAGTCTCACATCCTCTTTGTCAGACATGACTTCCGAACTCCATTTATGTGTACAAAACATAACAGAATTTTTTTACATGAAGGAATCATTCATGCAGAGTAGTTTCACTGTCCTGGGGGACCAAAAAAATTCAGGTATGTTTTAAGGAGAAATGACAGTCTTAGTACTGGGCAAAGGTAATTCACTGGAAACTTGATTTTTAGTTTGAAATTTTTGAAGAACCATTGTTACGGTTATATCAGTAGTTTGAGAAATGACATTTGTACCCATCAAAGCGTAGCTGACTGTGGGAGGACTCCGATGTGGATTTGTCCTAGGAGGGTTTGATGCCGTTGGATCTGGTTGCTGCTTTTCATGGCACTGAGTAAAGAGTTTCAGCTGAAAATTCTCCTGACTTTAGTCTCTAATTCTCACAGAGTAACTCTTTACCCTTCCTGTTGTGTTTTGATGTTTTAAGTTTAAGCTCTCTTAACTTTCTCTCAAAAGAAAAAGTGCTATCGTGAATCAGCTCAGATAGAGAAGGGGGTCTCTGCCCTGGTCTGCTTCTGCCTGCCTGCTGTCCTTAGCGTCCCACTGGAATTACTGACCCCTCAGTTCTGGACCTGTCCTCTCTAAATGGCTTGGTTTAACTTTAAATATCTAAGAAAACTGTTTACTGTTGAAATCGAGGTTGGTTAACTTGAGGTGAGCTCTGAAGAGAGCACTGACCTCCTCCCTCTGTCGGCACAAGATGCGGGTGTTCTGCTCTGCCTCATGTCCCCCTCATCCCAGTGTGCAGTTCTGTGTCTCTCTGAAGCCAGGATCTATCTCAATATGCCAGCAGAAATTAACTTTTTAAAAATTCCTCTATTTCTGTATTTGTTTTCTGCCAGCTCAGTGAACTGAATGGGCTTGGCATCAGGCAAGATAAGCAGCCCAATGAGCATATGAGAAGGTGCCTCGGCAGCGGGCAGGAATGGACAGCCTCTTCTGTTGGCAGCAGCATGGTACCATCTCATGGCTTTTAGTCACCTCCCAGCTCTCTGTGCTGCAAATAGGGCCTGCAGCAGCTGCTGTGTGCTCTGACAGCTGAGCTACCTCCCATGCAGGTGTGACTTCTGCAACAAGGACACTGTGGGTGATGAGCAGCAGGAACCACAGCAGCCTTCCCAAGGCACACCATCCCCTCTTTGCTTTCTTTTATCCTGTACACACAATTCACAGGGATGAACATGTTTTTAGTGGACTTTCTAAAAACAGCATACGCAATAAGCCATGAATTACAATGAAACATTCCAGATGCTATTTTGGATGAATTGAAGCACAGAAGGATAATTCTGGAGAAGGAGGTTGAGCAGGTGAAAACAGTGAAGTTGTAATAAAATAGATAACTTAATTACAGTATTTGCTTCTGTGAAAGCTATAATGTTGTCTAATCAGTTAAAAAATGTGGGAAGATGAAGGAGTTACTCTTTTGTCTACTTACACAACTGCTTTTAGGGTTTTTTGAATAAAATATCTAGAATACTTTGTTAAATAGAAAGGTGTATATAGAAATATATAAGCTAATTACATGTTTGGAAGAAGCACATGAAATATCAGAAAGCAGGAAAAATTCTGGTGTTTTAGGTTGTGTGTCACATTTTATATGTCCCTCTGGTCTACCTAATCGCCTCCCTTTGAAAAAAACCCACCACTACTCTGTTGTAGTATCCTTCCCTATAGTAAATCCAAAATGTCCTGTGTAAACTCAAAGAACAAAAGGTTATTATTACAGTAACAAATGTCATCAGTAAAGTATTTTTACTGTGAAAGACTACTATGTTACTTTGAATCATTTAGATTAATCTTTGTGCTCTAGTTGTTTTTGGTAAAGACTGTTTTGCATCACTTGATAGAGCAAAGTTTGACCACTGAATTATTTGATCGTCACAGCTTTTTTTTTTTTTTTTGTGTGTGCTTATGGTGTGGGGCAAAGCAGCAAGGGACAAAGCATTTTTTCTCAGATCCCAAGAATGGCGCTGCAAGTTTTATTTTCTGTTCTGCATTTCTTTGTTGTAAATCTTCAGAGCAGGGCCAAATTACCTTCTCATTTGCATTAGTTGTATTATTCGATGTAATTAGCATTAGTCTAAAAATGATAAACAAGTTAATTACAACTTCTTAGCCATTTTTTTTCCTTTAGGAAAAAACTTTGGATTAAAAACTATAAACACATGTATGGGAACATACACTATATTCCTGTTTTCCTTTATACACTTGGCAAAGCCTATACTCTTATTCCAAACCCACCTGTTCCAGTGTAGCTGAGTCTAGTGCAGTTCCCGAGTTATGGAGCATCCTCAAGGGACTGCTTTTGCCTTAGTGACTTTTCCTCGTTCTTTTCTCAAAGCACCGCCTGGCACTAAAACATAAAGATATTGACTGAGCCAACCGAGTAGACAATTAGTTGTAATCTTCTAGTGTCCAGTCTGTTATTTCTCTTTCTTAGCAAAGGGCTCCAAAAATGTCACAGTGTAATAAACCATGCTCAGGGCTACAGCAGGACAGGCTGGGATGTAGTGTGATGCAGGGAATGCCACATGTATTAACTGCTTGGAAGCTGATGACTGCATCATAGCTATCAATGCACATCCAATGGTAGCAAACTGGGACATTGTTTACTCTTTATGTTATGACTTTCGTGTTAAATTTTTCAGCTGAAATACTCATTGGTTTTGAAGTTATTACCCAAATGTGTATATAGAAAATATTATTAGATTCACTAATTTAAATCTTTATAATTTAATAATAGATTTAGTAGTGATTATGTCTATGCTGCAACCCAACAAAATAAGAAAACATATATTTTGCAATTCAATATGTGATTAAATGTGGACATACTGCTGAATCAGAGCTTGACTTGTGAATGGATATTAATCACAACAAAATACTGACTATAATAAGCATCTGTGTGCCAAGTCAAAGAGCAAACACACATGACCCCTGGAGTATTTATTTTATAATTCTGAGGCAAATTAATGCTATTTTGTTCTGTTTCCTCAAGTTATATGTAAATTTTTGTTCTGACTATTCTGCCAATACCTCAAAAGCTTTGCCCCTGGTGCTTGTAGTTAAATCTGTAATCACATTCAGATTTTCAGGTTTCCATGTTTTTAAACCTGATTTCCTGCAAAAAATGCCAAGTGTCTGTTTCCCATTTCCAGTTGTTCAAATTCATAGTTACAAAGAATGACAAGCACACAGCACAAGTCAGTGAGGAAGTCGGCACTGAAAAGTGGACCAGCATTCATGCTATTTTCTTTGTGATCAAGAGTAGAACAAGTCATATCCATGCATTTGAAGAGGCTTCAGCATGAATTAATTATTTGTTTAAACAAATGAATACAAAGAAAGTCTTCAAACGTATTTTCATCAGTAACACAGTGTAAATATTGCCTTCTCTGATCATGTACATAATTTTGCTATTCTTCCCGGTCTTGTTATTTTAAATATGAAAATATATGGACAGCAAATAGCAGATCACCTTTGAAAGGTAGAAAGCATTTAATTATCTGCCACAAAAATCAGTATGGAATTTAAAGGAGCCTTCAATTGACCCTTTCCTGAAGATGGAACAAAGGAAAATATCCACAGGTACTGAAGAAGTAGTTTATTTTATTTAACAGTTTCCCCCCCTCATTTGCATCGATATGAATTTCCACACTATGTCACATAACAATAATATTTCTGTTCTAGTTCACAGATCACAATATCTTCTCTTGCTGCTTAAATGAGATCCACAAAATGAATTGCCACTTTCTCCAAGCACTCCAAACAGCAAATTAGCTGCAGTTACCTCATGGCTTTTTGGGTGTTTGAGTAACAAAACCTCATCAGTCTAAGGTAGTCTGAAATTCAGTAATAATGAAATGCATTAATTGTACAGAACATTTGTGTAAATAAACAGGCTACTTATACTTTAGAATCTTGTCTCTGTCAAAATATTTTTGGTAGCTTTTTAATAGCATTTTGGCTAGAAAAAGCAATGCAAATTTCCTCTGAGTGACAGAGCTCTTTAGTCTTTCATCACACCAATGCAACTGGGACAGACTCAGGAAATTTCATTACTAATTCTAGATTTTGGTTTGAGAAAAATAAATTGCTGGTGTTTACATGTCATGAGGTAACATCAGTGTTGATGTGTATGAAGATGGGATGACCCATGAGAATAATTAAAGCACTGAAAAATGAAATTATGTCAGTGGAGATGGCTTGTCTACTGGTCGGGTGCTCATGCTTTAATATTTTCAGCAGTCTAAGCTTGTCAAGTAGACTGATTATATAGTTCAGCATTGCGTGACTTAACCTTTTGTTCTTGAGAGGTGACATTTCCTTGAAAGCAACCTGAAATGAAGAATTAAAAACAAACAAGCTGAACACAATCTATTTTCAACTGGATAGTCAAGACAGAAAAAAAAAAAAAAAAAAAGCCTTTAAAACTACATTTACTTTAGCTTGTAGTTAAGAAAATGGATACATGAAAGGTCATTCCACATATACATATACCAACAAAACAATGTTCCTGTACCCTTCCACCAGTTCTCATGTTTATTTCTCTGATGATAAATGAAGACTCTAGAAGCATCATTTAAGAAACAGTAAAAAAATTGTCCTGATCAGAGAACTATTTAACTTTTTACAGCGTCACTGCACTTTGCAAGATGTACAAAACCCCTAAAATGTAGAGAGATGGAGAAAAGTGTTAATTGTTAATAATTTCTTTATAGGGGAGTGCTTAGCATGTTGTCCTAGGCTGTAGTTGGCACAGATCCAAATATTCCTCTCATTAAATTCAGAGTTCTTCCCCACTCCAGTGCTCTAAAATTTGGGACATTTTTCTATGAAAGCAATTCTGCTTTGTATAAAATACTGAAATAGGTGTTACCAAAGAGGCAGGAACTTCTGGGGTTTTGTTTTTTTGGTTGGTTTTTTGTTTTTTTGTTTTTTGGTTTTTTTTTTTGAAGACCTCTTGCAGCTAAATTTTAGAGCTCTTTGTGGTCTGAGTAACATTAGTAACATTTTTCTAACTGTGCAAAATGAACAAAATCTTCATCAGAGAAGAGGAATGTTATCTCACAATAACTGCTCATGGCAGCCACTTAAAAGATAAGATTCATCTCCATTTGTCATATACTTGACTTGCAGCTCAATCTCCCATATTGTAGATAAGCTGTGCCTCTATTGCCTGTCTCTCAAGAGGTGAGACAGCACTGTCATCTCCAGTGCTCAGTCTAAGACTATCTCCAAGAGTGTATCAGGTATTGTATGACTGCCAGCTTCCTAATACTGCTGGGGATTCTCCAACTCCCCTGACTCCTCCCACTGCCCTGGAGGAGTATGGACTGCAGAGAAATAGACATATTTGTATGTGTTTTACCTCTGTCTTTCTGCCTCAATAGGCATCAAAAATATCCTTTCTCTGTGTGCATCTTTGGGTCACCTGGTGGTATGTACGCACTAAACTGATCAAAGATTAGAGCAGTGCATTGAAGCTACATAGTTTGTTAACAGTGTGGTATCATCAGCTCACAGATTAAAACTGCCCTACCACTCTTCCAAGTTTTTATCCTCAAAAACTGATTTCATGAATGATGATCTCCCTCCTTAAAAATCACCACCAGAAGCATAACTGTTTAACTGGTACTGAAAAAATTATAACCTGCTTGCTGAGACCTATCCTTATTTTATCCCACCTTCAGCAAAATCTCCCCAGATGACTAGGGCTTGCAATAAACTATCCTGTTGTTCAACAATGAATGGAACGTGGGTAATATTTCTGTCTTAAAGAGAAAGC